>NC_086446.1:143790528-144090528 GCF_028390025.1 Pseudophryne corroboree
TCTCGGATAGGAGGGCATTGTGGATTCACCAAGAGAATGCTGATGCTGACTCCAAGAAGAAAGGGAGTCTCTTCCCTATGAAGGTGAAGCGTTGTTTGGTGACTGCCTAGTTAATTTGATCTCGGCAGCTCCCGCAGGTAAGTCAACCTTCTTGCCCTATGTTCCCTCCCAACGGATGAAGACGCATCATTATCTGATGCAGTCATTTCGGCCCAATAGATATGCAAGAAGTTAAGATTCCCCTTTCTTTGCAGGTAGAGGAAGGAGAAGAGGGAAGAGGTCTGCATCCTCTTCAAGATCGCAGGAGCAGAGATCATCCTCTGCTTCTGCCAAATCCACCGCATGACGCTGGGGCTCTCTTGCAGGAGCCCGCACCAGTGGGGGCACGTCTAAAACTCTTCAGTCAGTTCTGGATTCATTCGGACATGGACTCGTGTGTTTTACAAATAGTGTCCCAAGGGTACAAACTGGGGTTTCAAGACGTTCCCCCTCACCGATTGTTCAAATCGGCTTTAGTCGGCAGGGAGAAGGTTTTTATTCAAGCCTCTTCGAGGTCCCTAAGCCGGACAGCTCGGTCAGACCAATCTGAAATCTGAAATCCCTCAATTTCTACCTAAGGAAATTAAATTTCAAGATGGAATCTCTCAGTGCAGTGATCTCCAGTCCGGAGGAAGGAGATTTCATGGTTTTGGTAGACATAAAGGATGCCTACTTACATGTTCCCATTTAGCCTCTGCATCAAGCTACCTGAGGTTTGCAATTCAGTATTGTCATTACCAATTTCAGACATTGCCGTTTGGTCTGTCCACGGCTCTGAGGATTTTCACCAGGGTGATCGCAAGCAAGGAGTAACAATTATCCCGTACTTGGATGATCTTTTGATAAAGGCGAAATCCAGGGACCAGTTAGTGCAAAACATTGCACTCTCCCTGACAGTTCTTCAACAACATAGTTGGCTCCTAAACTTGCCAAAATCGCAGTTGGTCCCAATGACGCGGTTGTTGTTTTTGGGAGTGATACTGGACACAGAAGAGGTTTTCTTCCAGTGGAAAGGCTCTGGAGATCCAGAGTCTGGTCAAACAAATTCTGAAACCAGCAAGAGTGTTAATCCATCAATGCATTTGGTTGCTGGGTAAGATGGTTGCGGCCTACGAGCCCATTCAGTTTGGCTGGTTCCATGCCAGAGTGTTCCAGTGGGACCTGTTGGACAAGTGGTCCGGATACCACCTACACACGCACCGGAGGATAATCCTGTCTTCCAAGACCAGAATCTCACTCCATTGGTGGCTGCACAGTTCTCACCTCCTAGAGGGGCGAAGGTTCGGGATCCAGGACTGGATCCTAGGGACCATGGATGCAACCCTCCGAGGCTGGGGAGCAGTCACACAGGGGGAAAATGTCCAAGGAAGATGGTCAAGTCGGGAAAGTTGTCTCCACATAAATGTTCTGGAGTTAAGGGCCATTTAATAACTGCAGACACAGTACGCACTGGGACGGGTGCCCAGCATCCTCTACGGACTAAGAGAAAAGGATTTACCGGTAGGTATTAAAATCCTATTTTCTCTAACGTCCTAGAGGATGCTGGGGACTCCGTAAGGACCATGGGGATAGACGGCTCCGCAGGAGACATGGGCACTTTAAGAAAGACTTTAGTTCTGGGTGTGCACTGGCTCCTCCCTCTATGCCCCTCCTCCATACCTCAGTTTGATACTGTGCCCAGTGGAGACTGGGTGCTTTTCAGGAGCTCTCCTGAGCTTTCTGACAGAAAGTATTTTGTTAGGTTTTTAATTTTCAGGGAGCACTGCTGGCAACAGACTCCCTGCATCGAGGGGAGAGAAGCAGCCCTACTCTCCAAGTTGCAAGGTCCTGCTTCTTAAGCTACTGGACACCATTAGCTCCAAAGGGATTAGCTCCAAAGGGATTGGTACGCAGGATCTCACCCTCGCCGTCCGTCCCAGAGCCGCGCCGCCGTCCCCCTCGCAGAGCCGGAAGATAGAAGCCGGGTGAGTATGAGAAGAAAAGAAGACTTCAGAGGCGGCAGAGGACTTCATGATCTTCATTGAGGTAACGCACAGCACTGCAGCTGTGCGCCATTGCTCCCATACACCTCACATACTCCGGTCACTGTAAGGGTGCAGGGCGCAGGGGGGGCGCCCTGGGCTGCAATATAAACCTCTTTTTGGCAGAAATATAACATATATATACAGCTGGGCACTGTATATATGTATGAGCCCCCGCCAATTGTACAGTTTAAGCGGGACAGAAGCCCGCCGCCGAGGGGGCGGGGCTTCTCCCTCAGCACTCACCAGCGCCATTTTTTCTCCACAGCACCGCTGAGAGGAAGCTCCCCGGACTCTCCCCTGCTTATACCACGGTAGACAAGAGGGTTGAAAAGAGAGGGGGGGGGCACATAATTTGGCGCAAATTACATACAGCAGCGCTACTGTGCAAACATTAAGTTACTGTGCTATTCCTGGGTTATATAGCGCTGGGGTATGTGCTGGCATACTCTCTCTCTGTCTCTCCAAAGGGCAGAGCCGGCCATAGGCATAGGCAAACTAGACAATTGCCTAGGGCATTTGATATGCCTAGGGGCATCAGCAACTTCTGCTGATTAAAATGATATGCGGCATGCCTATATTCTGTGTGTAGCATTTCATATGCAGATACAGCCACAGTCTCACACAGTATATAGGCGTGCTGCATATCATTTTAATCGGCAGAAGCTGCGTGTGCATCCTAACAACATAGCAATGCAAATAAGATGCATTTTAATAAAAAAAAGGTGCCCCAACGTTAGCATTGAGGCAAGATTTATGAGGACACATCTGTATCCAAGCAGAGGCAGAGGTCACAGTGTTAGTGGCAGTGTGAGTGCTGTGTGCATGTGAGTGGGTTGATTGTGCAGTAGTGTTCGGAATATGAGTAAGGAGCATTATGTGTGTCATGTAAAAATGCATTAATAATGTGCAACATATGTGTAAGGGGCACTATGTGTGTCATTATGTGTATAAGGGCATTAATAATGTGCGGCATATGTGTAAGGGACATTGGTGGTCATTCCGAGTTGTTCGCTCGGTAATTTTCTTCGCATCGCAGCGATTTTCCGCTAATTGCGCATGCGCAAGGGTGGTCATTCCGAGTTGTTCGCTCTGTAATTTTCTTCGCATCGCAGCGATTTTCCGCTAATTGCGCATGCGCAATGTTCGCTCTGCGACTGCGCAAAGTAAATTTGCTATGCAGTTAGGTATTTTACTCACGGCATTACGAGGTTTTTTCTTTGTTCTGCTGATCGTAGTGTGATTGACAGGAAGTGGGTGTTTCTGGGCGGAAACTGGCCGTTTTATGGGTGTGTGTGAAAAAACGCTGCCGTTTCTGGGTAAAACGCGGGAGTGTCTGAAGAAACGGGGGAGTGTCTGGGCGAACGCTGGGTGTGTTTGTGACGTCAAACCAGGAACGAAACTGACTGAACTGATCACAGTTGTCGAGTAAGTCTGGAGCTACTCAGAAACTGCTAAGAAGTGTCTATTCGCAATTCTGCTAATCTTTCGTTCGCAATTTTGATAAGCTAAGATTCACTCCCAGTAGGCGGCAGCTTAGCGTGTGCAATGCTGCTAAAAGCAGCTTGCGAGCTAACAACTCGGAATGAGGGCCATTATGTGTAAAAGGGCATTAATAAAGGTTGTCATAATGTGTAAGACACATTATGTTTATAAGGACATTAATGATGTGTCTCATATGTGTAAGGGGCATTACTGTGTGGAATTATGTGTATAAATGCATTACTAATGTGTGGCATTATGTGTATAAGGTGCTCTAATATGTAGCGTTGTGTATAGAAAGGGCATTTACTGTGTCGTCTAATGTGAATAAAGAGCAATAGGGTGTGGTGTAATGTAAATAAGGAGCAATTCAGTGTGATGTAATGTGAATAAGGAGCACTACTGTACGAAGTAACGTTTATAAGGTAAAGTGATACTACTGTGGGATGTAATGTGAATTATGGACACTATCGCGTGATCAAATGTGAATAAAATTGCAGTACTGTGTGGCAGAATTTTAATTAGGGGTACTATTGTGTGGACATGCCCATTGCCAGCAAAAACACACCCCTTTTTGGACTGTGCGCCAAATGTGCGAACTGTTCCTGTTTAAAATATAGGGGGTACAAACACCAAAATAAGTACTGTTATGGGTGAGGGTTGATGGTGCTGGGAAAGAGGTGCAAGGTCAGAGGCGGAACCAGCGGTGGTGCTAGGGGGCACCAGGCAAAATTTTGCCTAGGGCATCATATTGATTAGGGCCAGTTCTGCCAAAGGGCCTTGTGGGGGAAATGTCTTCAGTAAAAGCATTCCCTGTGTGTGTGGTGTGTCGGTACGCGTGTGTCGACATGTCTGAGGAAGAAGGCTATATTAGAGAGGAGCGGGAGCAAATGAATGTGGTGTCTCCGCCGACACCTGATTGGATGGATATGTGGAATGTTTTAAATGCTAGTGTAAACTCATTGCACAAAAGATTAGACAAGGCTGAAGCTTTGGGACAGTCAGGGTCTCAACCCATGCCTGATCCTATGTCGCAGGGACTGTCAGGGTCTCATAAGTGCCCACTATCCAGATTGTTGACACAGATACCGACACGGATTCTGACTCCAGTGTCGATTACGATGATGCAAAGTTACAGCCAAAATTGGCAAAATACATTTGATATATGATTATGGCAATAAAAGATGTTTTGCACATCACAGAGGAGCCCCCTATCCCTGACAAGAGGGTACATATGTACAAGGGAAAGAAGCCTGAGGTAACCTTTTCCCCTCACACGAGCTGAACGAGTTATGTGAAAAAGCTTGGGAATCTCCTGCAGATTTCCAAAAGGATTCTTATGGCGTATCCTTTCCCATCAACGGATAGGTTACGATGGGAATCCTCCCCTTGGGTGGACAAAGCATTAACACGCTTATCCAAGAAGTTAGCCCTCCCGTCCCAATATACGGCTACCCTCAAAGAGTCTGCTGACCGCAAACAGGAGATTACCCTGAAGTCCATTTATACACATTCAGGTACCTTACTCAGACCGGCAATTGCGTCGGCCTGGGTGTGTATGTGTAGTGCTGTAGCGGCATGGACGGATACCCTAGATAAGGATACTATTTTATTGCCCCTGGGGCATATAAGAGATGCTGTCCTATATATGTGTGTATGCAAACTACAGGTGGTGCTGCATGGCTCACACCCTTTTACTTGTCTTGTAGAGCAACTCTGGAGCTGTTACTGGGTCCAGCTGCTGCAAGAAATCAGCTTGAATGCTTCAGGGGCTGGGGCATGGCCAACATGAGCCCCACACTGATGGGGGTGTATAAAGCGATCTAGGGGTCATCCAAGCGCAACCCCACAAAGGCCGCCATGCCCTGCGCGACCATTTTCTCTTTTCATATGCAGACGAGGGTTGCAGCCAACTATACCCATTGCTTGGATGACATCACCATATGCGAATCCATCTGCTGCAGGCCTTCCCCCAGGAATGCTTGCACTAGTTGTTGCATTTGGTTTGTTGTTTGGGGGGTGCTTCAGTATTAGGCAGCCTTCTGCCCTCACACATTCGTCTGAAAATGTGTTCTCCCTGCAGTTGTTGTCCCCAGATGAGAGTTCCCTTGTGCTGCCTCAGTTGAATCTCCTTTACTTGACGGAGGTGTGCCTGAGCAGCGGCCCTCCCCAGCCCTTTCTCAAATCATACTTATTTTGCTTAGGTGATACCATGGTCATGAAGATTGTTTTCCCAGGGTGAGGTTCATTCATTGCATTCTGGGTATGCTGACCTCTGTGATTTCCCCAAATGTGGGAATCTCGACTGCATAATTTGTGGTAGGGGGGGGGGACTGCATTTGTGCTTTCCCCTGGTTGGCTCTGGTATAATTTAGATCTCATTGTCTCAGGTCTCTCTCCAGCCTAGTTTGCTGTCTGTTTCCACTTCTCTTTTCTTGAGCCCCTCCCTTCTATGCCCTTGCGCACTATCCTGACTTCTCCCGTCTGCTTACTTTGTGCCTTCCAACGCACAATGCGAACTACAGGTGGTGTTGCAGGGCCCACACCCTTTTATTTGCCTTACAGAGCAGCTCTGGAGCTGTTACAGTGCCCAGCTGCTGCAAGAAATCAGCTTGAATGCTTCAGGGGCTGGGGCATGGCCAACATGAGCCCCACACCAAAGGAGGGTGGGGGGTGTTCAATGCGAACTAGGGGTCATCCAAGCGCCCCTTTTCTTTTTTCATATGCAGATGAGGGTTCCAGCCAACTTTGGCCCACTGCTTGGATGACATCACCGTATGCAAATCCGTCTGCTGCAGACCTTTCCCCAGGAATGCTTGTACTAGTTGTTGCATATGGTTTGATGTTTGAGGGTGCTTCAGTATTAGGCAGCCTTCCGCCCTCTCATTTTCATCTGAAAAGATGTGGTCTCCCTGCAGTTGTTGTCCCCAGACAAGAGTTCCCTTGTGCTTCCTCAGTTGAATCTCCTTAACTTGACGGGGGTGTGCTCAAGCAGCCGCCCTCCACAGCCCTATCCCAACACATGCTTTTCTTGCGTATGAGATCTCTTGATCATGAAGATAGTTCTCACAGGGTGAGGTTCATCCATTACATTTTAAAGTAGGAAGGTACAAATTACATATTCAAATTACATATATGTGCTGGATTCAAATGTTTTCCCCCCTTCCTTTCTCAATTGTGCCCATCAGCAGCTATTCTAATGTTGCTGCCAATGGGTGTGACACATTCATTTCTTCTGTGGGGTACACTGGACTCCACAAGGATTCACATTGGGGTGTAGAGTAGGATCTTTATCTGAGGCACCAACAGGCTCAAAGCTTTTGACTGTTCCCAAGATGCTCAGCGCCCCCTGCTCTATAACCTCGCTTCCATGAACAGGGAGCTCAGTTTGTAGTTGGTGCCTTCAGTAGCAGGCCACTTAACAGGGGGCTGCCTCAGGCAGCCTATTCTTAGCTATTAATTTTGACAAGAAAAGAAGAACTTTTTTTATAAGAATCTACAAGGGCTGCAGCAGGTTAGGTCTAATAGACATCTTTACTGCAGCTCCATCACTCCCAGAGGCGCAGTATACTCCCGTGCCCTGGTTGCTGGGTCACTGCAGTGGAGGCTCCGGTTTCTTCCTAAGGTCAGTCACACACACACCGCCCTCCGGGATCACGAGGCCGCTGATGAAAGGGAGGTAAGGGACTTCTGTGCCCACAGTATACCGAGATCCAGCGTGGCTGTAGGGGGTGGGCCATGTGCGCACTGGCGTGGACACTGATTACTGGGCAGCCGCTCCACTAGCCACCAGGGACAGTTAAGGAGCACAGCTCTGGGGGGGTTTTCTCTTATATTAACCCCATTTTGTACTACCCGCAGTGCATTGTGATAGGTAATAGAGCCTGATTCAGGTTGGATTGCAATCGCAATAAGCAATCCAACTGCAAAAATTGCTAAGAGCATATGCATGCGCCTGCATTTTCTGCGGCACCCCGCAGATAATGCGATCGCTTCTGACTGTCAATTGGTGCTCGGGGGGGGGTCAGCAACAATCCATTTCCAAGTCGGAGATGGAGCGGTGCATGGGCAGGGCTACAAAATGGGGTCGGCAACGGAGAAACAGGAGGCGTGGTCAGAGCTGCTGCATGACATCACATGCAACAGCTGCGATCACAAAAATGGTGGCGGCTTCCTGCGCACACATACAGTCTGCACCAACAGGAGGCTAACCCATTTTTTATGATCACGCTGAACTGCACTGAGACTGCAATTTCAGCGTGGTCAAGAAGGGAGGCGGCATGCTGGGTGGCCCCAGCATGCGAACCAAAGGATTGCAAATTCTGTTACTTAGCAGAATTTGCAATCCTTACTGAATTAGGCCCATTGATTACAAAATGTATTTGTAAATATTTGAAGTTTTTCTTCAGGGACTAACACAAAAGATGCTTGGGGCTACTAACACATGGGTAAGCCACGTAAAGCTTCCCATGGGTCAGTGGCATCACAACGGGGTTGCGGCCCACACCCGAGTGTCACCCGCCAAGGGGGGTGACACCAAAGTGCCAGCTCCTCTTCAGTGACAGAATATGGGTGTTTCACTGTAACATTACGTGCAACACCCAGTTTCTGTCACTGTGCAGGAGCCAGCAAAACTCACACACTAGTCCCCGGGTGCAGCACTCAACCCCCGGGATACCCGGAGCAACAAAATGGAGATTCAGAAAAACAGGCCACACCCCTACCTATGAGACCATGCCTCTTTTTACCATTGCGCTGCTTATCTGCGCGCACTGCATTACAATCTCCCTCGCTGCCTCTCTGGGTGTCACCAATGATAGTGACACCTTTGCCATGCTTGTAGCAGCTGGTCCTAAGATCTACGCCTCCAGCCCTGAGTGTTTGCCCTTGTGACTTGTTGATCATCATAGCGAAGCAGATTCTTACAGAAAACTGCAGGGGCTTAGATTGAAAAGAAAAACATTGACGAACCCATCATTTCAGCAACAGGGTCTGCCACACGGCTGACTGAAATGACTGGTTGGTTTGGGCCCCCACCAAAAAAGAAGCAATCAATCTCTCCTTGCACAAACTGGCTCTACAGAGGCAAGATGTCCACCTCATCATCCTACGATTCCTCACCCCTTTCACTGTGTACATCGCCCCCCTCACATATTATTAATTCGTCCCCACTGGAATCCACCATCTCAGATCCCTGTGTACTTTCTGGAGGCAATTGCTGGTAAATGTCTCCACGGAGGAATTGATTATAATTCATTTTGATGATCATCATCTTCTCCACATTTTCTGGAAGTAACCTCGTACGCCGATTGCTGACAAGGTGAGCGGCTGCACTAAACACTCTTTTGGAGTACACACTGGAGGGAGGGCAACTTAGGTAGAATAAAGCCAGTTTGTGCAAGGGCCTCCAAATTGCCTCTTTTTCCTGCCAGTATACATACGGACTGTCTGACGTGCCTACCTGGATGCGGTCACTCATATAATCCTCCACCATTCTTTCAAAGGTGACAGAATCATATGTAGTGACAGTAGACGACATGTCAGTAATCGTTGCCAGGTCCTTCAGTCCGGACCAGATGTCAGCACTCACTCCAAACTGCCCTGCATCACCGCCAGCGGGTGGGCTCGGAATTCTTAGCCTTTTCCTTGCACCCCCAGTTGCGGGAGAATGTGAAGGAGGAGCTGTTGACGGGTCACGTTCCGCTTGACTTGACAATTTTCTCACCAGCAGGTCTTTGAACCTCTGCAGACTTGTGTCTGCCGGAAAGAGAGATACAATGTAGGTTTTAAATCTAGGATCGAGCACGGTGGCCAAAATGTATTGCTCTGATTTCAACAGATTGAATCCTGGTTAAGCGAATTAAGGGCTCCATCCACAAGTCCCACATGCCTAGCGGAATCGCTCTGTTTTAGCTCCTCCTTCAATGTCTCCAGCTTCTTCTGCAAAAGCCTGATGAGGGGAATGACCTGACTCAGGCTGGCAGTGTCTGAACTGACTTCACGTGTGGCAAGTTCAAAGGGTTGCAGAACCTTACACAACGTTGAAATCATTCTCCACTGCGCTTGAGTCAGGTGCATTCCCCCTCCTTTGTCTATATCGTGGGTAGATGTATAGGCTTGAATGGCCTTTTGCTGCTCCTCCATCCTCTGAAGCATATAGAGGGTTGAATTCCACCTCGTTACCACCTCTTGCTTCAGAGGATGGCAGGGCAGGTGCAGGAATGTTTGGTGGTGCTCCAGTCTTCGGCACGCGGTGGCTGAATGCAGAAAGTGGCCCGCAATTCTTCGGGCCACCGACAGCATCTCTTGCACGCCCCTGTCGTTTTTTTAAATAATTCTGCACCACCAAATTCAATGTATGTGCAAAACATGGGACGTGCTGGAATTTGCCCAGATGTAATGCACGCACAATATTGGTGGCATTGTCCGATGTCACAAATCCCCAGGAGAGTCCAATTGGGGTAAGCCATTCTGCGATGATGTTCCTCAGTTTCCGTAAGAGGTTGTCAGCTGTGTGCCTCTTATGGAAAGCGGTGATACAAAGCGTAGTCTGCCTAGGAACGAGTTGGCATTTGCGAGATGCTGCTACTGGTGCCGCCGCTGCTGTTCTTGCTGCGGGAGGCAATACATCTACCCAGTGGGCTGTCACAGTCATATAGTCCTGAGTCTGCCCTGCTCCACTTAACCACGGACATGTGGACTAGTGGACCTTGGGTACAACTGCATTTTTTAGGACACTGGTGACTCTTTTTCTGAGGTCTGTGTACATTTTCGGTATCGCCTGCCTAGAGAAATGGAACCTAGATGGCATTTGGTACCGGGGACACAGTACCTCAATCAAGTCTCTAGTTGCCTCTGAATTAACGATGGATACCGGAACCACGTTTCTCACCACCCAGGCTGACAAGACCTGAGTTATCCGCTTTGCAGCAGGATGACTGCTGTGATATTTCATCTTCCTCGCAAAGGACTGTTGGACAGTCAATTGCCTACTGGAAGTAGTACAAGTGGTCTTCCGACTTCCCCTCTGGGATGACGATCGACTCCCAGCAGCAACAACAGCAGCGCCAGCAGCAGTAGGCGTTACACTCAAGGATGCATCGGAGGAATCCCAGGCAGGAGAGGACTCGTCAGACTTGCCAGTGACATGGCCTGCAGGACTATTGGCTTTCCTGTCTAAGGAGGAAATTGACACTGAGGGAGTTGGTGGTGTGGTTTGCAGGAGCTTGGTTACAAGAGGAAGGGATTTAGTGGTCAGTGGACTGCTTCCGCTGTCATCCAAAGTTTTTGAACTTGTCACTGACTTATGATTAATGCGCTGCAGGTGACGTATAAGGGAGGATGTTCTGAGGTGGTTAACGTCCTTACCCCTACTTATTACAGCTTGACAAAGGCAACACACGGCTTGACACCTGTTGTCCGCATTTGTGTACAGGATGCATACCTTCATGTCCCCATTTATCCATCTCATCAGGCGTACCTCGGATTTGCGGTACAGGACTGTCATTGCCAATTTCAGACGTTGCTGTTTGGTCTCTCCACGGCCCAGAGAATTTTCACCAAGGTAATGGCGGAAATGATGGTTCTCCTGCGTAAGCAAGGTGTCACAATTATCCCGTACTTGAGCGATCTCATAAAAGCGAGATCAAGAGAGCAGTTGCTGAACAGCGTATCACTTTCACTGAAAGTGTTACAGCAACACGGCTGCATTTTCAATATCCCAAAGTCGCAGTTGGTTTCTACGACTCGTCTGTCTTTCTTGGGCATGATTCTGGACACAGACCAGAAGAGAGTTTATCTCCCGATAGGAAAGGCCCAGGAACTCATGACTCTTGTCAGGAACCTATTGAAACCAAAACTTGTGTCAGTGCATCACTGCGCTCGAGTCCTGGGAAAGATGGTGGCATCATACGAAGCCATTCCATTCGGCAATTTCCATGCGAGGACTTTCCAATGGGACCTACTGGACAAGTGGTCTGGGTCACATTTGCAGATGCATTGGTTGATCACCCTGTCCCCCAGGGTCAGGGTATCACTCCTGTGGTGGCTGCAGAGTGCTCACCTTCTCGAGTGACGCAGATTCGGCATTCAGGACTGGATCCTGGTGACCACAGAGGCAAGCCTCCAAGGTTGGGGAGCAGTCACACAGGGAAGAAATATCCAAGGTCTTTGGTCAAGTCAAGAGACTTGTCTTCACATCAACATCCTGAAACTAGGGGCCATATACAATGCCCTACGTCAAGCGGAGACCTTACTTCGCGACCAACCGGTTCTGATCCAGTCAGACAACGTCACCGCAGTGGCTCATGTAAACCGCCAAGGCGGCACAAGGAGCAGAGTGGCGATGGCACAAGCCACCAGAATTCTTCGCTGGGTGGAGAATCACGCAAGCGCACTGTCAGCAGTGTTCATTCTGGGAGTGGACAACTGGGAAGCAGACTTCCTCAGCAGACACGACCTATATCCGGGAGAGTGGGGACTTCATCAGGAAGTCTTTGCACAGATTACAAGTCGGTGGGAACTGCCACAGATAGACATGATGGCGTCCCGGCTCAACAAAAAGCTACAGAGGTATTGCGCAAGGTCAAGAGACCCTCAGGCAGTAGCTGTAGACACCCTAGTGACACCGTGGGTGTTCCGGCCGGTCTATGTATTTCCTCCTCTTCCTCTCATACCCAAGGTGTTAAGGATAATAAGACAAAGAGGAGTGAGAACAATCCTCATTGTTCCAGATTGGCCACGGAGGACCTGGTATCCGGATCTGCAGGAAATGCTCACAGAAGATCCGTGGCCTCTTCCTCTAAGACAGGACCTGTTGCATCAGGGGCCCTGTTTGTTCCAAGACTTACCGCGGCTGCGTTTGACGGCATGGCGGTTGAATGCCGGATCCTAGCAGTGAAAGGCATTCCGGTTGAGGTCATCCCTACGCTGATAAAGGCTAGGAAGGATGTAACGTCAAAACATTACACCGTATATGGCGAAATTATGTTTCTTGGTGTGAGGCCAGGAATGCTCCTACGGAAGAATTCCATCTGGGCCGTTTCCTTCACTTCCTAAAAACTGGAGTGAATTTGGACCTAAAATTAGGCTCTATTAAGGTCCAGATTTCGGCCTTATCCATTTTCTTTCAAAAAGAATTGGTTTCTCTTCCAGAAGTTCAGACTTTTGTAAAAGGAGTGCTGCATATTCAGCCTCCTTTTGTGCCTCCGGTGGCACCTTGGGACCTTAACGTGGTGTTAAGTTTTCTAAAATCACACTGGTTTGAACCACTTAAAACGGTGGAGTTAAAATATCTCACATGGAAGGTGGTCATGTTATTAGCCTTGGCTTCGGCTAGGCGAGTGTCGGAATTAGCGGCTTTGTCACATAAAAGCCTATATTTGGTGTACCATGTGGATAGAGCGGAATTGCGGACCCGTCCTCAATTCCTACCAAAAGTGGTCTCATCTTTTCATATGAACCAACCTATTGTGGTGCCTTTGGCTATGCGTGACTTGGAGGATTCCGAGTTACTTGATGTGGTCAGGGCTTTGAAAATTTACGTGGCCAGGACGGCTAGAGTCAGGAAAACTGAAGCGCTGTTTGTCCTGTATGCAACCAACAAGATTGGTGCCCCTGCTTCAAAGCAGGCTATTGCTCGCTGGATTTGTAACACGATTCAGCAAGCGCATTCTATGGCTGGATTGCAGTTACCGAAATCGGTCTAGGCCCATTCCACGAGGAAAGTGGGCTCTTCTTGGGCGGCTGCCCGAGGGGTCTCGGCACTACAGCTGTGCCGAGCTGCTACTTGGTCAGGTTCAAACACCTTTTCAAAATACTATAAGTTTGATACCCTGGCTGAGGAGGAACTCATGTTTGCTCAATCGGTGCTGCAGAGTCATCCGCACTCTCCCGCCCGTTTTGGAGCTTTGGTATAATCCCCATGGTCCTTACGGAGTCCCCAGCATCCTCTAGGATGTTAGAGAAAATAAGATTTTAAACCTACCGGTAAATCTTTTTCTCGTAGTCCGTAGAGGATGCTGGGCGACCGTCCCAAGTGCGGACTACTTCTGCAATACTTGTATATAGTTATTGCTTCAATAAGGGTTATGTTAGAGTTGCATCGGTCCTGCACTGATGCTACAGTATGTTGTTTTTTCGTACTCATAACTGGGTAGTTTATCACAAGTTATACGGTGTGATTGGTGTGGCTGGTATGAATCTTGCCCTGGATTAACAAAATCCTTTCCTCATACTGTCAGTCTCCTCTGGGCACAGTTTCTCTAACTGTGGCATAGAGGGGCATAGAGGGAGGAGCCAGTGCACACCCTGAACTAAAGTCTTTCTTAAAGTGCCCATGTCTCCTGCGGAGCCCGTCTATCCCCATGGTCCTTACGGAGTCCCCAGCATCCTCTACGGACTACGAGAAAAAGATTTACCGGTAGGTTTAAAATCTTATTTTCTACTTTATTCTTTTCTATCCTAGTTTATTACGACCAACTTGAACTTTCATCCAAGGAGTTTGATATTCTACTACCTGCATGCAATTTAAATTGCTTAAATTGTTTATATGGTTGATTTGTCCTTCACAATCCATAATCTGCAACTTGGATGTACTTGTGTCATTGAAAATCTTATAATAAAAATGTTTATATATTGAAAAAAAAAGTTATAAGACATATGCCTACCTACTAAATGGGGTAAAATTAGGGGATTCTGTACTGGAAAAGTACTTAGGTGTCCTCATAGATAGCAAGCTAAGCAGTAGTACCCAAAGTAGGACTGCAGCAAAGAAGGCTAATAAGATATTAGCATGCATAAAACGGGGTATTGATGCTAGGGACGAGAGTATTATACTCCCGTTATATAAATCACTAGTGAGGCCACACCTTGAATACTGTGTACAGTTCTGGGCACCGTACTACAAAAAGGATATCCTGGAGCTTGAAAAGGTACAGAGGAGGGCGACCAAACTAATTAAGGGCATGGAGATGATGGAATACAAGGAAAGGCTTGAAAGACTAGGCATGTTTACATTGGAAAAGCGGAGACTAAGAGGGGATATGATCAACATCTACAAATATATAAGGGGACAATACACAGAGCTTGCGCGGGACCTGTTTCTGGTTAGATCAACACAGAGGACTCGTGGACACTCGCTCAGGTTAGAGGAGAGGAGATTCCGCACAATACAGCGTAAAGGCTTTTTCACGGTAAGGACAATACGTGTTTGGAATTCCCTGCCCGAGGGAGTTGTAATGGCGGAATCTGTCAACACCTTTAAGAATGGGTTAGATAAATTCCTATTGGATAAGGATATCCAGGGGTATGGTGCATAGTCATGCATTACAGTTACTATAAATAGGGATAAAATGCAATGGCTGATAGCAGCATCAGTCAGAAATTTTAGTAAAATCATCATGCATAGGACACCACAAATAGGTTGAACTCGATGGACAATTGTCTTTTTTCAACCTCAGATACTATGTTACTATGTTACTATGTAATATTTGAAGAAACAAAATAAAATAAAGCTATGTATTGGGTTTCACTAACAAGCACATTGGAAGACTTGACTACTGTTAAAAGACATGCATTACATGGTATAGAGCCACAAACCACAATGTAGTAAAATAAAAACAAACTTACATGTGTATCAAACCTATGTGAGGCTTACATTGATAGTGCAAGATCAACACTCTATCAACTGTGCAAACTAGACTGCACATAAATGCCATAAAATTTATCTGAGATTTTAGTAAATAAGGCCCGTTGCTGTCCGGGTCACATAGCCGTCACGGCCCCGCCCCCATACGGTCCGGTCATGTCTGCGTTGTCCTGACTGTGCCCCCAATGGCGGCACAACGCCGCTGGCCCGACTCCTCCTGCCCAGTGACCGCCTCTACCTGTCAATCAGGCAGAGGTGCTCACTGGGCAGAGATGCTGATCGCATCTCTGGCATGTGCCGGTGCACTGTGGCACCAGCACACACGCACTTCAGACCTGATCTCCTGTTGTGTGAATATGCACAGCAGGGATCAGGTCTTAATTAGGCCCTATATACAGCTGTCAGTAAAGCAGGGATGTGCTGCTGCCAGTGAGGCAGGGATGTTCTGCTGTCAGTGAAGCAGTGATGTGCTGCTGTCAGTGAAGCAGTGATGTGCTGCTGTCAGCAAGGCAGTGATGTGCTGCTGTCAGCGAGGCAGGGATGTGCTGCTATAAGTGAGGCAGGGATGTGCTGCCGTCAATGAGGCAGGGATGTGCTGCCGTCAATGTTGCAGGGATGTGTTGCTGTCAACGTTGCAGGGATGTGCTGCTGTCAGTGAAGCAGGAATGTGCTGCTGCAGTGAGGCAGAGATATGCTGCCCACTATCTCCCTATCACCCCTGCCTGAGTCGCACACTTTCCCTGTCACCCCTGCCTCAGTTACCCACTATCTCCCAGTCACCGCTGCCTCAGTCAACCACTATACCTGCGACCCCTGACTCTGTCACCCACTATCCCTGTCACCCCTGCCTCAGTCACCCACTGTCACTCTATCACCCCTGCTTCAGTCACCCACTATCCCTGTCAACCCTGCCTCAGTCTCTTACTGTCCCTGTCACCCCTGCCACAGTCATCCACTATCTCCCTATCATCCCTGCCTTATTCATTTATTATCCCTGTCACCCACTTTCTTCCCATACTTACCCAACCCCTTCCTATCACCCCTCCCTCAGTAACCCACTATCTCCCTGTCACCCCTGCCTAAGTCACCCACTATCACTGTCACCCCTGCATCAGTCACCCACTATCTCCCAGTCACCCCGGCTTCAGTCACCCACTATATCCCACTCATACATGCTTCAGTCACCCACTATCTCCCAGTCATCCCTGCCTCAGTCACCTACTGACACCAGTGCAGATATTTCTGCTGCAGCCTCTCCACTCTCCAGCGTGAACGTCCTGACGACTGAGGAAATCCGCTTCCCAGTTGAGGACTCCGGGAATGAACACTGCCGATATTGCTGGCAGATGACGTTCTACCCAACTGAGGATTTTTTTATACTTCCAGCTTTGCCATGCAGTTTCGAGTGCCGACTTGATGATTTGTGTACACTACCGTGGTGGCGTTGTCCGATTGTACTTGAACAGGACTGTTCTGTACTAGAGGCAGGGCCAGTATCAATGAATTGAACACTGCCCGCAATTCCAGAATGTTTATCGGGAGGAGAGATTCCTCCCTGGTCCACCGATGATGAAGGGTCGTCATCACGGCCATGACCTTGGTGAATTTCCGAGGTGCCGTGGCCAAACCAGAAGGCAGGACCTGAAATCCAAAAACTAACCAGGCACAACACTGCTTAGCTTCCAACATCAGATGAGATTGGACATATCCAGTGTGATGCGGCTGTAGATGATTTTTGCTGTTTCTAACTTCTACATCAATGAATAAGTTTCAAAATAGAATGCATCAAGAGAACGGTGTTGGTAGTATAAAACTACCTACAGCACCTGGTATTCCCAGGTGGTCTCACATCCAAGAACAAACCAGGCCTAAGATCAGGTGATATTGGGCATATACAGTGTGGTGTGGCTGTAGATGAGCTTAGTGGTTTCTGTTAGAGTTCTTCTACTTCTAACTACTAGTACATAAATGAATAAGCGGCCGATTTATTAAACCTGGTGGAATGATAATTTGCATGGTGATAAAGTACCAGCCAATCAGCTCCTAATTGCCATGTCACAGGCTGGGTTTGAAAAATGACAGTTAGGAGCTGACTGGCTGGTACTTTATCACCTTGCACTTTATCAGTTCACCAGGCTTAATAGATCTGCCCCAATGTTTCAAAATGGAATGCATCAAGAGAACGGTGTTGGTATTGTAAAAATACACACAGCTCCTGGTATTTCCTGGTGGTCTCCCATCCAAGTACTAAAACCAGGACCAACACTGCTCCGCTTCCATGATCAGGAGAGATTGGGCAAATCCATTGTGCTGTGGCTGTAGATGAGCTGGTGGTTTCTGTTAGAGCTTTTCTACTTCTAACTTCTGGTACATAAAAGAATATGTGTAAAAATTAAATGTACCAAGAAAAGGGTGTTGGTAGTTTAAAAACACCTAAAGAATCTGATAATACATGGATGGGAGACTGCTTGGTAGTAACAAAGTCCAATACTGCTTTGCTTCAAAGATCAAATGAGATTGGGCATATCCAGTGTGGTGTGGCTTTAGATAAGCTTTGTGGTTTCTGTCAGAGTTCTTCTACTTCTAACTACTGGTACATTAATGAATATGTATAAGGTTGTAGTTTATCCAATATGCCTTTACTACCTTACCTTACCCCCCCCCCTCCCCTCCCCTCCTTATAGCTTCCTTTGTTCTCTCCTCGTGTGTGCGTTATTTGTTTTCTCATACGTCCTAGAGGATGCTGGGATCACATTAAGAACCATGGGGTATAGACTGGATCCGCAGGAGACATGGGCACTTTAAGACTTTCAAAGGGTGTGAACTGTCTCCTCCCTCTATGCCCCTCCTCCAGACTCCAGTTTTAGAATTGTGCCCAGTGAGACTGGATGCACTACAGGGGAGCTCTACTGAGTTTCTCTGAAAAGACTTATGTTAGTTTTTCTTATTTTCAGGGAGGCTGCTGGCAACAGTCTCCCTGCTTCGTGGGACTTAGGGGAGAGAAGTATGACCAACTTCTAGTGAGTTCAATGGCTCTACTTCTGGCTGACAGGACACCATTAGCTCCTGAGGGTGCTGATCGCTGGGTACGCCTAGATGCCCACTCCCGTAGCCTGCCGTCACCCCCTTACAGAGCCAGAAGTCAGAAGACAGGCGAGTAGCAGAAGAACAGATGGCATTCTGAGGTACCACGCAGCGAGCGGAATGCTGTGCGCCATGCTCCCACACAAACACAGGCACTGCAGGGTGCAGGGCGTTGGGGGGGGGGGGGGGGCACCCTGGGCGCATAAATTCCTCACAAAAGGCTGGCAAAAGTGGACATTAGTGCCTGGGCACTGTCCTTACCCCACCAGCGTAATTAATTATTTGTTTCTGAGCGGGACAGAAGCGTGCCATTACAGCGGCGGGGCTTCTTCCTCACCTCACCAGCACATCTATAGATCGTTACAAGTCTATCACTATAGAGTTTATTATTTCCCAGACTGTGTACTTTTGACGCTGGGTTGTGAGCTGAAAAATCCCATCTGTCCCTCTGACAGATTTACTGTAGGTCTATCCCCCATAAGCCGATGTGTCTGTGGGTACTTGGTACATGTGTGTCAACATGTCAGTGGCTGAATGTTTTTCCAAGAGGAAACTATATTAGGAATGCAGACATATGATGGTGGCCCTGTTGGCACCACCAATAACTGACTGGGTGAAAGTTTCAGTAATATCAGAGTGAGGTTGGATAAATCTGTGTCCCAGACACAGACGTAGAGAAAAGATGTGATGTTCATGGCTATGCTTCTTCTCCCTCAGGCCCCGCAAAAATGTTATTTTGCCCAGTTACTACACACTGATACTGACTCGGATACTGATTCCTATGTCGACCATAATATTTCCTGATTAGATCCAATATTGGCAAGGAGCATTCAGTACATGATTGTGGATATTAAGGACATATTAACATCACTGAGGACCCTGCTGTTCCTGACAAAGGGGTCTATATGTATGTATATATAGATATATAATGAAAGCTGATGTAACGTTCCTCCATCTCTGTTTGAGAAAGTCTGGGCCAGCTCGACAAGATGGTTTCAAATCCCCAAAAGGTTTCCGGTTGTTTATTCATTTCCTGCCGCGGACAGAATAAAGTGGGAATCACCCCCTGTTCTGCACGGGGCCCTGTCACAAATCCAGCGGATCGTATGCAGGAAGCTACATTATTTCTAGTTATGTAACCACGGGTACATTACTTAGACCTGCCATTACATGCGCATGGGTGAGTAGTAGTATTCAAGAATTGGTCGAATACCTTGTCATCCGATATAGATATCCTGGAGACATGGGATGCTCCTTACGTTGGATCATATCAAGGACACTGCAGCATACTTACGACTGCAAGGGATATAGGACTCTTGAGTTCACGGGCCAATTTCATGGCAGTCTCGGATAGGAGGGCATTGTGGATTCACCAAGGGAATGCTGATGCTGACTCCAAGAAGAAAGGGAGTCTCTTCCCTATGAAGGTGAAGCCTTGTTTGGCGACGGCTTAGTTAATTTGATCTCGGCAGCTCCCGCAGGTAAGTCAACCTTCTTGCCCTATGTTCCCTCTCAACGGATGTAGACGCATCATTATCTAACGCAGTCATTTTGGCCCAATAGATATGCAAGAAGTTAAGATTCCCCTTTCTTTGCAGGTAGAGGAAGGAGAAGAGGGAAGAGGTCTGTAGCCTCTTCAAGATCGCAGGAGCAGAGATCGTCCTCTGCTTCTGCCAAATCCACTGCATGACGCTGGGGCTCTCTTGCAGGAGCCCACACCAGTGGGGGCACGTCTAAAACACTTCAGTCAGTTCTGGATTAATTTGGACCTGGACTCGTGGGTTTTACAAATAGTGTCCCAAGGGTACAAACTGGGGTTTCAAGACGTTCCCCCTCACCGATTGTTCAAATCGGCCTTAGTCAGCAGGGAGAAGGCTTTTATTCAAGCCTCTTCGTGGTCCCGAAGCCGGAAGGCTCAGTCAGACCAATCTGAAATCTGAAATCCCTCAATTTCTACCTAAAGAAATTCAATTTCAAGATGGAATCTCTCAGGGTAGGGATCTCCAGTCCGGAGGAAGGAGATTTCATGGTTTTGGTAGACATAAGGATGCCTACTTACATGTTCCGTTTAGCCACTGCATCAAGCTACCTGAGGTTTGCAATTCAGGATTGTCATTACCAATTTCAGACGTTGCCGTTTGGTCTGTCCACGGCTCCGAGGATTTTCACCAGGGTGATGGCGGAAATGATGGTTCTCCTTCGCAAGCAAGGAGTCACAATTATCCCGTACTTGGATGATCTCTTGATAAAGGCGAGATCCAGGGACCAGTTGTTGCAAAACATTGCACTCTCCCTGACAGTTCTTCAACAACATGGTTGGCTCCTAAACTTGCCAAAATCGCAGTTGGTCCCAATGACGCGGTTGTTGTTTTTGGGAGTGATACTGGACACAGAAGAGGTTTTCTTCCAGTGGAAAGGCTATGGAGATCCAGAGTCTGGTCAAACAAATTCTGAAACCAGCAAGAGTGTTAATCCATCAATGCATTCGGTTGCTGGGGAAGATGGTTGCGGCCTACGAGGCCATTCAGTTTGGCAGGTTCCATGCTAGAGTGTTCCAGTGGGACCTGTTGGACAAGTGGTCCGGATCCCACCTGCACATGCACCGGAGGATAATCCTGTCTTCCAAGACCAGAATATCACTCCATTGGCGGCTGCACAGTTCTCACCTCCTAGAGGGGCGATGGTTCGGGATCCAGGACTGGATCCTAGGGACCACGGATGCAACCCTCCGAGGCTGGGGAGCAGTCACACAGGGGGAAAACATCCAAGGAAGATGGTCAAGTCGGGAAAGTTGTCTCCACATAAATGTTCTGGAGTTAAGGGCCATTTAATAACTGCAGACACAGTACGCACTGGGACGGGTGCCCAGCATCCTCTACGGACTAAGAGAAAAGGATTTACCAGTAGGTATTAAAATCCTATTTTCTCTAACGTCCTAGAGGATGCTGGGGACTCTGTAAGGACCATGGGGATAGACGGGCTCCGCAGGAGACATGGGCACTTTAAGAAAGACTTTAGTTCTGGGTGTGCAGTGGCTCCTCCCTCTATGCCCCTCCTCCATACCTCAGTTTGATACTGTGCCCAGTGGAAACTGTGTGCTTTTCAGGAGCTCTCCTGAACTTTCTGACAGAAAGTATTTTGTTAGGTTTTTAATTTTCAGGGAGCACTGCTGGCAACAGACTCCCTGCATCGAGGGACTGAGGGGAGAGAAGCAGCCCTACTCTCTGAGTTGCAAGGTCCTGCTTCTTAGGCTACTGGACACCATTAGCTCCAGCGGGATTGGTACGCAGGATCTCACCCTCGCCGTCCGTCCCAGAGCCGCGCCGCCGTCCCCCTCGCAGAGCCGGAAGATAGAAGCCGGGTGAGTATGAGAAGAAAAGAGACTTCAGCGGTGGCAGAAGACTTCATGATCTTCACTGAAGTAACGCACAGCACTGCAGCTGTGCGCCATTGCTCCCATACACCTCACATACTCTGGTCACTGTAAGGGTGCAGGGCGCCCTGGGCAGCAATATAAACCTCTTTTTGCCAAAAATATAACATATATACAGCTGAGCACTGTATATATGTATGAGCCCCCGCCAATTTTACAGTTTAAGCGGGACAGAAGCCCGCCGCCGAGGGGGCGGGGCTTCTCCCTCAGCACTCACCAGCGCCATTTTTTCTCCACAGCACCGCTGAGGCAGCTCCCCAGACTCTCGCCTGCTGAAACCACGGTAGACAAGAGGGTTGAAAAGAGGGGGGGGGCACATAATTCGGCGCAAATTACATACAGCAGCACTACTGGGCAAACATTAAGTTACTGTGTTATTCCTGGGTTATATAGTGCTGGGGTGTGTGCTGGCATACTCTCTCTCTCTGTCTCTCCAAAGGGCCTTGTGGGGAAACTGTTTTCAGAAAAAGCATTCCCTGTGTGTGGTGTGTCGGTACACGTGTGTCGACATGTCTGAGGAAGAAGGCTATATTAGAGAGGAGCGGGAGCAAATTAATGTGGTGTCTCTGCGACAGCTGATTGGATGGATATGTGGAATGTTTTAAATGCTAGTGTAAACTCAGTGCACAAAAGATTAGACAAGGCTGAAGCTTCGGGACAGTCAGGGTCTCAACCCATGCCTGATCCTATGTCGCAGGGACTGTCAGGGTCTCATAAGCGCCCACTATCCCAGATTGTTGATACAGATACTGACACGGATTCTGACTCCAGTGTCGATTACGATGATGCAAAGTTACAGCCAAAATTGGCAAAATCCATACGATACAGGATTATGGCAATAAAAGATGTTTTGCACATCACAGAGGAACCCCCTGTCCCTGACAAGAGGGTACATAAGTACAAGGGAAAGAAGCCTGAGGTAACCTTTCCCCCCTCACACGAGCTGAACGAGTTATGTGAAAAAGCCTGGGAATCTCCAGATAAAAGACTGCAGATTTCCAAAAGGATTCTTATGGCGTATCCTTTCCCATCAATGGATAGGTTAAGATGGGAATCCTCCCCTAGGGTGGACAAAGCATTAACACGCTTATCCAAGAAGGTAGCCCTCCCGTCCCAGGATACGGCTACCCTCAAAGAGTCTGCTGACCGCAAACAGGAGATAACCCTGAAGTCCATTTATACACATTCGGGTACCTTACTCAGACCGGCAATTGCGTCGGCCTGGGTGTGTAGTGCTGTAGCAGCATGGACGGATACCTTATCTGAGGGGATGGATACCCTAGATAAGGATACTATTTTATTGACCCTGGGGCATATAAGAGATGCTGTCCTATATGTGTGTATGCAAAGTACAGGTGGTGCTGCAGGGCTCACACCCTTTTACTTGTCTTGTAGAGCAACTCTGGAGCTGATATTGGATCCATCTGCTGCAGGCCTTCCCCCAGGAATGCTTGCACTAGTTGTTGCATTTGGTTTGTTGTTTGGGGGTGCTTCAGTATTAGGCAGCCTTCTGCCCTCCCACATTCATCTGAAAATGTGTTCTCCCTGCAGTTGTTGTCCCCAGATGAGAGTTCCCTTGTGCTTCCTCAGTTGAATCTCCTTAACTTGACGGGGGTGTGCCCGAGCAGCCGCCCTCCACAGCCCTATCCCAACACATACTTATCTTGCATATGAGATCTCTTGATCATGAAGATAGTTCTCACAGGGTGAGGTTCATCCATTACATTTTAAAGTAGGAAGGTACAAATTACATATTCGAATTACATATATGTGCTGGATTCAAATGTTTTCCCCCCTTCCTTTCTCAATTGTGCCCATCAGCAGCTATTCTTATGTTGCTGCCAATGGTTGTGACACATTTTTTTCTTCTGTGGGGTACACTGGACTCCACAAGGATTCATATTGGGGTGTAGAGTAGGATCTTGATCTGAGGCACCAACAAGCTCAAAGCTTTTGACTGTTCACAAGATACTCAGCGCCCCCTCCTCTATAACCTCGCTTCCATGAACAGGGAGCTCAGTTTGTAGTTGGTGCCTTCAGTAGCAGGCCACTTAACAGGGGGCTGCCTCAGGCATCTTATTCTTAGCTATTAATTTTGACAAGAAAAGAAGAACTTTTTTAATAAGAATCTACAAGGGCTGCAGCAGCCTAGGTCTAATAGACATATTTACTGCAGCTCCATCACTCCCAGCGGCACAGTATACTCCAGTGCCCCGGTTGCTGGGTCACTGCAGCGGAGGCTCCGGTTTCTTCCTAAGGTCAGTCACACACACACACACCGCCCTCCGGGATCACGAGGCCGCTGATGAAAGGGTGGTAAGGGGCTTCTGTGCCCACTTTATACCGTGATCCAGCGTGGCTGTAGGGGGCGGGCCGTGTGCGCACTGGCGTGGACACTGATTACTGGGCAGCTGCTCCACTAGCCACCAGGGACAGTTAAGGAGCACAGCTCTGGGGGTTTTTCTCCTATATTAACCCCATTTTGTACTTCCCGCAGTGCATTGTGATAGGTAATAGGGCCTGATTCAGGTTGGATTGCAATCGCAATAAGCAATCCAACTGCAAAAATTGCTAACAGCATACGCATCCGCCTGCAGATAATGCGATCGCCTCTGCCTGTCAATCGGTGCAGGGGGGGGGAGGGGGGTCAACAACACTCCATTTCCAAGTCGGAGATGGAGCGGTGCGGGGGCAGGGTTTCAATATTGGGTCGGCAACGGAGAAACAGGAGGCGTGGTCAGAGCGGCTGCATGACATCACATGGGCCGGACTCCGCCAGTGGAGCCCCAGCCTCATGCAGTAGATTTTGTAGAGGCCGGGGAGGACTTCTGTTCCTGGGAGCTAGCTGTGTTGTGCATCTTTTTTCCTCTGCCCCTACCTCTGGCAAGAAAGGACGCACCTCGCACTTTCTTGTTTCTTTGTGACCGAAAGGACTGCATTTGATAATGCAGAGCTTTCTTATGCTGTGAGGGAACATAAGGTAAAAAATTTGATTTTCCAGCTGTAGCTGTGCGTGTTAATGCTTTGTCCATCCTAGGGGAGGATTCCCATCGTAACCTATCCGTTGATGGGAAAGGATACGCCATAAGAATCCTTTTGGAAATCTGCAGTCTTTTATCTGGAGATTCCCAAGCTTTTTCACATAACTCGTTCAGCTCGTGTGAGGGGGGAAAGGTTACCTCAGGCTTCTTTCCCTTGTACATATGTACCCTCTTGTCAGGGACAGGGGGTTCCTCTGTGATGTGCAAAACATCTTTTATTGCCATAATCCTATATCGAATGGATTTTGCCAATTTTGGCTGTAACTTTGCATCAACGTAATCGACACTGGAGTCAGAATCCGTGTCGGTATCTGTGTCAACAATCTGGGATAGTGGGCACTTATGAGACCCTGACAGTCCCTGCGACATAGGATCAGGCATGGGTTGAGTCCCTCACTGTCCCAAAGCTTCAGCCTTGTCTAATCTTTTGTGCAAGGGCCCTCATTCCGAATTGTTCGCTCGGTATTTTTCATCGCATCGCAGTGAAAATCCGCTTAGTACGCATGCGCAAAGTTCGCACTGCGACTGCGTCAAGTAACTTTACTATGAAGAAAGTATTTTTACTCACGGCTTTTTCTTCGCTCCGGCGAACGTAATGTGATTGACAGGAAATGGGTGTTACTGGGCGGAAACACGGCGTTTCAGGGGCGTGTGGCTGAAAACGCTACCGTTTCCGGAAAAAACGCAGGAGTGGCCGGAGAAACGGTGGGAGTGCCTGGGCGAACGCTGGGTGTGTTTGTGACGTCAACCAGGAACGACAAGCACTGAAATGATCGCACAGGCAGAGTAAGTCTGGAGCTACTCTGAAACTGCTAAGTAGTTAGTAATCGCAATATTGCGAATACATCGGTCGCAATTTTAAGAAGCTAAGATTCACTCCCAGTAGGCGGCGGCTTAGCGTGTGTAACTCTGCTAAATTCGCCTTGCGACCGATCAACTCGGAATGAGGGCCAATGAGTTTACACTAGCATTTAAAACATTCCACATATCCATCCAATCAGGTGTCGGCGGAGACACCACATTCATTTGCTCCCGCTCCTCTCTAATATAGCCTTCTTCCTCAGACATGTCGACACACGTGTACCGACACACCACACACACAGGGAATGCTTTTTCTGAAGACAGTTTCCCCACAAGGCCCATTGGAGAGACAGAGAGAGAGAGTATGCCAGCACACACCCCAGCGCTATATAACCCAGAAATAACACAGTAACTTAATGTTTGTCCAGTAGCGCTGCTGTATGTCATTTGCGCCGAATTATGTGCCCCCCCTCTCTTTTCAACCCTCTTGTCTACCATGGTATAAGCAGGGGAGAGTCCGGGCAGCTTCCTCTCAGCGGTGCTGTGGAGAAAAAATGGCGCTGGTGAGTGCTGAGGGAGAAGCCCCGCCCCCTCGGCGGCGGGCTTCTGTCCCGCTTAAACTGTAAAATTGGCAGGGGCTCATACATATACAGTGCCCAGCTGTATATATTTTATATTTTTGCCAAAAAGAGGTTTATATTGCTGCCCAGGGCGCCCCCCCTGCGCCCTGCACCCTTACAGTGACCGGAGTATGTGAGGTGTATGGGAGCAATGGTGCACAGCTGCAGTGCTGTGCGTTACCTCAGTGAAGATCATGAACTCTTCTGCCGCCTCTGAAGTCTTCTTTTCCTCTCATACTCACCCGGCTTCTATCTTCTGAATCTGCGAGGGGGACAGCGGCGCGGCTCTGGGACGGACGGCGAGGGTGAGATCTGCGTACCAATCCCTCTGGAGCTAATGGTGTCCAGTAGCCTAAGAAGCAGGACCTTGCAACTCAGCGAGTAGGGCTGCTTCTCTCCCCTCAGTCCCTCGATGCAGGGAGTCTGTTGCCAGCAGTGCTCCCTGAAAATTAAAAACCTAACAAAATACTTTCTGTCAGAAAGCTCAGGAGAGCTCCTGAAAAGCACCCAGTCTCAACTGGGCACAGTATCAAACTGAGGTATGGAGGAGGGGCATAGAGGGAGGAGCCAGTGCACACCCAGAACTAAAGTCTTTCTTAAAGTGCCCATGTCTCCTGCGGAGCCCGTCTATCCCCATGGTCCTTACGGAGTCCCCAGCATACTTTAGGACAGGGGTGTCAAACACAAGGCCCGCGGGCCAAATCCGGCCCGCCAGACCTCGTCTGATGGCCCGCGGACTCACATTTCAAACATGGGTGGGTCCGTGGGACGCGCTTCGCTGCAGCCAATCCCTAGCCTGCCAGATTGATTGATGGCTCTGTGGCCCGGCTGCAAACTTTAAAAATAGGAGGTGGAGCCTTGCCAGTGCGGACTTGATGGCGCAGCTCTCCTCGATTTGGTGAGTTGTGCTTCGGACAGTGGATAACCTGCGGCTGGAGGAGGGTGTTGGGGTCTGAGAGCTGCCAGTGTTCCGCAGCCGGGGATCGGGGCTGGGTACTCCGTGATCCTGCGGCCAGCTCCGGGTGGTGATGCTGCTTTAGCTCTGAGCTGTTACAATCAGCGGTGACAGGGGGGCTGACTGTTCCCGCGGTGGGAGCTGGTTCAGGTCCCCGAGCTTCCGGCATTACAATGAGTCTCACTGACTCATTTAATGCCGCCACCAACGCTGCGCCTGTCTGCCCACCACCAGTGCCCCGGAGCCCTGTGCATTAAGACAGTCACTGCACAGTCAGTGACTCGGGTCCCGACTCCCGGCCGGAGGGGGAGAAGGAGATGCTCTGCTTTCAGCTCCTCCACCATAGACTCAAATGCTGCATGTGCCCGACTTGTTTAACTATTCCAAGTCCCTCTCTCTATTGCTGTTCACACGGACACCTGGCTGTTACACCCCGGTCCTGATTGTCACCAGCGCCAAAAGTTCATGGGAGGGATGCATAGAGTCACTGGCAGCCATCTCCATGCACAGTGACAGCCCCTGATTGTAAGCACTACTGATGCCAGGCAGGAAAATGCAATACTATTGTTGTACAAGTGGAAAGTGCTGCTCCTCCTCTCTCTCGCTCCTCTGCCCCCCCTCTCTCTTCATGTATCCCCCTCTATGCATCTCCTTCCTCTCTGTCTCCCCCCACTCTCCGTCTCTCCTCCTTTCTCGCTCTCTGTCTGTCTCCCCCCTTTCTCTCTCCGTCTCTCCCCCCTCTCTATCCCTATCTCCTCACTATCCATTTCCCCTCTCTGTCTCCCCCTCTCTCTGCTCCTCTCTCCGTCTCTCCCCCCTCTGCGTCTCCCCCCTCGCGCTCTCTCTCTGCGTCTCCCCCTTTCAGAGCTAGTTATTACTTACATTATTACAAAAAACAGTAATAATTGAATGCAGTGACATTAATTTATGATAATAAAGAGTGGACACATAGACCTACAGATACAACCGGCCCTTTGATGGGGACCAAACTGCTGATGCGGCCCCCGATGAATTTGAGTTTGACACCCCTGCTCTAGGACATTAGAGAAACTAGAATTTTAATACCTACCGGTAAATCCTTTTCTCTTAGTCCGTAGAGGATGCTGGGCACCCGTCCCAGTGTGTACTGTGTCTGCTGTTATTAAATGGCCCTTAACTCCAGAACATTTATGTGGAGACAACTTTCCTGACTTGACCATCTTCCTTGGACGTTTTCCCCCTGTGTGACTGCTCCCCACCTCGAAAGGGTTGCATCCGTGGTCCCTAGGATCCAGTCCTGGATCCCGAACCATCGCCCCTCTAGGAGGTGAGAACTGTGCAGCCACCAATGGAGTGAGATTCTGGTCTTGG
This sequence comes from Pseudophryne corroboree, assembly GCF_028390025.1. Classification (NCBI taxonomy): domain Eukaryota; kingdom Metazoa; phylum Chordata; class Amphibia; order Anura; family Myobatrachidae; genus Pseudophryne; species Pseudophryne corroboree. The sequence goes on from NC_086446.1 coordinate 143,819,002, forward strand.
AAGACAGGATTATCCTCCGGTGCATGTGTAAGTGGGATCCGGACCACTTGTCCAACAGGTCCCACTGGAACACTCTGGCATGGAACCTGCCAAACTGAATGGCCTCGTAGGCCAAAACCATTTTCCCCAGCAACCGAATGCATTGATGGATTAACACTCTTGCTGGTTTCAGAATTTGTTTGACCAGACTCTGGATCTCCATAGCCTTTCCACTGGAGGAAAACCTCTTCTGTGTCCAGTATCACTCCCAAAAACAACAACCGCGTCATTGGGACCAACTGCGATTTTGGCAAGTTTAGGAGCCAACCATGTTGTTGAAGAACTGTCAGGGAGAGTGCAATGTTTTGCACCAACTGGTCCCTGGATCTCGCCTTTATCAGGAGAACATCCAAGTACGGGATAATTGTGACTCCTTGCTTGCGAAGGAGAACCATCATTTCCGCCATCACCCTGGTGAAAATCCTCGGAGCCGTGGACAGACCAAATGGCAACGTCTGAAATTAGTAATGACAATCCTGAATTGCAAACCTCAGGTAGCTTGATGCAGTGGCTAAATGGGAACATGTAAGTAGGCATCCTTTAAGTTTACCAAAACCATGAAATCTCCTTCCTCCGGACTGGAGATCACTACCGTGAGAGATTCCATCTTGAAATTGAATTTCTTTAGGTAGAAAGCCCTAGCGTCATGCAGTGGATTTGGCAGAAGCAGAGGACAATCTCTGCTCCTGCAATCTTGAAGAGGCTACAGACCTCTTCCCTCTTCTCCTTCCTCTACCTGCAAAGAAAGGGGAATCTTAACTTCTTGCATATCTATTGGGCCGAAATGACTGCATCAGATAATGATGCGTCTTTATCCGTTGAGAGGGAACATAGTGCAAGAAGGTTGACTTACCTGCGGGAGCTGCCGAGATCAAATTAACTAGGCCGTCGCCAAACAAGGCTTCACCTTCATAGGGAAGAGACTCCCTTTCTTCTTGGAGTCAGTATCAGCATTTCCTTGGTGAATCCAGATATACAGGGAATGGGGGGAAGGGGATGTGTTCTGCACCAGCTATTAAATTCTAAATATTTGTATGAAGAGGCCCCAATAAATGTCCATCAGTTATATTAAATATTAATTGTAGGACGTTCGGGGGTGCTACCAGAGACAAGTAATGTTATGCAGGAAAGGAGAAGAGAAAAGAATGTCTCTTTTGCTGGCGCACAAATGATGATTTAAAAATTAACTTTTAATAAATTCGTTAAAATTGTCTAAACACGAAATAAAGTACAATAAGTTTGTATAATGTAATTACCATATATAATAAATGGAAATACATTTATTAATATCAAGGTTCGCTACCTGTGTTGTGTCTTTATTATTGATCCAAATTGACTATATCAATTAGTCTGATACTGAATTACTGGACACTATGTAATATTAGTTGAATGTATATTAGTAATTCACTTGACAAATGTCAGAACCTGGCAATAGTTCTACATATCATACACTTACAGCACTCTTTCCACAATATTTTCCCTTTATTCCAGATCAAATGGTATAATCCCCCACAGTAATTATTCCTGTTGTAGTATAGTACAGTATGGTTGCTGGGGACGTCTTTAATGAAAAGAGAGGGAACATCTAATGTGTCTCCTTATGGGTAAAATACTTGCAAGCTAAGTGCTATGAATAGCATCAGCATGTAGATAAATGCTGAGTGTTAGGTGAGTAATGCAGATAAATAGGGATATCTAATAATTCTATAGAATAGTGGGTGAATTATTAGATATCCCTATTTATCTGCACCTCTAAGCACACTATTTGACTGTCCACACCCTGCTGTGCCTATTACCCATCTCCTCCACCACCCTCAACACTGACCCACACATCATTCACCCACAAAGATACAATAAAGGTAGTTTGGATAAATTAGCTAAATGAAATGGATTTAACCAATTTATCTAAATGACCATTTTTGGATGTTTTCCAGTGTTTGGGAGCAAATGGTCAATTGTCATTTGCTGCCACATATTAGCATAATTTTGTTTCAACTAGAAAAAAAAATTGGACAGATAATCTAAGTGTGGATCCAGTTTAATGCTGATTTCAGAGCCAACTATAGACTTGATTGAGGTACTGTGTCCCCGGTACCAAATACCAATTAAAATAATATTGTGAGGTGTGAGGTGTTCAAAAAAGACTGAAAATGAGTGCAAATTATGGTTATTGAGGTTAATAATACTATGGGATCAAAATGACCCCCAAATTCTATGATTTAAGCTGTTTTTTAGTGTTTTTTGAAAAAAACACCCGAATCCAAAACACACCCGAATCCGACAAAAAAATTTCGGTGAGGTTTTGCCAAAACGCGTCCGAACCCAAAACACGGCCGCGGAACCGAACCCAAAACCAAAACCCGAAAAATTTCCGGTGCACATCACTACTTAATTAGAACTTCGGTCAATGTGAATTAACCATTGGACTCAACCATGGTTATCCTTAAAACCCAGGGGTCTATTTAAGATCGATCTTAATCGATGTTGGGCTTCCAGGTTGAAAAAAACACACATTTACTAACATTTTAAAATTTATATAAAAAATCATCTGTTCGTAAATGCAGTGCACATGGTTTTGCCCAACTGCTAACAAAATTCCTGCTGCGATCAACTTGGAATTACCCCCATCGATTGATGTTTTCACACTGCTCGTTCCAACCCCAAAAACTATGAAGAGGATGGGGGCATATACGCAGGGTCCATCCTGTGCATGTGCCTACATTTTCTCCGGGTGCCCCGCAGAAAATGCGAATGCCTCTGCCTGTCAATCAATAGAGGGCATACCTTCGCAGGTATATCGCGATCATGAGCCATGTCTCCCATTTTTGTCATTATAGGTGCTCTGTGAGCTGCTGACCATGCCCCAGCCCCTCTGTCTCCCGTGAATAGACATTGGGGCTTATTCAGACCAGATCGCTTCAATTTATTTTCACCAAGCGGGCAATCAGGTCTGCACTGCACATGCGTATGCGCCACAATGCGTAGGTGCGATGGTCCGGAGATCACAAGAAGATTGACAAGAAGAGGGTGTTTGTGTGGGTGGCAACTGAATGTTTCTAGGGAGTGTCCGGAAAAACACTGGAGGGACCCGGCGTTTTGTGGGAGGATTTGTGACGTCACCTCAATGGCTGAGTAAGTGCTGAGCTGTGCAGCTCTTGTGCACATGTGATCACACACCTGCACAGCAAATTTTCCCTTCCGCTGTAGGCGGCAACCACCTGATCACAGGGATGCAAAAAACACACCCTAGCGATCAGGTCTGAATTACCCACAATGTGCATATTTGCAGAGCAACAAGCTACAGGGAGCCTTCCACCCCCCCCCCCCCTTCCCCATGACTATGGGACACTGGGGGGGGGGGGGTTATTTGGGTTAGCTGGACATTCCCAAAAAAAGTGACTGTCCTGCAAAAATTGGGTTAGTTGGGAGGTATGTGCAAATACATTTATTGTTTTGCATGCAGGGTAAATACTGGCTTCTTTGACATTTAGCCACAAATGCTGCACAGTTGAATTACAGTATTACACTGCAATTAACAGTTATGCTAGGACATTCCTTCTCCCAAAATCTACCTCTCTCTGCATGTTACATCTGTCCCACAGTGGCGTGCGTTGAGGTCAGTGGCTAGTGAGGCACTACAGCCATAATGTCCGCCGAATCCTGCCGATGACCCTTAGCCAATGCCCGCTACTGCCTCTGAGCCGATACCCACTGCCACCGCCAATGGCTTACAAACTCTCCCACAATCAACTGACCCAGCCCTCCACCACTAATTTCTATCTCAGTCCGATGCCGCCAATGCCCGCTGCCTGCCTGCTCATTGTTCTTGTGATATATTATAAATTTTTAAAGAAAAAAAATGAGTGTTTGGGACTGGGAAGGGTGAGGGAGGAGGACATGAATGCAATTTTGTTGTCCAGGGCTTCCATTAACTTAAAGGAGAAGGGTCTGAATGGGTTAAAAAAAATGTGTGAGGTCCCCCCTCCTTAGTATAACCAGCCTCTTTGAGCCGGTCCTGGTTATTTAAATACTGGGGGGAAAATTGGACAGAGGTTCCCCGTATTTAGACAACCAGCACCGGGCTCTTAGACGGGTCCTGGTTCCAAAAATACGTGGGACAAAAGATGTAGGGGTCCCCCATATTTTTAAAACCAGCACCGGGCTCCACGAGCCAGAGAGATAATGCCACAGCCAGGGGACACTTTTATGTAGGTCCCTGCGGCCCTGGCATTACCCCTCCAACTAGTCACCCCTGGCTGGGGTTCCCTGGAGGAGTGGGGACCCCTTAAATCAAGAGGTTCCTCCCCTCGAGGCACCCAAGGGCCAGGGGTGAAGCCCGAGGCTGTCCCCAGCACCCCTGGGTGGTGGGTGCCGGGCTGATAGCCATATGTGTAAAAAAAGAATATTGTTTTTTGTTGTGGAACTACAAGGCCCAGCAAGCCTCCCCCACTTGCTGGTACTTGGAGAACCTCAAGTACCAGCAGGCGGGGAAATAACGGGCTCGCTGGTACCTGTAGTTCTACAACAACAAAAATACCCAAATAAAAACACAAACACACACACCGTGACAGTAAAATTATTGAGACAGGCTGTAGCATGTGGATGCATGTAACCCTATAAAAGTGATGGATTGGGTGACTATTACAATACCCACTGTTGCTGTCTGTAAAATGATGGATTTATAGATTGCTCTGCCGAGATATGTTTTTTTTTCTAAAATGCACCACAGGTATGGATGGATAGTATACTTGATGACACAGAGGTAGGTAAAGCAGTGGCCTACTGTACCGTACTGCTATATATTATATTATTTATTATTATTATCCTTTATTTATATGGCGCCACAAGGGTTCCGCAGCACCAAATTACAGAGTACATAAACAAATAATCAAACAGGAAAACAGCAACTTACAGTTGATGACAATATAGGACAAGTACAGGGTAAATAAACATAGCTACATCAGCAGATGACACTGGAATAAGTATCAGGTGGCAGAAGACTGCTGGATTTGGTGCAGCTGAAGATTATTAAAGTAAGAAAAGAGTAAGCACATGAGGGAAGAGGGCCCTGCTCATGAGAGCTTACATTCTAAAGGGGAGGGGTAGACAGACAGGGGTGAGACAGATGGGGTACATAGAGAGCGTGGAACAGAGGTTTAGGATGAGATTTGGCTGGGTTTGGTGAAGAAGTGGGTCTTGAGAGCCCATTTGAAGTTTTGTAGAGAGGTGGAGAGTCTGAGGGGGAGAGGTAGGGAATTCCAGAGAAGTGGTGCAGCACGTGAAAAATCTTGGAGGTAGGAGTGGGAGGAAGTAATCCGTAGGCAGGAGAGTCGGCGTGCATTAGCAGAGCGAAGAGGATGGGTGGGAGTGTAAAGCGAGATAAGATCAGAGATGTAGATGGGAGAGGAGTGGGTGAGGGTTTTGTAAGCAAGTGTGAGAAGCTTGAAATGGATTCTGAAAAAGAAGGGGAGCCAGTGAAGGACTAGTAAGAGAGGAGAGGAGGACGTAGTGCATTTGGTGAGGAAAATGAGCCGGGCAGCAGCATTGAGGATAGATTGGAGTGGAGAGAGGTATTTGTCAGGAATGCCAGTCAGGAGGAGATTACAGTAGTCCAGTCTGGAGATGACCAGTGAGTGGATAAGAGTCTTAGTAGCATCCTGGGTCAGAAAGGGTCTGATCCTGGAAATATTTTTTAGATGAAAACGGCAGGTTTGTGAGAGGTGCTGAATGTGTGGTTTGAAGGAGAGGGAGGAGTCAAGGATTACTCCAAGACAGCGCACTTGGGGGGTAGAGGAGATAGTAGTGCCATCAATAGATAATGAGATTGTAGGAGGTGAGGTTATGCGGGAGGGAGGGAAGATGATAAGCTCGGTCTTAGACATGTTAAGTTTAAGAAAGCGCTGGGACATCCAGGAAGAGATAGCAGAGAGACAGTTGGAGATACGAGTGAGGAGAGTAGGGGAGAGGTCTGGAGAGGAAAGATAGATTTGAGTGTCATCAGCATAGAGATGATATTGGAAACCAAAAGAACTAATGAGCTTACCTAGTGAGGACGTATAGAGAGAGAAGAGGACCAAGGACAGAACCTTGGGGTACCCCTACAGTTAGTGGAAGTGAGGGGGAGGTGGAGTCATGAGAGGAGACAGAGAATGAACGGTCAGAAAGGTAGGACGACAACCAAGAGAGGGCAGTGTTACGCAGACCAATGGAGTGAAGGATTTGCAGTAGGAGAGGATGGTCCACAGTGTCAAAAGCAGCAGAGAGATCAAGTAGAATAAGTAGAGAGTAGTGTCCCTTAGATTTAGCAGCATGGAGGTCATTGCATACTTTTGTAAGGGCAGTTTCAGTGGAGTGGAGAGGATGGAAGCCAGACTGGAATGGGTCAAGCAGTGAGTGTGAGGAAAGAAAGGAAGTAAGGCGGTTGTAGACAATACGCTCAAGGAGTTTGGAGGCAAAAGGGAGAAGAGAGATGGGTCGGTAGTTGGAGAGAGTGTTTGGATCAAGGGTAGGTTTTTTAAGAATAGGAGAGATGAGAGCGTGCTTGAAGGCAGAGGGGACAGTGCCTGATGAGAGGGAGAGATTGAGAAGGTGGGAAAGATGGGAACAAGCAGAAGAAGAGATGTGGCAGAGGAGGCGGGAGGGGATAGGGTCAAGTGGGGAGGTGGTGAGGGGACAGGAACGAATGAGGGCCATGACTTCCTCTCCAGATGCATGGGAGAAAGATGACAGAGTTGGTGCGAGGGATGGGGAGGGTTGGTAAGGGATGGGAGAAGGCTGGTTACTGATAGTCTGGTGTGATGTGATGTCCTGACGTATGGAGTCAATTTTGGATGTGAAGTAAGTGGCAAAGTCAAGAGCAGAGAGTGAGGAAGGGAGACGAGGTGGAGGTGGGCAGAGGAGTGAGTTGAGAGTGGCAAAGAGGCGCCGGGGGTTGGAAGACTGGGAGGAGATGAGGTTCTTGAAGTATGACTGTTTAGCAAGAGAAAGGGCAGCACTGAAGGATGAGAGCATAAGTTTGAAATGGAGGAAGTCTGCCTTAGAGCGTGATTTCCTCCAGTGTCGCTCAGCAGTACGTGAGCATTTTTGCAGATATCTGGTGCATTTGGTGTGCCAGGGTTGAGGTGTTAATTTGCGAGGGTGAACAGTGGTTGGTGGAGCAACAGAGTCAAGAGCAGAAGTAAGGGAAGCATTGTATGTGGAAGTGGCTTGTTCAGGGCATGAGAGAGAGAGAGAGAGAGAGAGAGAATAGGAGAGAGAAGTGAGTCAAACAGGGAGGAAAGGAATGTGGTGTCAATAGCTTCAATGTTACGCTTAGTGATGGTAGCCTTAGGAGGTTGAGATGGGGAAGTCGAGAGAGATAGGTTGAAGGAGAGCAGGTGGTGGTCAGAGAGGGGAAATGGGGAGTTGGAAAAATCAGAAATATCACAGCGGTGAGTGAAGACCAGATCCAGTGAGCTCCCATTCACATGGGAGGGTGAGGAGGTCCACTGGGAGAGACCAAGTGAAGAGGTGAGGTTAAGGAGTTTAGAGGCAGGGGATTGTGTGGGGATGTCAATAGGGATGTTGAAATCGCCTAGGATAATGGTGGGAATGTCAGAAGAGAGGAAGTGAGGAAGCCAGGAAGGAAGCAAAGTTGTCGATGAATTTGGAAGCAGTGCCAGGGGGGCGGTAAATGACAGCTACTCTAAGATGGACTGGTTGGAAGAGACATATGGAGTGGACCTCAAATGTAGATAATATAAGGGATGGTTCTGGTGGTATGAGTTGGTAGGAGTAACTAGAAGGTAAAAGGACCCCAACACCACCCCCATGGCGACCCCCAGGTCGGGGTGTGTGTGTGAATGTAAGGCCCCCAGCAGAGAGAGCAGCAGCAGAAGTAGTGTCAGAGGGCGTAATCCAAGTTTCAGTAATGGCTAGTAGGTGTAGGGAGTTGGAAATGAAAAGGTCATGAGTGGGGACCAGTTTGTTACAAACGGATCTGGCATTCCAGAGGGCACAGGATAGGGGGTATGAGTTTGTGGGAGAGATGTGAATTAGATTTTCAGGGTTGCTGTAGCGATGAGGTGGGATTAACTTTGAGGGCAGGGATGAGAGAGTAGTGATGGTACGGGTGCCTGAGATAGGAGGGGAAACTGCAGGAGGTGGGCAGGGAGGGAGGTCAGTGTGATGTGGATGGGGGTGTGGGGTGGTGACAGGGAAGGGAGAGAGGGAGCAGGGCTGAGTTGTGGGGTAGCAGGACCATGGGGCAGAGGTGAATGAAAGTGGGGTAACAGGAAAGGTGGGGGAAGGAAGCAGAGGGATGGAGGGGAGACAGAGGAGGAGGTGGAGGAGACTAGGGGGGGGAAGGATAAAGATACATTATTAGGTAGACACTGAGTGATGTGGGGAGTATAAGAAAGCATTGACATAGTGTTAAGTAGGTAAATAGGTTGAGGGAAAGTGGAAGTAGGAGAGGAGACTGTAAGGGAATCCGAGCAGAAGAATTGTAGAAATGCAGGTGAGAAAAGCAGTGTAGGCTCAAGGGGTGTAGATTTAGTATGAAATGAGTCAAAAGTGTAGATAAAGTGGGTGCAGAAATGTATTTGGAGTGTAAGAAATGAAAGGATTGTGAGAGGTTTAAGAAGCAATGGTAATTATGTTAGATGTTTTAAGTGTTTGCAGGTAAAATTGCATTGGTGCAGCTGTGCTTAAAAAACAAAATTACAATAATACAGATACAGGCATTTGTAGGTGAAATGGATGGTTTATGAAATGTCCAAGTAAGGTAGTTCTGTGCTATGTAATCAGATGCAACAATCAGGAGGTGAGTGATCTGAGGAGTAAGTGACTCACATTTGTTATTAGTTCTTCGGTTTCTTTGTTTTGTTAGATTGGTGTGCTTCTGTTTTCCTTCTTTTTCACTTCGATTGAACGCTAATTGAACACTGCTGTTATGTGTCAATTTTATCATGCTTTTATAAAAATGCACGCTTAGATCAATAAATGCACAGCCAAATGGCTTTGCACAGCCTACACCATTGGACTTTAGTAGAAGACTATTACAAGTGAAACCAATAATTGAAATCTGTAACCACACCCCACCCCCTCAAATGCCAGGCAATAAATTACCTTAAAAACAACAACCAGGCATTCCACAAAGATTAAACTGGGTCTATATCATTTAAAACTTTAAATAAGTACTTCAAAATCACATACTATGCAATAATGTTTCAATTTGCATTACCCAGCAGAATTAGCTTTGCATATATAGATATAGTGCAGCAGAATAGATTGGTGGTTGTAGTCAATTGTAATTACCCAGCAGAATTAGCTTTGTAGATATAGTGCAGCAGAATAGATTGGTGGTTGTAGTCAATTGTAATTACCTGTAGGTGACAAGAAGAGAAGAAACGTCAATTCACAATCGATATCAGCTGAAGATAAATTAACGCTGATTGAACGCTGCGTTATGTGTCAATTTTATCACGCTTTGATAAAAATGCATGCTTAGATCAATAAATGCACAGCCAAACAGCTTTGCACATCCTACACCATTGGACTTAAGTAGAAGTCTGGTGGTCAGCAAAATTTTGCACTGTCCTCCTACTATATATAGTGCGCACAACTACTAAAATACACCACAGGTATGGATGGATAGTATACTTGACGACACAGAGCTAGGTAGAGCAGTGGCCTACTGTACCGTATTGCTATATATTATATACTGGTGGTCAGCAAAATTCTGCCCTGTCCTCCTACTATATATACTGCGCACAACTACTAAAATACACCACAGGTATGGATGGATAGTATACTTGACGACACAGAGGTAGGTAGAGCAGTGGCCTACTGTACCGTACTGCTATATATTATATACTGGTGGTCAGCAAAATTCTGCCCTGTCCTCATACTATATAATACAATGCAGAACAGATATGGAGCATTTTTCAGGCAGAGAACGTAGATATTTTCAGCACACTGAGCACAGATATTTGCAAGCACACGGAGCACAGATATTTGCAGCACACTGAACACAGAAACTGAGAAAACGCTGCACGTCCTCTCCCTATCATCTCCAATGCACAAGTGAAAATGGCGGCGACGCGTGGCTCCTTATATAGAATAGAATAGCTGCTGACGGGCACGATTGAGGGAGGAAAGGGACATTTGAATCCAGCCCATAGATGCAATGTGAATATGTAATTTGTACCTTCCTATCTTAAAATGTATATACAGTGTATATGTCACAACTGAGGGCCTGAGCTGACTGGAGGCAGCCTCAGTTGTAGGGGCTGAGGTGTAGTGGAACCTGGGAGGTTGTATCAGACCCCTGGACATGTAAGTTAAATGTAGAAGAATTGCCCGAAGGCGTGCCCACGACAACCAGGATAAAAGTCAATGATGTTTATTTTGACAAACTCCATGCATCACAGCAGTAATAAAAGAGAAACATAAAATCAGCAGAGAAATAATACAGTTCCTGGGTACTACAGGAGGACAAGGACCACAGGGCTCTGGTAGTATGAGACAGTTCTTATTATCTTCTAGTTGGAAAGTCCTTACCAGGCCCGACTGTAGCAATGGAGATAGCCCAGGATCATACTAGCTGGTGTTCCAGGAAAAGCTGGGCTGCTGTGGATAAAATGGCTGCTGTGGGTACTGGCTGAAACCAGACTGATGTAAGCACGGAGTGGATTGCTGGATGGAACCAGCCAAATAATAAATGAAGCTTGAGAGCGATGAAATATGATTGATATATGGAGTTTGAGAGCGGTGAAATAATAGTGCCGGTGGTGAGTGGTAATCTGCGGAAATGATACCGGCACTTTAAGAAGAGCTGATCTCTGCTGGAAGCTAGGCTGGAAGCAGGTAAATCTGTAACTGGAAACAGATGAGTCCCAGAGGACTGGAGAGTCAGGCTGCACCGCAGGTGGTAGACTAGAGCGGGTCTCTTTAGTGGAGGTTTGGAGATGGTAACTGGAACCTGGAAAACAACCACGGGAGAGAGACAAACTGGAACTAGGTTTGACAACCAAATCACTGACGCCTTCCTTGCTCAGGCACAGAATACTTATACCTGCAGCAAGGAAGGGATTGGCTAGGCAATTATGCAGATTACAATGGAAACAGCGGATTGGTGGAAATGAACAGGTGACAGAATCCAACATGGCTGCGCCCATGCAGACACTTGGAGGGAAGATTGGTTTGATAATCCATGTGGGAACTTTAACAGCAATGGCGGCGCCGGCCACAGTAAACAGGAGACGCCAGACTGATGAGTGCACATTTGAACCACGCGGGCAACAGCGGAGGCCGCGGCTGACATAAGCGCCACTCTGACATCCTGCATGCAGAAACTCAGGGATGGCGGCGGAGGCCGCGGGAGATGCCATTCAAGATGTAACATGGCGCCGCTGTGACAGCGTCTCAGAGTGACAGGAGAGGAGGCAGGAATGGGGACATCAGAATAACAGATGGGATCCGGTCCTGGAGCGCTGAGCCAGCCTTAGGAGGCATCTGAAAGGTAAGTTATGGCGTCCAGATACCCGAATCGTGACAGTATACACTAGAGGTCTTTCCGAACCCCCTATTCCTAACATTGTAATTTGCTTTAGGGCGCACCTCCAATTAGTCTAGTGTTTCTTGCTGCCTTTCCAATGAAGCAAGTTTAATTTAGTAATAGGTGAAAAACCATCCCATCAAAGGTGTTAATCAGAGACTTGGCTTTGTGGACACTTTTCAGAGAACAACTTTGTTAGCATAAAAGTAAAGCCAGAAAATGAAGAGCTGTTTAATCACTCAATTGGATTTTTTTGCCAGCATATTTCTTTTTCTCTGCAACCCACTGCTAAATTGTGCTTCCTAGCTGTTTTTATAAAATCACTGAATCAAATCTAACTCTGATTACATCAGAGAAGGCCAGGTACCCTACACCATTACAGGGGGTTTGAAATTTTGACTTGTCTACTTAAAGATCACCAAAATCTAATCACAAGGTCAATTACGTCCCTGAGTGGGATTGAACCACCAACCTTTTGGTTAATAGCCGAACACACTAACCGATTGCGCCACAGAGACACTTTGCAAAAAGTACATACTGACAAAGGCTAATAAGCATTTATCTAGAACGTTTCCTAGAAAAACTTTAAAAAGTCAATAATCTGGAGAGTTTTTGTAAGATGTTTCTTCCATCAACCAACGAAGAAACACATTGGTACTTTTCCATGATGAGTGAGTGCTTCAGGTTCTCTTGCACTTACATGTGCAGCAGAGTACTGCAATGGAAGCATGCTGGGCCCATAACCCAGAGGTAGGCAGATTGAAACTATCCTCTGCTATATGCATTTTTTTTTTGTTAATTAAAGTAATCCAAAACTGGGATTGATATTTTGGTTCTTTTATTTTTACTTAAAGTACAATAACTTTTACCATTTTAATTTGTTTTAATAGTATATTGCCAGTATTGTTTTCTTTCAAAAATCCACTTAATTTTCTTTACCCTATTATTAAAATGGTAATTGACAAAAACAAACTACATTGTCACCAGAAGAGCAATACAAAATGTACAAGTAATATATTAAAATCATCTTTCCAGCTTGAATTTCAATGATGCATTGGGGCAACGATTTTGTTATCAACATCTTCACCCTTAAATAAAGATTTTCTTAATTCCTTACCTGTGTGCTAATTAGATATCACCTTGTTTTCACAATAAACAGACTTCCACATGAGAAAGCAGCAAGGATGCAGTGGCGTTAATGTTTCCTGGTGTCAACCTGTATTATTTCAGTAGACATTGAAATGAGGATGCATCTTGCTGCCTTTCCAATGAAGCAAATTTAATTTAGTAATAGGTGAAAAACCATCCCTACAAAGGTGTTAATCAGAGACTTGGCTTTGTGGACACTTTTCAGAGAACAAATTTGTTAGCATAAAAATAAAGCCAGAAAATGAAGAGCTGTTTAATCACTCAATTGGATTTTTTTGCCAGCATATTTCTTTTTCTCTGCAACCCACTGCTAAATTGTGCTTCCTAGCTGTTTTTATAAAATCACTGAATCAAATCTAACTCTGATTACATCAGAGAAGGCCAGGTACCCTACACCATAAGAGGGGGTTTGAAATTTTGACTTGTCTACTTAAAAATCACCAAAATCTGATAACAAGGTCAATTACGTCCCTGGGTGGGCTTGAACCACCAACCTTTTGGTTTATAGCCGTACACACTAACCGATTGCGCCACAGAGACACTTTGCAAAAGTCCATACTGACAAAGGCTAATAAGCATTCATCTAAAACGTTTCCTAGAAAAACTTTAAAAAGTCAATAATCTGGAGAGTTTTTGTAAGATGTTTCTTCCATCAACCAACGAAGAAACACATTGGTACTTTCCCATGATGAGTGAGTGCTTCAGGATCTCTTGCACTTACATGTGCAGCAGAGTACAGCAATGGAAGCATGCTGGGCCCATAACCCAGCGGTAGGCAGATTGAAACTATCCTCTGCTATATGCATTTTTTTTTTGTTAAAGTAATCCAAAACTGGGATTGATATTTTGGCTCTTTTATTTTTACTTAAAGTACAATAACTTTTACCATTTTAATTTGTTTTAATAGTATATTGACAGCATTGTTTTCTTTCAAAAATCCACTTAATTTTCTTTACCCTATTATTAAAATGGTAATTGACAAAAACAAACTACATTGTCACCAGAAGAGCAATACAAAATGTACAAGTGATATATTAAAATCATCTTTCCAGCTTGAATTTCAATGATGCATTGGGGCAACGATTTTGTGAGAAACATCTTCACCCTTAAATAAAGATTTTCTTAATTCCTTACCTGTGTGCTAATTAGATATCACCTTGTTTTCACATTAAACAGACTTCCACATGAGAAAGCAGCAAGGATACAGTGGCGTTAATGTTTCCTGGTGTCAACCTGTATTATTTCAGTAGACATTGAAATGAGGATGCATCTTGCTGCCTTTCCAATGAAGCAAGTTTAATTTAGTAATAGGTGAAAAACCATCCCTACAAAGGTGTTAATCAGAGACTTGGCTTTGTGGACACTTTTCAAAGAACAAATTTGTTAGCATAAAAATAAAGCCAGAAAATGAAGAGCTGTTTAATCACTCAATTGGATTTTTTTTTTGCCAGCATATTTCTTTTTCTCTGCAACCCACTGCTAAATTGTGCTTCCTAGCTTTTTTTATAAAATCACTGAATCAAATCTAATTACATCAGAGAAGGCCAGGTACCCTACACCATAACAGGGGGTTTGAAATTTTGACTTGTCTACTTAAAGATCACCAAAATCTGATAACAAGGTCAATTACATCCCTGGTTGGGATTGAACCACCAACCTTTTGGTTAGTAGCTGGACACACTAACTGATTGCGCCACAGAGACACTTTGCAAAAAGTACATACTGACAAAGTCTAATAAGCATACATCTAGAACGTTTCCTAGAAAAACTTTAAAAAGTCAATAATCTGGAGAGTTTTTGTAAGATGTTTCTTCCATCAACCAATGAAGAAACACATTGGTACTTTCCCATGATGAGTGAGTGCTTCAGGATCTCTTGCACTTACATGTGCAGCAGAGTACTGCAATGGAAGCATGCTGGGCCCATAACCCAAAGGTAGGCAGATTGAAACTATCCTTTGCTATATGCATTTTTTTTTGTTAATTTAAGTAATCAAAACTGGGATTGATATTTTTGCCCTTTTATTTTTACTTAAAGTACAATAACTTTTACCATTTTAATTTGTTTTAATAGTATATTGACAGTATAGTTTTCTTTAAAAAATCCACTTAATTTTCTTTACCCTATTATTAAAAGGGTAATTGACAAAAACAAACTACATTGTCACCAGAAGAGCAATACAAAATGTACAAGTGATATATTAAAAACATCTTTCCAGCTTGAATTTCAATGATGCATTGGGGCAACGATTTTGTGAGAAACATCTTCACCCTTAAATAAAGATTTTCTTAATTCCTTACCTGTGTGCTAATTAGATATCACCTTGTTTTCACATTAAACAGACTTCTACATGAGAAAGCAGCAAGGATGCAGTGGCGTTAATGTTTCCTGGTGTCAACCTGTATTATTTCAGTAGACATTGAAATGAGGATGCATCTTGCTGCCTTTCCAATGAAGCAAGTTTAATTTAGTAATAGGTGAAAAACCATCCCTACAAAGGTGTTAATCAGAGACTTGGCTTTGTGGACACTTTTCAGAGAACAAATTTGTTAGCATAAAAATAAAGCCAGAAAATGAAGAGCTGTTTAATCACTCAATTGGATTTTTTTTGCCAGCATATTTCTTTTTCTCTGCAACCCACTGCTAAATTGTGCTTCCTAGCTGTTTTTATTAAATCACTGAATCAAATCTAACTCTGATTACATCAGAAAAGGCCAGGTACCCTACACCATAACAGGGGGTTTGAAATTTTGACTTGTCTACTTAAAGATCACCAAAATCTGATAACAAGGTCAATTACGTCCCTGGTTGGGATTGAACCACCAACCTTTTGGTTAGTAGCCAGACACACTAACCGATTGCGCCACAGAGACACTTTGCAAAAAGTACATACTGACAAAGTCTAATAAGCATACATCTCGAACATTTCCTAGAAAAACTTTAAAAAGTCAATAATCTGGAGAGTTTTTGTAAAATGTTTCTTCCATCAACCAACGAAGAAACACATTGGTACTTTCCCATGATGAGTGAGTGCTTCAGGATCTCTTGCACTTACATGTGCAGCAGAGTACTGCAATGGAAGCATGCTGGGCCCATAACCCAGAGGTAGGCAGATTGAAACTATCCTTTGCTATATGCATTTTTTTTGTTAATTAAAGTAATCAAAACTGGGATTGATATTTTTGCTCTTTTTTTTTTACTTGAAGTACAATAACTTTTACCATTTTAATGTGTTTGAATAGTATATTGACAGTATAGTTTTCTTTAAAAAATCCACTTAATTTTCTTTACCCTATTATTAAAAGGGTAATTGACAAAAACAAACTACATTGTCACCAGAAGAGCAATACAAAATGTACAAGTGATATATTAAAATCATCTTTCCAGCTTGAATTTCAATGATGCATTGGGGCAACGATTTTGTGAGAAACATCTTCACCCTTAAATAAAGATTTTATTAATTCCTTACCTGTGTGCTAATTAGATATCACCTTGTTTTCACATTAAACAGACTTCCACATGAGAAAGCAGCAAGGATGCAGTGGCGTTAATGTTTCCTGGTGTCAACCTGTATTATTTCAGTAGAAATTGAAATGAGGATGCATCTTGCTGCCTTTCCAATGAAGCAAGTTTAATTTAGTAATAGGTGAAAAACCATCCCTACAAAGGTGTTAATCAGAGACTTGGCTTTGTGGACACTTTTCAGAGAACAAATTTGTTAGCATAAAAATAAAGCCAGAAAATGAAGAGCTGTTTAATCACTCAATTGGATTTTTTTTGCCAGCATATTTCTTTTTCTCTGCAACCCACTGCTAAATTGTGCTTCCTATCTGTTTTTATAAAATCACTGAATCAAATCTAACTCTGATTACATCAGAGAAGGCCAGGTACCCTACACCAGTGTTTCCCAACCACGGTCCTCAAGGCACACTAACAGTCCTGGTTTTAGTGATATCCAGGCTTGAACACAGGTGACTTAATTAGTAGCTCAGTTATTTTGAATTAACCATCTGTGCTGAAGCCTGGATATCACTAAAACCTGCACTGTTGGTGTGCCTTGAGGACCGCGGTTGGGAATGCCTGCCCTACACCATAACAGGGGGTTTGAAATTTTGACTTGTCTACTTAAAGATCACCAAAATCTGATAACAAGGTCAATTACGTCCCTAGGTGGGATTGAACCACCAACCTTTTGGTTAGTAGCCAGACACACTAACCGATTGCGCCACAGAGACACTTTGCAAAAAGTACATACTGACAAAGGCTAATAAGCATACATCTAGAACGTTTCCTAGAAAAACTTTAAAAAGTCAATAATCTGGAGAGTTTTTGTAAGATGTTTCTTCCATCAACCAACGAAGAAACACATTGGTACTTTCCCATGATGAGTGAGTGCTTCAGGATCTCTTGCACTTACATGTGCAGCAGAGTACTGCAATGGAAGCATGCTGGGCCCATAACCCAGAGGTAGGCAGATTGAAACTATCCTTTGCTATATGCATTTTTTTTTTGTTAATTTAAGTAATCAAAACTGGGATTGATATTTTTGCTCTTTTATTTTTACTTAAAGTACAATAACTTTTACCATTTTAATTTGTTTTAATAGTATATTGACAGTATAGTTTTCTTTAAAAAATCCACTTAATTTTCTTTACCCTATTATTAAAATGGTAATTGACAAAAACAAACTACATTGTCACCAGAAGAGCAATACAAAATGTACAAGTGATATATTAAAATCATCTTTCCAGCTTGAATTTCAATGATGCATTGGGGGCAACGATTTTGTGAGAAACATCTTCACCCTTAAATAAAGATTTTCTTAATTCCTTACCTGTATGCTAATTAGATATCACCTTGTTTTCACATTAAACAGACTTCTACATGAGAAAGCAGCAAGGATGCAGTGGCGTTAATGTTTCCTGGTGTCAACCTGTATTATTTCAGTAGACATTGAAATGAGGATGCATCTTGCTGCCTTTCCAATGAAGCAAGTTTAATTTAGTAATAGGTTAATAAACCATCCCTACAAAGGTGTTAATCAGAGACTTGGCTTTGTGGACACTTTTCAGAGAACAAATTTGTTAGCATAAAAATAAAGCCAGAAAATGAAGAGCTGTTTAATCACTCAATTGGATTTTTTTTGCCAGCATATTTCTTTTTCTCTGCAACCCACTGCTAAATTGTGCTTCCTATCTGTTTTTATAAAATCAATGAATCAAATCTAACTCTGATTACATCAGAGAAGGCCAGGTACCCTACACCATAACAGGGGGTTTGAAATTTTGACTTGTCTACTTAAAGATCACCAAAATCTGATAACAAGGTCAATTACGTCCTTGGGTGGGATTGAACCACCAACCTTTTGGTTAGTAGCCGGACACACTAACCGATTGCGCCACAGAGACACTTTGCAAAAACTACATACTGAGAAAGGCTAATAAGCATACATCTAGAACGTTTCCTAGAAAAACTTTAAAAAGTCAATAATCTGGAGAGTTTTTGTAAGATGTTTCTTCCATCAACCAACGAAGAAACACATTGGTACTTTCCCATGATGACTGAGTGCTTCAGGATCTCTTGCACTTACATGTGCAGCAGAGTACTGCAATGGAAGCATGCTGGGCCCATAACCCAGAGGTAGGCAGATTGAAACTATCCTTTGCTATATGCATTTTTTTTTGTTAATTTAAGTAATCAAAACTGGGATTGATATTTTTGCTCTTTTATTTTTACTTAAAGTACAATAACTTTTACCATTTTAATTTGTTTTAATAGTATATTGACAGTATAGTTTTCTTTAAAAAATCCACTTAATTTTCTTTACCCTATTATTAAAATGGTAATTGACAAAAACAAACTACATTGTCACCAGAAGAGCAATACAAAATGTACAAGTGATATATTAAAATCATCTTTCCAGCTTGAATTTCAATGATGCATTGGGGCAACGATTTTGTGAGAAACATTTTCACCCTTAAATAAAGATTTTCTTAATTCCTTACCTGTGTGCTAATTAGATATCACCTTGTTTTCACATTAAACAGACTTCCACATGAGAAAGCAGCAAGGATGCAGTGGCGTTAATGTTTCCTGGTGTCAACCTGTATTATTTCAGTAGACATTGAAATGAGGATGCATCTTGCTGCCTTTCCAATGAAGCAAGTTTAATTTAGTAATAGGTGAAAAACCATCCTTACAAAGGTGTTAATCAGAGACTTGGCTTTGTGGACACTTTTCAGAGAACAAATTTGTTAGCATAAAAATAAAGCCAGAAAATGAAGAGCTGTTTAATCACTCAATTGGATTTTTTTGCCAGCATATTTCTTTTTCTCTGCAACCCACTGCTAAATTGTGCTTCCTAGCTGTTTTTATAAAATCACTGAATCAAATCTAACTCTGATTACATCAGAGAAGGCCAGGTACCCTACACCATAAGAGGGGGTTTGAAATTTTGACTTGTCTACTTAAAGATCACCAAAATCTGATAACAAGGTCAATTACGTCCCTGGGTGGGATTGAACCACCAACCTTTTGGTTAATAGCCATACACACTAACTGATTGCGCCACAGTGACACTTTGCAAAAGTACATACTGACAAAGGCTAATAAGCATTCATCTAAAACGTTTCCTAGAAAAACTTTAAAAAGTCAATAATCTGGAGAGTTTTTGTAAGATGTTTCTTCCATCAACCAACGAAGAAACACATTGGTACTTTCCCAGGATGAGTGAGTGCTTCAGGTTCTATTGCACTTACATGTGCAGCAGAGTACAGCAATGGAAGCATGCTGGGCACATAACCCAGAGGTAGGCAGATTGAAACTATCCTCTGCTATATGCATTTTTTTTGTTAATTAAAGTAATCCAAAACTGGGATTGATATGTTGGCTCTTTTATTTTTACTTACAGTACAATAACTTTTACCATTTTAATTTGTTTTAATAGTATATTGACAGTATTGTTTTCTTTCAAAAATCCACTTAATTTTCTTTACCCTGTTATTAAAATGGTAATTGACAAAAACAAACTACATTGTCACCAGAAGAGCAATACAAAATGTACAAGTGATATATTAAAATCATCTTTCCAGCTTGAATTTCAATGATGCATTGGGGCAACGATTTTGTGAGAAACATTTTCACCCTTAAATAAAGATTTTCTTAATTCCTTACCTGTGTGCTAATTAGATATCACCTTGTTTTCACATTAAACAGACTTCCACATGAGAAAGCAGCAAGGATGCAGTGGCGTTAATGTTTCCTGGTGTCAACCTGTATTATTTCAGTAGACATTGAAATGAGGATGCATCTTGCTGCCTTTCCAATGAAGCAAGTTTAATTTAGTAATAGGTTAAAAACCATCCTTACAAAGGTGTTAATCAGAGACTTGGCTTTGTGGACACTTTTCAGAGAACAAATTTGTTAGCATAAAAATAAAGCCAGAAAATTAAGAGCTGTTTAATCACTCAATTGGATTTTTTTTGCCAGCATATTTCTTTTTCTCTGCAACCCACTGCTAAATTGTGCTTCCTAGCTGTTTTTATAAAATCACTGAATCAAATCTAACTCTGATTACATCAGAGAAGGCCAGGTACCCTACACCAGAACAGGGGGTTTGAAATTTTGACTTGTCTACTTAAAGATCACCAAAATCTGATAACAAGGTCAATTACATCCCTGGGTGGGATTGAACCACCAACCTTTTGGTTAATAGCCGGACATACTAACCGATTGCGCCACAGAGACACTTTGCAAAAAGTACGTACTGACAAAGTCTAATAAGCATACATCTAGAACGTTTCCTAGGAAAACTTTAAAAAGTCAATAATCTGGAGAGTTTTTGTAAGATGTTTCTTCCATCAACCAATGAAGAAACACATTGGTACTTTCATATGATGAGTGAGTGCTTTAGGATCTCTTGCACTTACATGTGCAGCAGAGTACTGCAATGGAAGCATGCTGGGCCCATAACCCAGAGGTAGGCAGATTAAAACTATCCTCTGCTATATGCATTTTTTTTTGTTAAAGTAATCCAAAACTGGGATTGATATTTTTGCTCTTTTATTTTTCATTAAAGTACAATAACTTTTACCATTTTAATTTGTTTTAATAGTATATTGAAAGTATTGTTTTCTTTTAAAAATCCACTTAATTTTCATTGGTTGATGGAAGAAACATCTTACAAAAACTCTCCAGATTATTGACTTTTTAAAGTTTTTCTAGGAAACGTTCTAGATGTATGCTTATTAGACTTTGTCAGTATGTACTTTTTGCAAAGTGTCTCTGTGGCGCAATTGGTTAGTGTTTCCAGCTACTAACCAAAAGGTTGGTGGTTCAATCCCAACCAGGGACGTAATTGACCTTGTTATCAGATTTTGGTGATCTTTAAGTAGACAAGTCAAAATTTCAAACCCCCTGTTATGGTGTAGGGTACCTGGCCTTCTCTGATGTAATCAGAGTTAGATTTGATTCAGTGATTTTATAAAAACAGCTAGGAAGCACAATTTAGCAGTGGGTTGCAGAGAAAAAGAAATATGCTGGCAAAAAAAATCCAATTGAGTGATTAAACAGCTCTTCATTTTCTGGCTTTATTTTTATGCTAACAAATTTGTTCTTTGAAAAGTGTCCACAAAGCCAAGTCTCTGATTAACACCTTTGTAGGGATGGTTTTTCACCTATTACTAAATTAAACTTGCTTCATTGGAAAGGCAGCAAGATGCATCCTCATTTCAATGTCTACTGAAATAATACAGGTTGACACCAGGAAACATTAACGCCACTGTATCCTTGCTGCTTTCTCATGTGGAAGTCTGTTTAATGTGAAAACAAGGTGATATCTAATTAGCACACAGGTAAGGAATTAAGAAAATCTTTATTTAAGGGTGAAGATGTTTCTCACAAAATCGTTGCCCCAATGCATCATTGAAATTCAAGCTGGAAAGATGATTTTAATATATCACTTGTACATTTTGTATTGATCTTCTGGTGACAATGTAGTTTGTTTTTGTCTATTACCATTTTAATAATAGGGTAAAGAAAATTAAGTGGATTTTTGAAAGAAAACAATACTGTCAATATACTATTAAAACAAATTAAAATGGTAAAAGTTATTGTACTTTAAGTAAAAATAAAAGAGCCAAAATATCAATCCCAGTTTTGGATTACTTTAATTAACAAAAAAAAATGCCTATAGCAGAGGATAGTTTCAATCTGCCTACCGCTGGGTTATGGGCCCAACATGCTTCCATTGCTGTACTCTGCTGCACATGTAAGTGCAAGAGATCCTGAAGCACTCACTCATCATGGGAAAGTACCAATGTGTTTCTTCGTTGGTTGATGGAAGAAACATCTTACAAAAACTCTCCAGATTATTGACTTTTTAAAGTTTTTCTAGGAAATGTTTTAGATGAATGCTTATTAGCCTTTGTCAGTATGGACTTTTGCAAAGTGTCTCTGTGGCGCAATCAGTTAGTGTGCACGGCTATTAACCAAAAGGTTGGTGGTTCAATCCCACCCAGGGACGTAATTGACCTTGTTATCAGATTTTGGTGATCTTTAAGTAGACAAGTCAAAATTTCAAACCCCCTGTTTTGGTGTAGGGTACCTGGCCTTCTCTGATGTGGTTAGATTTGATTCAGTGATTTTATAAAAACAGCTAGGAAGCACAATTTAGCAGTGGGTTGCAGAGAAAAAGAAATATGCTGGCAAAAAAATCCAATTGAGTGATTAAACAGCTCTTCATTTTCTGGCTTTATTTTTATGCTAACAAATTTGTTCTCTGAAAAGTGTCCACAAAGCCAAGTCTCTGATTAACACCTTTGTAAGGATGGTTTTTCACCTATTACTAAATTAAACTTGCTTCATTGGAAAGGCAGCAAGATGCATCCTCATTTCAATGTCTACTGAAATAATACAGGTTGACACCAGGAAACATTAACGCCACTGCATCCTTGCTGCTTTCTCATGTGGAAGTCTGTTTAATGTGAAAACAAGGTGATATCTAATTAGCACACAGGTAAGGAATTAAGAAAATCTTTATTTAAGGGTGAAAATGTTTCTCACAAAATCGTTGCCCCAATGCATCATTGAAATTCAAGCTGGAAAGATGATTTTAATATATCACTTGTACATTTTGTATTGCTCTTCTGGTGACAATGTAGTTTGTTTTTGTCAATTACCATTTTAATAATAGGGTAAAGAAAATTAAGTGGATTTTTAAAAGAAAACAATACTTTCAATATACTATTAAAACAAATTAAAATGGTAAAAGTTATTGTACTTTAATGAAAAATAAAATAGCAAAAATATCAATCCCAGTTTTGGATTACTTTAATTAACAAAAAAAATGCATATAGCAGAGGATAGTTTTAATCTGCCTACCTCTGGGTTATGGACCCAGCATGCTTCCATTGCAGTACTCTGCTGCACATGTAAGTGCAAAAGATCCTGAAGCACTCACTCATCATGGGAAAGTACCAATGTATTTCTTCATTGGTTGATGGAAGAAACATATTACAAAAACTCTCCAGATTATTGACTTTTTAAAGTTTTTCTAGGAAATGTTCTAGATGTATGTTTATTAGACTTTGTCAGTATGTACTTTTTGCAAAGTGTCTCTGTGGCGCAATCGGTTAGTGTGTCCGGCTACTAACCAAAAGGTTGGTGGTTCAATCCCAACCAGGGACGTAATTGACCTTGTTATCAGATTTTGGTGATTTTTAAGTAGACAAGTCAAAATTTCAAACCCCCTGTTATGGTGTAGGGTACCTGGCCTTCTCTGATGTAATCATAGTTAGATTTGATTCAGTGATTTTATAAAAACAGCTAGGAAGCACAATTTAGCAGTGGGTTGCAGAGAAAAAGAAATATGCTGGCAAAAAAATCCAATTGAGTGATTAAACAGCTCTTCATTTTCTGGCTTTATTTTTATGCTAACAAATTTGTTCTCTGAAAAGTGTCCACAAAGCCAAGTCTCTGATTAACACCTTTGTAAGGATGGTTTTTCACCTATTACTAAATTAAACTTGCTTCATTGGAAAGGCAGCAAGATGCATCCTCATTTCAATGTCTACTGAAATAATACAGGTTGACACCAGGAAACATTAACGCCACTGCATCCTTGCTGCTTTCTCATGTGGAAGTCTGTTTAATGTGAAAACAAGGTGATATCTAATTAGCACACAGGTAAGGAATTAAGAAAATCTTTATTTAAGGGTGAAAATGTTTCTCACAAAATCGTTGCCCCAATGCATCATTGAAATTCAAGCTGGAAAGATGATTTTAATATATCACTTGTACATTTTGTATTGCTCTTCTGGTGACAATGTAGTTTGTTTTTGTCAATTACCATTTTAATAATAGGGTAAAGAAAATTAAGTGGATTTTTTAAAGAAAACTATACTGTCAATATACTATTAAAACAAATTAAAATGGTAAAAGTTATTGTACTTTAAGTAAAAATAAAAGAGCAAAAATATCAATCCCAGTTTTGGATTACTTTAATTAACAAAAAAAAATGCATATAGCAGAGGATAGTTTCAATCTGCCTACCGCTGGGTTATGAGCCCAGCATGCTTCCATTGCTGTACTCTGCTGCACATGTAAGTGCAAGAGATCCTGAAGCACTCACTCATCATGGGAAAGTACCAATGTGTTTCTTCGTTGGTTGATGGAAGAAACATCTTACAAAAACTCTCCAGATTATTGACTTTTTAAAGTTTTTCTAGGAAACGTTTTAGATGACTGCTTATTAGCCTTTGTCAGTATGGACTTTTGCAAAGTGTCTCTGTGGCGCAATCAGTTAGTGTGCACGGCTATTAACCAAAAGGTTGGTGGTTCAATCCCACCCAGGGACGTAATTGACCTTGTTATCAGATTTTGGTGATCTTTAAGTAGACAAGTCAAAATTTCAAACCCCCTGTTCTGGTGTAGGGTACCTGGCCTTCTCTGATGTAATCAGAGTTAGATTTGATTCAGTGATTTTATAAAAACAGCTAGGAAGCACAATTTAGCAGTGGGTTGCAGAGAAAAAGAAATATGCTGGCAAAAAAAATCCAATTGATGCAGTACTCTGCTGCACATGTAAGTGCAAGAGATCCTGAAGCACTCACTCATCATGGGAAAGTACCAATGTGTTTCTTCGTTGGTTGATGGAAGAAACATCTCACAAAAACTCTCCAGATTATTGACTTTTTAAAGTTTTTCTAGGAAACGTTTTAGATGAATGCTTATTAGCCTTTGTCAGTATGTAATTTTGCAAAGTGTCTCTGTGGCGCAATCAGTTAGTGTGTACGGCTATTAACCAAAAGGTTGGTGGTTCAATCCCACCAAGGGACGTAATTGACCTTGTTATCAGATTTTGGTGATCTTTAAGTAGACAAGTCAAAATTTCAAACCCCCTCTTATGGTGTAGGGTACCTGGCCTTCTCTGATGTAATCAGAGTTAGATTTGATTCAGTGATTTTATAAAAACAGCTAGGAAGCACAATTTAGCAGTGGGTTGCAGAGAAAAAGAAATATGCTGGCAAAAAAATCCAATTGAGTGATTAAACAGCTCTTAATTTTCTGGCTTTATTTTTATGCTAACAAATTTGTTCTCTGAAAAGTGTCCACAAAGCCAAGTCTCTGATTAACACCTTTGTAGGGATGGTTTTTCACCTATTACTAAATTAAATTTGCTTCATTGGAAAGGCAGCAAGATGCATCCTCATTTCAATGTCTACTGAAATAATACGGGTTGACACCAGGAAACATTAACGCCACTGCATCCTTGCTGCTTTCTCATGTGGAAGTCTGTTTAATGTGAAAACAAGGTGATATCTAATTAGCACACAGGTAAGGAATTAAGAAAATCTTTATTTAAGGATGAAGATGTTTCTCACAAAATCGTTGCCCCAATGCATCATTGAAATTCAAGCTGGAAAGATGATTTTAATATATCACTTGTACATTTTGTATTGCTCTTCTGGTGACAATGTAGTTTTTTTTTGTCAATTACCCTTTTAATAATAGGGTAAAGAAAATTAAGTGGATTTTTTAAAGAAAACTATACTGTCAATATACTATTAAAACAAATTAAAATGGTAAAAGTTATTGTACTTTAAGTAAAAATAAAAGAGCCAACATATCAATCCCAGTTTTGGATTACTTTAATTAACAAAAAAAATGCATATAGCAGAGGATAGTTTTAATCTGCCTACCTCTGGGTTATGGGCCCAGCATGCTTCCATTGCAGTACTCTGCTGCACATGTAAGTGCAAGAGATCCTGAAGCACTCACTCATCATGGGAAAGTACCAATGTGTTTCTTCGTTGGTGGATGGAAGAAACATCTTACAAAAACTCTCCAGATTATTGACTTTTTAAAGTTTTTCTAGGAAACGTTTTAGATGAATGCTTATTAGCCTTTGTCAGTATGGACTTTTGTAAAGTGTCTCTGTGGCGCAATCAGTTAGTGTACACGGCTATTAACCAAAAGGTTGGTGGTTCAATCCCACCCAGGGACGTAATTGACCTTGTTATCAGATTTTGGTGATCTTTAAGTAGACAAGTCAAAATTTCAAACCCCCTGTTCTGGTGTAGGGTACCTGGCCTTCTCTGATGTAATCAGAGTTAGATTTGATTCAGTGATTTTATAAAAACAGTTAGGAAGCACAATTTAGCAGTGGGTTGCAGAGAAAAAGAAATATGCTGGCAAAAAAAATCCAATTGAGTGATTAAACAGCTCTTAATTTTCTGGCTTTATTTTTATGCTAACAAATTTGTTCTCTGAAAAGTGTCCACAAAGCCAAGTCTCTGATTAACACCTTTGTAAGGATGGTTTTTAACCTATTACTAAATTAAACTTGCTTCATTGGAAAGGCAGCAAGATGCATCCTCATTTCAATGTCTACTGAAATAGAAAAATGCAAAGGTACAAGACAGCTTTTCCTTGCCAATATCTCTCTTTTGCAAAGAGCTGCGCATAGCCCTGAATTTTCCAATGCGCAGCTCTTTGCAAAAGAGAGATATTGGCAAGGAAAAGCTGTCTTGTACCTTTGCACCTCGTTTGGGAGAAAAATGCAAAGGTACAAGACAGCTTTTCCTTGCCAATATCTCTCTTTTGCAAAGAGCTGCGCATTGGAAAATTTAGGGCTATGCCGTGTAGATGATGGCCTAACAGGAGGCTTTAAAATTTTCTTTCTAGTGTCCTTCGTTTGGGAGAAAAGTGCAAAGGTACAAGACAGCTTTTCCTTGCCAATATCTCTCTTTTGCAAAGAGCTGCGCATTGGAAAATTCAGGGCTATGCCGTGTAGATGATGGCCTAACAGGAGGCTTTAAAATTTTCTTTCTAGTGTCCTTCGTTTGGGAGAAAAATGCAAAGGTACAAGACAGCTTTTCCTTGCCAATATCTCTCTTTTGCAAAGAGCTGCGCATTGGAAAATTCAGGGCTATGCCGTGTAGATGATGGCCTAACAGGAGGCTTTAAAATTTTCTTTCTAGTGTCCTTCGTTTGGGAGAAAAATGCAAAGGTACAAGACAGCTTTTCCTTGCCAATATCTCTCTTTTGCAAAGAGCTGCGCATTGGAAAATTCAGGGCTATGCCGTGTAGATGATGGCCTAACAGGAGGCTTTAAAATTTTATTTCTAGTGTCCTTCGTTTGGGAGAAAAATGCAAAGGTACAAGACAGCTTTTCCTTGCCAATATCTCTCTTTTGCAAAGAGCTACGCATTGGAAAATTCAGGGCTATACCGTGTAGATATAGCACTAACAGGAGGCTTTAAAATTTTCATTCTAGTGTCCTTCGTTTGGGAGAAAAATGCAAAGGTACAAGACAGCTTTTCCTTGCCAATATCTTTCTTTTGCAAAGAGCTGCGCATTGGAAAATTCAGGGCTATGCCGTGTAGATGATGGCCTAACAGGAGGCTTTAACATTTTCTTTCTAGTGTCCTTCATTTGGAAGAAAAATGCAAAGGTACAAGACAGCTTTTCCTTGCCAATATCTCTCTTTTGCAAAGAGCTGCGCATTGGAAAATTCAGGGCTATGCCGTGTAGATGATGGCCTAACAGGAGGCTTTAAAATTTTCTTTCTAGTGTCCTTCGTTTGGGAGAAAAATGCAAAGGTACAAGACAGCTTTTCCTTGCCAATATCTCTCTTTTGCAAAGAGCTGCGCATTGGAAAATTCAGGGCTATGCCGTGTAGATGATGGCCTAACAGGAGGCTTTAAAATTTTCTTTCTAGTGTCCTTCGTTTGGGAGAAAAATGCAAAGGTACAAGACAGCTTTTCCTTGCCAATATCTCTCTTTTGCAAAGAGCTGCGCATTGGAAAATTCAGGGCTATGCCGTGTAGATGATGGCCTAACAGGAGGCTTTAAAATTTTCTTTCTAGTGTCCTTCGTTTGGGAGAAAAATGCAAAGGTACAAGACAGCTTTTCCTTGCCAATATCTCTCTTTTGCAAAGAGCTGCGCATTGGAAAATTCAGGGCTATGCCGTGTAGATGATGGCCTAACAGGAGGCTTTAAAATTTTCTTTCTAGTGTCCTTCGTTTGCGAGAAAAATGCAAAGGTACAAGACAGCTTTTCCTTGCCAATATCTCTCTTTTGCAAAGAGATGCGCATTGGAAAATTCAGGGCTATGCCGTGTAGATGATGGCCTAACAGGAGGCTTTAAAATTTTCTTTCTAGTGTCCTTCGTTTGGGAGAAAAATGCAAAGGTACAAGACAGCTTTTCCTTGCCAATATCTCTCTTTTGCAAAGAGCTGCGCATTGGAAAATTCAGGGCTATGCCGTGTAGATGATGGCCTAACAGGAGGCTTTAAAATTTTCTTTCTAGTGTCCTTCGTTTGGGAGAAAAATGCAAAGGTACAAGACAGCTTTTCCTTGCCAATATCTCTCTTTTGCAAAGAGCTGCGCATTGGAAAATTCAGGGCTATGCCGTGTAGATGATGGCCTAACAGGAGGCTTTAAAATTTTCTTTCTAGTGTCCTTCGTTTGCGAGAAAAATGCAAAGGTACAAGACAGCTTTTCCTTGCCAATATCTCTCTTTTGCAAAGAGCTACGCATTGGAAAATTCAGGGCTATACCGTGTAGATATAGCACTAACAGGAGGCTTTAAAATTTTCATTCTAGTGTCCTTCGTTTGGGAGAAAAATCCAATGGTACAAGACAGCTTTTCCTTGCCAATATCTCTCTTTTGCAAAGAGCTGCGCATTGGAAAATTCAGGGCTATGCCGTGTAGATGATGGCCTAACAGGAGGCTTTAAAATTTTCTTTCTAGTGTCCTTCGTTTGGGAGAAAAATGCAAAGGTACAAGACAGCTTTTCCTTGCCAATATCTCTCTTTTGCAAAGAGCTGCGCATTGGAAAATTCAGGGCTATGCCGTGTAGATGATGGCCTAACAGGAGGCTTTAAAATTTTCTTTCTAGTGTCCTTCGTTTGGGAGAAAAATGCAAAGGTACAAGACAGCTTTTCCTTGCCAATATCTCTCTTTTGCAAAGAGCTACGCATTGGAAAATTCAGGGCTATACCGTGTAGATATAGCACTAACAGGAGGCTTTAAAATTTTCATTCTAGTGTCCTTCGTTTGGGAGAAAAATGCAAAGGTACAAGACAGCTTTTCCTTGCCAATATCTCTCTTTTGCAAAGAGCTACGCATTGGAAAATTCAGGGCTATACCGTGTAGATATAGCACTAACAGGAGGCTTTAAAATTTTCTTTCTAGTGTCCTTCGTTTGGGAGAAAAATGCAAAGGTACAAGACAGCTTTTCCTTGCCAATATCTCTCTTTTGCAAAGAGCTGCGCATTGGAAAATTCAGGGCTATGCCGTGTAGATGATGGCCTAACAGGAGGCTTTAAAATTTTCTTTCTAGTGTCCTTCGTTTGCGAGAAAAATGCAAAGGTACAAGACAGCTTTTCCTTGCCAATATCTCTCTTTTGCAAAGAGCTACGCATTGGAAAATTCAGGGCTATACCGTGTAGATATAGCACTAACAGGAGGCTTTAAAATTTTCATTCTAGTGTCCTTCGTTTGGGAGAAAAATCCAATGGTACAAGACAGCTTTTCCTTGCCAATATCTCTCTTTTGCAAAGAGCTGCGCATTGGAAAATTCAGGGCTATGCCGTGTAGATGATGGCCTAACAGGAGGCTTTAAAATTTTCTTTCTAGTGTCCTTCGTTTGGGAGAAAAATGCAAAGGTACAAGACAGCTTTTCCTTGCCAATATCTCTCTTTTGCAAAGAGCTGCGCATTGGAAAATTCAGGGCTATGCCGTGTAGATGATGGCCTAACAGGAGGCTTTAAAATTTTCTTTCTAGTGTCCTTCGTTTGGGAGAAAAATGCAAAGGTACAAGACAGCTTTTCCTTGCCAATATCTCTCTTTTGCAAAGAGCTACGCATTGGAAAATTCAGGGCTATACCGTGTAGATATAGCACTAACAGGAGGCTTTAAAATTTTCATTCTAGTGTCCTTCGTTTGGGAGAAAAATGCAAAGGTACAAGACAGCTTTTCCTTGCCAATATCTTTCTTTTGCAAAGAGCTGCGCATTGGAAAATTCAGGGCTATGCCGTGTAGATGATGGCCTAACAGGAGGCTTTAACATTTTCTTTCTAGTGTCCTTCGTTTGGAAGAAAAATGCAAAGGTACAAGACAGCTTTTCCTTGCCAATATCTCTCTTTTGCAAAGAGCTGCGCATTGGAAAATTCAGGGCTATGCCGTGTAGATGATGGCCTAACAGGAGGCTTTAAAATTTTCTTTCTAGTGTCCTTCGTTTGGGAGAAAAATGCAAAGGTACAAGACAGCTTTTCCTTGCCAATATCTCTCTTTTGCAAAGAGCTGCGCATTGGAAAATTCAGGGCTATGCCGTGTAGATGATGGCCTAACAGGAGGCTTTAAAATTTTCTTTCTAGTGTCCTTCGTTTGCGAGAAAAATGCAAAGGTACAAGACAGCTTTTCCTTGCCAATATCTCTCTTTTGCAAAGAGCTACGCTTTGGAAAATTCAGGGCTATACCGTGTAGATATAGCACTAACAGGAGGCTTTAAAATTTTCATTCTAGTGTCCTTCGTTTGGGAGAAAAATCCAATGGTACAAGACAGCTTTTCCTTGCCAATATCTCTCTTTTGCAAAGAGCTGCGCATTGGAAAATTCAGGGCTATGCCGTGTAGATGATGGCCTAACAGGAGGCTTTAAAATTTTCTTTCTAGTGTCCTTCGTTTGGGAGAAAAATGCAAAGGTACAAGACAGCTTTTCCTTGCCAATATCTCTCTTTTGCAAAGAGCTGCGCATTGGAAAATTCAGGGCTATGCCGTGTAGATGATGGCCTAACAGGAGGCTTTAAAATTTTCTTTCTAGTGTCCTTCGTTTGGGAGAAAAATGCAAAGGTACAAGACAGCTTTTCCTTGCCAATATCTCTCTTTTGCAAAGAGCTGCGCATTGGAAAATTCAGGGCTATGCCGTGTAGATGATGGCCTAACAGGAGGCTTTAAAATTTTCTTTCTAGTGTCCTTCGTTTGGGAGAAAAATGCAAAGGTACAAGACAGGTTTTCCTTGCCAATATCTCTCTTTTGCAAAGAGCTGCGCATTGGAAAATTCAGGGCTATGCCGTGTAGATGATGGCCTAACAGGAGGCTTTAAAATTTTCTTTCTAGTGTCCTTCGTTTGCGAGAAAAATGCAAAGGTACAAGACAGCTTTTCCTTGCCAATATCTCTCTTTTGCAAAGAGCTACGCATTGGAAAATTCAGGGCTATACCGTGTAGATATAGCACTAACAGGAGGCTTTAAAATTTTCATTCTAGTGTCCTTCGTTTGGGAGAAAAATCCAATGGTACAAGACAGCTTTTCCTTGCCAATATCTCTCTTTTGCAAAGAGCTGCGCATTGGAAAATTCAGGGCTATGCCGTGTAGATGATGGCCTAACAGGAGGCTTTAAAATTTTCTTTCTAGTGTCCTTCGTTTGGGAGAAAAATGCAAAGGTACAAGTCAGCTTTTCCTTGCCAATATCTCTCTTTTGCAAAGAGCTGCGCATTGCAAAATTCAGGGCTATGCCGTGTAGATGATGGCCTAACAGGAGGCTTTAAAATTTTCTTTCTAGTGTCCTTCGTTTGGGAGAAAAATGCAAAGGTACAAGACAGCTTTTCCTTGCCAATATCTCTCTTTTGCAAAGAGCTGCGCATTGGAAAATTCAGGGCTATGCCGTGTAGATGATGGCCTAACAGGAGGCTTTAAAATTTTCTTTCTAGTGTCCTTCGTTTGGGAGAAAAATGCAAAGGTACAAGACAGCTTTTCCTTGCCAATATCTCTCTTCTGCAAAGAGCTGCGCATTGGAAAATTCAGGGCTATGCCGTGTAGATGATGGCCTAACAGGAGGCTTTAAAATTTTCTTTCTAGTGTCCTTCGTTTGCGAGAAAAATGCAAAGGTACAAGACAGCTTTTCCTTGCCAATATCTCTCTTTTGCAAAGAGCTGCGCATTGGAAAATTCAGGGCTATGCCGTGTAGATGATGGCCTAACAGGAGGCTTTAAAATTTTCTTTCTAGTGTCCTTCGTTTGGGAGAAAAATGCAAAGGTACAAGACAGCTTTTCCTTGCCAATATCTCTCTTTTGCAAAGAGCTGCGCATTGGAAAATTCAGGGCTATGCCGTGTAGATGATGGCCTAACAGGAGGCTTTAAAATTTTATTTCTAGTGTCCTTCGTTTGGGAGAAAAATGCAAAGGTACAAGACAGCTTTTCCTTGCCAATATCTCTCTTTTGCAAAGAGCTGCGCTTTGGAAAATTCAGGGCTATGCCGTGTAGATGATGGCTTAACAGGAGGCTTTAAAATTTTCTTTCTAGTGTCCTTCGTTTGGGAGAAAAATGCAAAGGTACAAGACAGCTTTTCCTTGCCAATATCTCTCTTTTGCAAAGAGCTGCGCATTGGAAAATTCAGGGCTATACCGTGTAGATGATGGCCTAACAGGAGGCTTTAAAATTTTCTTTCTAGTGTCCTTCGTTTGGGAGAAAAATGCAAAGGTACAAGACAGCTTTTCCTTGCCAATATCTCTCTTTTGCAAAGAGCTGCGCATTGGAAAATTCAGGGCTATGCCGTGTAGATGATGGCCTAACAGGAGGCTTTAAAATTTTCTTTCTAGTGTCCTTCGTTTGGGAGAAAAATGCAAAGGTACAAGACAGCTTTTCCTTGCCAATATCTCTCATTTGCAAAGAGCTGCGCATTGCAAAATTCAGGGCTATGCCGTGTAGATGATGGCCTAACAGGAGGCTTTAAAATTTTCTTTCTAGTGTCCTTCGTTTGGGAGAAAAATGCAAAGGTACAAGACAGCTTTTCCTTGCCAATATCTCTCTTTTGCAAAGAGCTGCGCATTGGAAAATTCAGGGCTATGCCGTGTAGATGATGGCCTAACAGGAGGCTTTAAAATTTTCTTTCTAGTGTCCTTCGTTTGGGAGAAAATGCAAAGGTACAAGACAGCTTTTCCTTGCCAATATCTCTCTTTTGCAAAGAGCTGCGCATTGGAAAATACAGGGCTATGCCGTGTAGATGATGGCCTAACAGGAGGCTTTAAAATTTTCTTTCTAGTGTCCTTCGTTTGGGAGAAAAATGCAAAGGTACAAGACAGCTTTTCCTTGCCAATATCTCTCTTTTGCAAAGAGCTGCGCATTGGAAAATTCAGGGCTATGCCGTGTAGATGATGGCCTAACAGGAGGCTTTAAAATTTTCTTTCTAGTGTCCTTCGTTTGAGAGAAAAATGCAAAGGTACAAGACAGCTTTTCCTTGCCAATATCTCTCTTTTGCAAAGAGCTGCGCATTGGAAAATTCAGGGCTATGCCGTGTAGATGATGGCCTAACAGGAGGCTTTAAAATTTTCTTTCTAGTGTCCTTCGTTTGGGAGAAAAATGCAAAGGTACAAGACAGCTTTTCCTTGCCAATATCTCTCTTTTGCAAAGAGCTGCGCATTGGAAAATTCTGGGCTATGCCGTGTAGATGATGGCCTAAAAGGAGGCTTTAAAATTTTCTTTCTAGTGTCCTTCGTTTGCGAGAAAATTGCAAAGGTACAAGACAGCTTTTCCTTGCCAATATCTCTCTTTTGCAAAGAGCTGCGCATTGGAAAATTCAGGGCTATGCCGTGTAGATGATGGCCTAACAGGAGGCTTTAAAATTTTCTTTCTAGTGTCCTTCGTTTGGGAGAAAAATGCAAAGGTACAAGACAGCTTTTCCTTGCCAATATCTCTCTTTTGCAAAGAGCTGCGCATTGGAAAATTCAGGGCTATGCCGTGTAGATGATGGCCTAACAGGAGGCTTTAAAATTTTCTTTCTAGTGTCCTTCGTTTGCGAGAAAAATGCAAAGGTACAAGACAGCTTTTCCTTGCCAATATCTCTCTTTTGCAAAGAGCTGCGCATTGGAAAATTCAGGGCTATGCCGTGTAGATGATGGCCTAACAGGAGGCTTTAAAATTTTCTTTCTAGTGTCCTTCGTTTGGGAGAAAAAATGCAAAGGTACAAGACAGCTTTTCCTTGCCAATATCTCTCTT
This sequence comes from Pseudophryne corroboree, assembly GCF_028390025.1. Classification (NCBI taxonomy): domain Eukaryota; kingdom Metazoa; phylum Chordata; class Amphibia; order Anura; family Myobatrachidae; genus Pseudophryne; species Pseudophryne corroboree. The sequence continues at coordinate 143,853,229 of NC_086446.1, forward strand.
TTGCAAAGAGCTGCGTATTGGAAAATTCAGGGCTATGCCGTGTAGATGATGGCCTAACAGGAGGCTTTAAAATTTTCTTTCTAGTGTCCTTCGTTTGGGAGAAAAATGCAAAGGTACAAGACAGCTTTTCCTTGCCAATATCTCTCTTTTGCAAAGAGCTGCGCATTGGAAAATTCAGGGCTATGCCGTGTAGATGATGGCCTAACAGGAGGCTTTAAAATTTTCTTTCTAGTGTCCTTCGTTTGGGAGAAAAATGCAAAGGTACAAGACAGCTTTTCCTTGCCAATATCTCTCTTTTGCAAAGAGCTGCGCAATGGAAAATTCAGGGCTATGCCGTGTAGATGATGGCCTAACAGGAGGCTTTAAAATTTTCTTTCTAGTGTCCTTCGTTTGCGAGAAAAATGCAAAGGTACAAGACAGCTTTTCCTTGCCAATATCTCTCTTTTGCAAAGAGCTGCGCATTGGAAAATTCAGGGCTATGCCGTGTAGATGATGGCCTAACAGGAGGCTATAAAATTTTCTTTCTAGTGTCCTTCGTTTGGGAGAAAAATGCAAAGGTACAAGACAGCTTTTCCTTGCCAATATCTCTCTTTTGCAAAGAGCTGCGCATTGGAAAATTCAGGGCTATGCCGTGTAGATGATGGCCTAACAGGAGGCTTTAAAATTTTCTTTCTAGTGTCCTTCGTTTGGGAGAAAAATGCAAAGGTACAAGACAGCTTTTCCTTGCCAATATCTCTCTTTTGCAAAGAGCTGCGCATTGGAAAATTCAGGGCTATGCCGTGTAGATGATGGCCTAACAGGAGGCTTTAAAATTTTCTTTCTAGTGTCCTTCGTTTGCGAGAAAAATGCAAAGGTACAAGACAGCTTTTCCTTGCCAATATCTCTCTTTTGCAAAGAGCTACGCATTGGAAAATTCAGGGCTATACCGTGTAGATATAGCACTAACAGGAGGCTTTAAAATTTTCATTCTAGTGTCCTTCGTTTGGGAGAAAAATCCAATGGTACAAGACAGCTTTTCCTTGCCAATATCTCTCTTTTGCAAAGAGCTGCGCATTGGAAAATTCAGGGCTATGCCGTGTAGATGATGGCCTAACAGGAGGCTTTAAAATTTTCTTTCTAGTGTCCTTCGTTTGGGAGAAAAATGCAAAGGTACAAGACAGCTTTTCCTTGCCAATATCTCTCTTTTGCAAAGAGCTGCGCATTGGAAAATTCAGGGCTATGCCGTGTAGATGATGGCCTAACAGGAGGCTTTAAAATTTTCTTTCTAGTGTCCTTCGTTTGGGAGAAAAATGCAAAGGTACAAGACAGCTTTTCCTTGCCAATATCTCTCTTTTGCAAAGAGCTACGCATTGGAAAATTCAGGGCTATACCGTGTAGATATAGCACTAACAGGAGGCTTTAAAATTTTCATTCTAGTGTCCTTCGTTTGGGAGAAAAATGCAAAGGTACAAGACAGCTTTTCCTTGCCAATATCTCTCTTTTGCAAAGAGCTACGCATTGGAAAATTCAGGGCTATACCGTGTAGATATAGCACTAACAGGAGGCTTTAAAATTTTCTTTCTAGTGTCCTTCGTTTGGGAGAAAAATGCAAAGGTACAAGACAGCTTTTCCTTGCCAATATCTCTCTTTTGCAAAGAGCTGCGCATTGGAAAATTCAGGGCTATGCCGTGTAGATGATGGCCTAACAGGAGGCTTTAAAATTTTCTTTCTAGTGTCCTTCGTTTGCGAGAAAAATGCAAAGGTACAAGACAGCTTTTCCTTGCCAATATCTCTCTTTTGCAAAGAGCTACGCATTGGAAAATTCAGGGCTATACCGTGTAGATATAGCACTAACAGGAGGCTTTAAAATTTTCATTCTAGTGTCCTTCGTTTGGGAGAAAAATCCAATGGTACAAGACAGCTTTTCCTTGCCAATATCTCTCTTTTGCAAAGAGCTGCGCATTGGAAAATTCAGGGCTATGCCGTGTAGATGATGGCCTAACAGGAGGCTTTAAAATTTTCTTTCTAGTGTCCTTCGTTTGGGAGAAAAATGCAAAGGTACAAGACAGCTTTTCCTTGCCAATATCTCTCTTTTGCAAAGAGCTGCGCATTGGAAAATTCAGGGCTATGCCGTGTAGATGATGGCCTAACAGGAGGCTTTAAAATTTTCTTTCTAGTGTCCTTCGTTTGGGAGAAAAATGCAAAGGTACAAGACAGCTTTTCCTTGCCAATATCTCTCTTTTGCAAAGAGCTGCGCATTGGAAAATTCAGGGCTATGCCGTGTAGATGATGGCCTAACAGGAGGCTTTAAAATTTTCTTTCTAGTGTCCTTCGTTTGGGAGAAAAATGCAAAGGTACAAGACAGCTTTTCCTTGCCAATATCTCTCTTTTGCAAAGAGCTACGCATTGGAAAATTCAGGGCTATGCCGTGTAGATGATGGCCTAACAGGAGGCTTTAAAATTTTCTTTCTAGTGTCCTTCGTTTGGGAGAAAAATGCAAAGGTACAAGACAGCTTTTCCTTGCCAATATCTCTCTTTTGCAAAGAGCTGCGCATTGGAAAATTCAGGGCTATGCCGTGTAGATGATGGCCTAACAGGAGGCTTTAAATTTTTCTTTCTAGTGTCCTTCGTTTGCGAGAAAAATGCAAAGGTACAAGACAGCTTTTCCTTGCCAATATCTCTCTTTTGCAAAGAGCTACGCATTGGAAAATTCAGGGCTATACCGTGTAGATATAGCACTAACAGGAGGCTTTAAAATTTTCATTCTAGTGTCCTTCGTTTGGGAGAAAAATCCAATGGTACAAGACAGCTTTTCCTTGCCAATATCTCTCTTTTGCAAAGAGCTGCGCATTGGAAAATTCAGGGCTATGCCGTGTAGATGATGGCCTAACAGGAGGCTTTAAAATTTTCTTTCTAGTGTCCTTCGTTTGGGAGAAAAATGCAAAGGTACAAGACAGCTTTTCCTTGCCAATATCTCTCTTTTGCAAAGAGCTGCGCATTGGAAAATTCAGGGCTATGCCGTGTAGATGATGGCCTAACAGGAGGCTTTAAAATTTTCTTTCTAGTGTCCTTCGTTTGGGAGAAAAATGCAAAGGTACAAGACAGCTTTTCCTTGCCAATATCTCTCTTTTGCAAAGAGCTACGCATTGGAAAATTTAGGGCTATACCGTGTAGATATAGCACTAACAGGAGGCTTTAAAATTTTCATTCTAGTGTCCTTCGTTTGGGAGAAAAATGCAAAGGTACAAGACAGCTTTTCCTTGCCAATATCTCTCTTTTGCAAAGAGCTACGCATTGGAAAATTCAGGGCTATACCGTGTAGATATAGCACTAACAGGAGGCTTTAAAATTTTCTTTCTAGTGTCCTTCGTTTGGGAGAAAAATGCAAAGGTACAAGACAGCTTTTCCTTGCCAATATCTCTCTTTTGCAAAGAGCTGCGCATTGGAAAATTCAGGGCTATGCCGTGTAGATGATGGCCTAACAGGAGGCTTAAAATTTTCTTTCTAGTGTCCTTCGTTTGCGAGAAAAATGCAAAGGTACAAGACAGCTTTTCCTTGCCAATATCTCTCTTTTGCAAAGAGCTACGCATTGGAAAATTCAGGGCTATACCGTGTAGATATAGCACTAACAGGAGGCTTTAAAATTTTCATTCTAGTGTCCTTCGTTTGGGAGAAAAATCCAATGGTACAAGACAGCTTTTCCTTGCCAATATCTCTCTTTTGCAAAGAGCTGCGCATTGGAAAATTCAGGGCTATGCCGTGTAGATGATGGCCTAACAGGAGGCTTTAAAATTTTCTTTCTAGTGTCCCTTCGTTTGGGAGAAAAATGCAAAGGTACAAGACAGCTTTTCCTTGCCAATATCTTTCTTTTGCAAAGAGCTGCGCATTGGAAAATTCAGGGCTATGCCGTGTAGATGATGGCCTAACAGGAGGCTTTAACATTTTCTTTCTAGTGTCCTTCGTTTGGAAGAAAAATGCAAAGGTACAAGACAGCTTTTCCTTGCCAATATCTCTCTTTGCAAGAGCTGCGCATTGGAAAATTCAGGGCTATGCCGTGTAGATGATGGCCTAACAGGAGGCTTTAAAATTTTCTTTCTAGTGTCCTTCGTTTGGGAGAAAAATGCAAAGGTACAAGACAGCTTTTCCTTGCCAATATCTCTCTTTTGCAAAGAGCTGCGCATTGGAAAATTCAGGGCTATGCCGTGTAGATGATGGCCTAACAGGAGGCTTTAAAATTTTCTTTCTAGTGTCCTTCGTTTGCGAGAAAAATGCAAAGGTACAAGACAGCTTTTCCTTGCCAATATCTCTCTTTTGCAAAGAGCTACGCTTTGGAAAATTCAGGGCTATACCGTGTAGATATAGCACTAACAGGAGGCTTTAAAATTTTCATTCTAGTGTCCTTCGTTTGGGAGAAAAATCCAATGGTACAAGACAGCTTTTCCTTGCCAATATCTCTCTTTTGCAAAGAGCTGCGCATTGGAAAATTCAGGGCTATGCCGTGTAGATGATGGCCTAACAGGAGGCTTTAAAATTTTCTTTCTAGTGTCCTTCGTTTGGGAGAAAAATGCAAAGGTACAAGACAGCTTTTCCTTGCCAATATCTCTCTTTTGCAAAGAGCTGCGCATTGGAAAATTCAGGGCTATGCCGTGTAGATGATGGCCTAACAGGAGGCTTTAAAATTTTCTTTCTAGTGTCCTTCGTTTGGGAGAAAAATGCAAAGGTACAAGACAGCTTTTCCTTGCCAATATCTCTCTTTTGCAAAGAGCTGCGCATTGGAAAATTCAGGGCTATGCCGTGTAGATGATGGCCTAACAGGAGGCTTTAAAATTTTCTTTCTAGTGTCCTTCGTTTGGGAGAAAAATGCAAAGGTACAAGACAGGTTTTCCTTGCCAATATCTCTCTTTTGCAAAGAGCTGCGCATTGGAAAATTCAGGGCTATGCCGTGTAGATGATGGCCTAACAGGAGGCTTTAAAATTTTCTTTCTAGTGTCCTTCGTTTGCGAGAAAAATGCAAAGGTACAAGACAGCTTTTCCTTGCCAATATCTCTCTTTTGCAAAGAGCTACGCATTGGAAAATTCAGGGCTATACCGTGTAGATATAGCACTAACAGGAGGCTTTAAAATTTTCATTCTAGTGTCCTTCGTTTGGGAGAAAAATCCAATGGTACAAGACAGCTTTTCCTTGCCAATATCTCTCTTTTGCAAAGAGCTGCGCATTGGAAAATTCAGGGCTATGCCGTGTAGATGATGGCCTAACAGGAGGCTTTAAAATTTTCTTTCTAGTGTCCTTCGTTTGGGAGAAAAATGCAAAGGTACAAGACAGCTTTTCCTTGCCATATCTCTCTTTTGCAAAGAGCTACGCATTGGAAAATTCAGGGCTATACCGTGTAGATATAGCACTAACAGGAGGCTTTAAAATTTTCATTCTAGTGTCCTTCGTTTGGGAGAAAAATGCAAAGGTACAAGACAGCTTTTCCTTGCCAATATCTCTCTTTTGCAAAGAGCTACGCATTGGAAAATTCAGGGCTATACCGTGTAGATATAGCACTAACAGGAGGCTTTAAAATTTTCTTTCTAGTGTCCTTCGTTTGGGAGAAAAATGCAAAGGTACAAGACAGCTTTTCCTTGCCAATATCTCTCTTTTGCAAAGAGCTGCGCATTGGAAATTCAGGGCTATGCCGTGTAGATGATGGCCTAACAGGAGGCTTTAAAATTTTCTTTCTAGTGTCCTTCGTTTGCGAGAAAAATGCAAAGGTACAAGACAGCTTTTCCTTGCCAATATCTCTCTTTTGCAAAGAGCTACGCATTGGAAAATTCAGGGCTATACCGTGTAGATATAGCACTAACAGGAGGCTTTAAAATTTTCATTCTAGTGTCCTTCGTTTGGGAGAAAAATCCAATGGTACAAGACAGAGCTTTTCCTTGCCAATATCTCTCTTTTGCAAAGAGCTGCGCATTGGAAAATTCAGGGCTATGCCGTGTAGATGATGGCCTAACAGGAGGCTTTAAAATTTTCTTTCTAGTGTCCTTCGTTTGGGAGAAAAATGCAAAGGTACAAGACAGCTTTTCCTTGCCAATATCTCTCTTTTGCAAAGAGCTGCGCATTGGAAAATTCAGGGCTATGCCGTGTAGATGATGGCCTAACAGGAGGCTTTAAAATTTTCTTTCTAGTGTCCTTCGTTTGGGAGAAAAATGCAAAGGTACAAGACAGCTTTTCCTTGCCAATATCTCTCTTTTGCAAAGAGCTGCGCATTGGAAAATTCAGGGCTATGCCGTGTAGATGATGGCCTAACAGGAGGCTTTAAAATTTTCTTTCTAGTGTCCTTCGTTTGGGAGAAAAATGCAAAGGTACAAGACAGCTTTTCCTTGCCAATATCTCTCTTTTGCAAAGAGCTACGCATTGGAAAATTCAGGGCTATGCCGTGTAGATGATGGCCTAACAGGAGGCTTTAAAATTTTCTTTCTAGTGTCCTTCGTTTGGGAGAAAAATGCAAAGGTACAAGACAGCTTTTCCTTGCCAATATCTCTCTTTTGCAAAGAGCTGCGCATTGGAAAATTCAGGGCTATGCCGTGTAGATGATGGCCTAACAGGAGGCTTTAAAATTTTCTTTCTAGTGTCCTTCGTTTGCGAGAAAAATGCAAAGGTACAAGACAGCTTTTCCTTGCCAATATCTCTCTTTTGCAAAGAGCTACGCATTGGAAAATTCAGGGCTATACCGTGTAGATATAGCACTAACAGGAGGCTTTAAAATTTTCATTCTAGTGTCCTTCGTTTGGGAGAAAAATCCAATGGTACAAGACAGCTTTTCCTTGCCAATATCTCTCTTTTGCAAAGAGCTGCGCATTGGAAAATTCAGGGCTATGCCGTGTAGATGATGGCCTAACAGGAGGCTTTAAAATTTTCTTTCTAGTGTCCTTCGTTTGGGAGAAAAATGCAAAGGTACAAGACAGCTTTTCCTTGCCAATATCTCTCTTTTGCAAAGAGCTGCGCATTGGAAAATTCAGGGCTATGCCGTGTAGATGATGGCCTAACAGGAGGCTTTAAAATTTTCTTTCTAGTGTCCTTCGTTTGGGAGAAAAATGCAAAGGTACAAGACAGCTTTTCCTTGCCAATATCTCTCTTTTGCAAAGAGCTGCGCATTGGAAAATTCAGGGCTATGCCGTGTAGATGATGGCCTAACAGGAGGCTTTAAAATTTTCTTTCTAGTGTCCTTCGTTTGGGAGAAAAATGCAAAGGTACAAGACAGCTTTTCCTTGCCAATATCTCTCTTTTGCAAAGAGCTACGCATTGGAAAATTCAGGGCTATACCGTGTAGATATAGCACTAACAGGAGGCTTTAAAATTTTCATTCTAGTGTCCTTCGTTTGGGAGAAAAATGCAAAGGTACAAGACAGCTTTTCCTTGCCAATATCTTTCTTTTGCAAAGAGCTGCGCATTGGAAAATTCAGGGCTATGCCGTGTAGATGATGGCCTAACAGGAGGCTTTAACATTTTCTTTCTAGTGTCCTTCGTTTGGAAGAAAAATGCAAAGGTACAAGACAGCTTTTCCTTGCCAATATCTCTCTTTTGCAAAGAGCTGCGCATTGGAAAATTCAGGGCTATGCCGTGTAGATGATGGCCTAACAGGAGGCTTTAAAATTTTCTTTCTAGTGTCCTTCGTTTGGGAGAAAAATGCAAAGGTACAAGACAGCTTTTCCTTGCCAATATCTCTCTTTTGCAAAGAGCTGCGCATTGGAAAATTCAGGGCTATGCCGTGTAGATGATGGCCTAACAGGAGGCTTTAAAATTTTCTTTCTAGTGTCCTTCGTTTGCGAGAAAAATGCAAAGGTACAAGACAGCTTTTCCTTGCCAATATCTCTCTTTTGCAAAGAGCTACGCTTTGGAAAATTCAGGGCTATACCGTGTAGATATAGCACTAACAGGAGGCTTTAAAATTTTCATTCTAGTGTCCTTCGTTTGGGAGAAAAATCCAATGGTACAAGACAGCTTTTCCTTGCCAATATCTCTCTTTTGCAAAGAGCTGCGCATTGGAAAATTCAGGGCTATGCCGTGTAGATGATGGCCTAACAGGAGGCTTTAAAATTTTCTTTCTAGTGTCCTTCGTTTGGGAGAAAAATGCAAAGGTACAAGACAGCTTTTCCTTGCCAATATCTCTCTTTTGCAAAGAGCTGCGCATTGGAAAATTCAGGGCTATGCCGTGTAGATGATGGCCTAACAGGAGGCTTTAAAATTTTCTTTCTAGTGTCCTTCGTTTGGGAGAAAAATGCAAAGGTACAAGACAGCTTTTCCTTGCCAATATCTCTCTTTTGCAAAGAGCTGCGCATTGGAAAATTCAGGGCTATGCCGTGTAGATGATGGCCTAACAGGAGGCTTTAAAATTTTCTTTCTAGTGTCCTTCGTTTGGGAGAAAAATGCAAAGGTACAAGACAGGTTTTCCTTGCCAATATCTCTCTTTTGCAAAGAGCTGCGCATTGGAAAATTCAGGGCTATGCCGTGTAGATGATGGCCTAACAGGAGGCTTTAAAATTTTCTTTCTAGTGTCCTTCGTTTGCGAGAAAAATGCAAAGGTACAAGACAGCTTTTCCTTGCCAATATCTCTCTTTTGCAAAGAGCTACGCATTGGAAAATTCAGGGCTATACCGTGTAGATATAGCACTAACAGGAGGCTTTAAAATTTTCATTCTAGTGTCCTTCGTTTGGGAGAAAAATCCAATGGTACAAGACAGCTTTTCCTTGCCAATATCTCTCTTTTGCAAAGAGCTGCGCATTGGAAAATTCAGGGCTATGCCGTGTAGATGATGGCCTAACAGGAGGCTTTAAAATTTTCTTTCTAGTGTCCTTCGTTTGGGAGAAAAATGCAAAGGTACAAGTCAGCTTTTCCTTGCCAATATCTCTCTTTTGCAAAGAGCTGCGCATTGCAAAATTCAGGGCTATGCCGTGTAGATGATGGCCTAACAGGAGGCTTTAAAATTTTATTTCTAGTGTCCTTCGTTTGGGAGAAAAATGCAAAGGTACAAGACAGCTTTTCCTTGCCAATATCTCTCTTTTGCAAAGAGCTGCGCTTTGGAAAATTCAGGGCTATGCCGTGTAGATGATGGCTTAACAGGAGGCTTTAAAATTTTCTTTCTAGTGTCCTTCGTTTGGGAGAAAAATGCAAAGGTACAAGACAGCTTTTCCTTGCCAATATCTCTCTTTTGCAAAGAGCTGCGCATTGGAAAATTCAGGGCTATACCGTGTAGATGATGGCCTAACAGGAGGCTTTAAAATTTTCTTTCTAGTGTCCTTCGTTTGGGAGAAAAATGCAAAGGTACAAGACAGCTTTTCCTTGCCAATATCTCTCTTTTGCAAAGAGCTGCGCATTGGAAAATTCAGGGCTATGCCGTGTAGATGATGGCCTAACAGGAGGCTTTAAAATTTTCTTTCTAGTGTCCTTCGTTTGGGAGAAAAATGCAAAGGTACAAGACAGCTTTTCCTTGCCAATATCTCTCATTTGCAAAGAGCTGCGCATTGCAAAATTCAGGGCTATGCCGTGTAGATGATGGCCTAACAGGAGGCTTTAAAATTTTCTTTCTAGTGTCCTTCGTTTGGGAGAAAAATGCAAAGGTACAAGACAGCTTTTCCTTGCCAATATCTCTCTTTTGCAAAGAGCTGCGCATTGGAAAATTCAGGGCTATGCCGTGTAGATGATGGCCTAACAGGAGGCTTTAAAATTTTCTTTCTAGTGTCCTTCGTTTGGGAGAAAAATGCAAAGGTACAAGACAGCTTTTCCTTGCCAATATCTCTCTTTTGCAAAGAGCTGCGCATTGGAAAATTCAGGGCTATGCCGTGTAGATGATGGCCTAACAGGAGGCTTTAAAATTTTCTTTCTAGTGTCCTTCGTTTGGGAGAAAAATGCAAAGGTACAAGACAGCTTTTCCTTGCCAATATCTCTCTTTTGCAAAGAGCTGCGCATTGGAAAATTCAGGGCTATGCCGTGTAGATGATGGCCTAACAGGAGGCTTTAAAATTTTCTTTCTAGTGTCCTTCGTTTGAGAGAAAAATGCAAAGGTACAAGACAGCTTTTCCTTGCCAATATCTCTCTTTTGCAAAGAGCTGCGCATTGGAAAATTCAGGGCTATGCCGTGTAGATGATGGCCTAACAGGAGGCTTTAAAATTTTCTTTCTAGTGTCCTTCGTTTGGGAGAAAAATGCAAAGGTACAAGACAGCTTTTCCTTGCCAATATCTCTCTTTTGCAAAGAGCTGCGCATTGGAAAATTCTGGGCTATGCCGTGTAGATGATGGCCTAAAAGGAGGCTTTAAAATTTTCTTTCTAGTGTCCTTCGTTTGCGAGAAAATTGCAAAGGTACAAGACAGCTTTTCCTTGCCAATATCTCTCTTTTGCAAAGAGCTGCGCATTGGAAAATTCAGGGCTATGCCGTGTAGATGATGGCCTAACAGGAGGCTTTAAAATTTTCTTTCTAGTGTCCTTCGTTTGGGAGAAAAATGCAAAGGTACAAGACAGCTTTTCCTTGCCAATATCTCTCTTTTGCAAAGAGCTGCGCATTGGAAAATTCAGGGCTATGCCGTGTAGATGATGGCCTAACAGGAGGCTTTAAAATTTTCTTTCTAGTGTCCTTCGTTTGCGAGAAAAATGCAAAGGTACAAGACAGCTTTTCCTTGCCAATATCTCTCTTTTGCAAAGAGCTGCGCATTGGAAAATTCAGGGCTATGCCGTGTAGATGATGGCCTAACAGGAGGCTTTAAAATTTTCTTTCTAGTGTCCTTCGTTTGGGAGAAAAATGCAAAGGTACAAGACAGCTTTTCCTTGCCAATATCTCTCTTTTGCAAAGAGCTGCGTATTGGAAAATTCAGGGCTATGCCGTGTAGATGATGGCCTAACAGGAGGCTTTAAAATTTTCTTTCTAGTGTCCTTCGTTTGGGAGAAAAATGCAAAGGTACAAGACAGCTTTTCCTTGCCAATATCTCTCTTTTGCAAAGAGCTGCGCATTGGAAAATTCAGGGCTATGCCGTGTAGATGATGGCCTAACAGGAGGCTTTAAAATTTTCTTTCTAGTGTCCTTCGTTTGGGAGAAAAATGCAAAGGTACAAGACAGCTTTTCCTTGCCAATATCTCTCTTTTGCAAAGAGCTGCGCAATGGAAAATTCAGGGCTATGCCGTGTAGATGATGGCCTAACAGGAGGCTTTAAAATTTTCTTTCTAGTGTCCTTCGTTTGCGAGAAAAATGCAAAGGTACAAGACAGCTTTTCCTTGCCAATATCTCTCTTTTGCAAAGAGCTGCGCATTGGAAAATTCAGGGCTATGCCGTGTAGATGATGGCCTAACAGGAGGCTATAAAATTTTCTTTCTAGTGTCCTTCGTTTGGGAGAAAAATGCAAAGGTACAAGACAGCTTTTCCTTGCCAATATCTCTCTTTTGCAAAGAGCTGCGCATTGGAAAATTCAGGGCTATGCCGTGTAGATGATGGCCTAACAGGAGGCTTTAAAATTTTCTTTCTAGTGTCCTTCGTTTGGGAGAAAAATGCAAAGGTACAAGACAGCTTTTCCTTGCCAATATCTCTCTTTTGCAAAGAGCTGCGCATTGGAAAATTCAGGGCTATGCCGTGTAGATGATGGCCTAACAGGAGGCTTTAAAATTTTCTTTCTAGTGTCCTTCGTTTGCGAGAAAAATGCAAAGGTACAAGACAGCTTTTCCTTGCCAATATCTCTCTTTTGCAAAGAGCTACGCATTGGAAAATTTAGGGCTATACCGTGTAGATATAGCACTAACAGGAGGCTTTAAAATTTCCATTCTAGTGTCCTTCGTTTGGAAGAAAAATCCAATGGTACAAGACAGCTTTTCCTTGCCAATATCTCTCTTTTGCAAAGAGCTGCGTATTGGAAAATTCAGGGCTATGCCGTGTAGATGATGGCCTAACAGGAGGCTTTAAAATTTTCTTTCTAGTGTCCTTCGTTTGGGAGAAAAATGCAAAGGTACAAGACAGCTTTTCCTTGCCAATATCTCTCTTTTGCAAAGAGCTGCGCATTGGAAAATTCAGGGCTATGCCGTGTAGATGATGGCTTAACAGGAGGCTTTAAAATTTTCTTTCTAGTGTCCTTCGTTTGGGAGAAAAATGCAAAGGTACAAGACAGCTTTTCCTTGCCAATATCTCTCTTTTGCAAAGAGCTGCGCATTGGAAAATTCAGGGCTATGCCGTGTAGATGATGGCCTAACAGGAGGCTTTAAAATTTTCTTTCTAGTGTCCTTCGTTTGGGAGAAAAATGCAAAGGTACAAGACAGCTTTTCCTTGCCAATATCTCTCTTTTGCAAAGAGCTGCGCATTGGAAAATTCAGGGCTATACCGTGTAGATGATGGCCTAACAGGAGGCTTTAAAATTTTCTTTCTAGTGTCCTTCGTTTGGGAGAAAAATGCAAAGGTACAAGACAGCTTTTCCTTGCCAATATCTCTCTTTTGCAAAGAGCTGCGCATTGGAAAATTCAGGGCTATGCCGTGTAGATGATGGCCTAACAGGAGGCTTTAAAATTTTCTTTCTAGTGTCCTTCGTTTGGGAGAAAAATGCAAAGGTACAAGACAGCTTTTCCTTGCCAATATCTCTCTTTTGCAAAGAGCTGCGCATTGCAAAATTCAGGGCTATGCCGTGTAGATGATGGCCTAACAGGAGGCTTTAAAATTTTCTTTCTAGTGTCCTTCGTTTGGGAGAAAAATGCAAAGGTACAAGACAGCTTTTCCTTGCCAATATCTCTCTTTTGCAAAGAGCTGCGCATTGGAAAATTCAGGGCTATGCCGTGTAGATGATGGCCTAACAGGAGGCTTTAAAATTTTCTTTCTAGTGTCCTTCGTTTGGGAGAAAAATGCAAAGGTACAAGACAGCTTTTCCTTGCCAATATCTCTCTTTTGCAAAGAGCTGCGCATTGGAAAATTCAGGGCTATGCCGTGTAGATGATGGCCTAACAGGAGGCTTTAAAATTTTCTTTCTAGTGTCCTTCGTTTGAGAGAAAAATGCAAAGGTACAAGACAGCTTTTCCTTGCCAATATCTCTCTTTTGCAAAGAGCTGCGCATTGCAAAATTCAGGGCTATGCCGTGTAGATGATGGCCTAACAGGAGGCTTTAAAATTTTCTTTCTAGTGTCCTTCGTTTGGGAGAAAAATGCAAAGGTACAAGACAGCTTTTCCTTGCCAATATCTCTCTTTTGCAAAGAGCTGCGCATTGGAAAATTCAGGGCTATGCCGTGTAGATGATGGCCTAACAGGAGGCTTTAAAATTTTCTTTCTAGTGTCCTTTGTTTGCGAGAAAAATGCAAAGGTACAAGACAGCTTTTCCTTGCCAATATCTCTCTTTTGCAAAGAGCTGCGCATTGGAAAATTCAGGGCTATGCCGTGTAGATGATGGCCTAACAGGAGGCTTTAAAATTTTCTTTCTAGTGTCCTTCGTTTGAGAGAAAAATGCAAAGGTACAAGACAGCTTTTCCTTGCCAATATCTCTCTTTTGCAAAGAGCTGCGCATTGGAAAATTCAGGGCTATGCCGTGTAGATGATGGCCTAACAGGAGGCTTTAAAATTTTCTTTCTAGTGTCCTTTGTTTGCGAGAAAAATGCAAAGGTACAAGACAGCTTTTCCTTGCCAATATCTCTCTTTTGCAAAGAGCTGCGCATTGGAAAATTCAGGGCTATGCCGTGTAGATGATGGCCTAACAGGAGGCTTTAAAATTTTCTTTCTAGTGTCCTTCGTTTGGGAGAAAAATGCAAAGGTACAAGACAGCTTATCCTTGCCAATATCTCTCTTTTGCAAAGAGCTGCGCATTGGAAAATTCAGGGCTATACCGTGTAGATGATGGCCTAACAGGAGGCTTTAAAATTTTCTTTCTAGTGTCCTTCGTTTGGGAGAAAAATGCAAAGGTACAAGACAGCTTTTCCTTGCCAATATCTCTCTTTTGCAAAGAGCTGCGCATTGGAAAATTCAGGGCTATGCCGTGTAGATGATGGCCTAACAGGAGGCTTTAAAATTTTCTTTCTAGTGTCCTTCGTTTGGGAGAAAAATGCAAAGGTACAAGACAGCTTTTCCTTGCCAATATCTCTCTTTTGCAAATAGCTGCGCATTGCAAAATTCAGGGCTATGCCGTGTAGATGATGGCCTAACAGGAGGCTTTAAAATTTTCTTTCTAGTGTCCTTCGTTTGGGAGAAAAATGCAAAGGTACAAGACAGCTTTTCCTTGCCAATATCTCTCTTTTGCAAAGAGCTGCGCATTGGAAAATTCAGGGCTATGCCGTGTAGATGATGGCCTAACAGGAGGCTTTAAAATTTTCTTTCTAGTGTCCTTCGTTTGGGAGAAAAATGCAAAGGTACAAGACAGCTTTTCCTTGCCAATATCTCTCTTTTGCAAAGAGCTGCGCATTGGAAAATTCAGGGCTATGCCGTGTAGATGATGGCCTAACAGGAGGCTTTAAAATTTTCTTTCTAGTGTCCTTCGTTTGGGAGAAAAATGCAAAGGTACAAGACAGCTTTTCCTTGCCAATATCTCTCTTTTGCAAAGAGCTGCGCATTGGAAAATTCAGGGCTATGCCGTGTAGATGATGGCCTAACAGGAGGCTTTAAAATTTTCTTTCTAGTGTCCTTCGTTTGAGAGAAAAATGCAAAGGTACAAGACAGCTTTTCCTTGCCAATATCTCTCTTTTGCAAAGAGCTGCGCATTGCAAAATTCAGGGCTATGCCGTGTAGATGATGGCCTAACAGGAGGCTTTAAAATTTTCTTTCTAGTGTCCTTCGTTTGGGAGAAAAATGCAAAGGTACAAGACAGCTTTTCCTTGCCAATATCTCTCTTTTGCAAAGAGCTGCGCATTGGAAAATTCAGGGCTATGCCGTGTAGATGATGGCCTAACAGGAGGCTTTAAAATTTTCTTTCTAGTGTCCTTTGTTTGCGAGAAAAATGCAAAGGTACAAGACAGCTTTTCCTTGCCAATATCTCTCTTTTGCAAAGAGCTGCGCATTGGAAAATTCAGGGCTATGCCGTGTAGATGATGGCCTAACAGGAGGCTTTAAAATTTTCTTTCTAGTGTCCTTCGTTTGAGAGAAAAATGCAAAGGTACAAGACAGCTTTTCCTTGCCAATATCTCTCTTTTGCAAAGAGCTGCGCATTGGAAAATTCAGGGCTATGCCGTGTAGATGATGGCCTAACAGGAGGCTTTAAAATTTTCTTTCTAGTGTCCTTTGTTTGCGAGAAAAATGCAAAGGTACAAGACAGCTTTTCCTTGCCAATATCTCTCTTTTGCAAAGAGCTGCGCATTGGAAAATTCAGGGCTATGCCGTGTAGATGATGGCCTAACAGGAGGCTTTAAAATTTTCTTTCTAGTGTCCTTCGTTTGGGAGAAAAATGCAAAGGTACAAGACAGCTTATCCTTGCCAATATCTCTCTTTTGCAAAGAGCTGCGCATTGGAAAATTCAGGGCTATACCGTGTAGATGATGGCCTAACAGGAGGCTTTAAAATTTTCTTTCTAGTGTCCTTCGTTTGGGAGAAAAATGCAAAGGTACAAGACAGCTTTTCCTTGCCAATATCTCTCTTTTGCAAAGAGCTGCGCATTGGAAAATTCAGGGCTATGCCGTGTAGATGATGGCCTAACAGGAGGCTTTAAAATTTTCTTTCTAGTGTCCTTCGTTTGGGAGAAAAATGCAAAGGTACAAGACAGCTTTTCCTTGCCAATATCTCTCTTTTGCAAATAGCTGCGCATTGCAAAATTCAGGGCTATGCCGTGTAGATGATGGCCTAACAGGAGGCTTTAAAATTTTCTTTCTAGTGTCCTTCGTTTGGGAGAAAAATGCAAAGGTACAAGACAGCTTTTCCTTGCCAATATCTCTCTTTTGCAAAGAGCTGCGCATTGGAAAATTCAGGGCTATGCCGTGTAGATGATGGCCTAACAGGAGGCTTTAAAATTTTCTTTCTAGTGTCCTTCGTTTGGGAGAAAAATGCAAAGGTACAAGACAGCTTTTCCTTGCCAATATCTCTCTTTTGCAAAGAGCTGCGCATTGGAAAATTCAGGGCTATGCCGTGTAGATGATGGCCTAACAGGAGGCTTTAAAATTTTCTTTCTAGTGTCCTTCGTTTGGGAGAAAAATGCAAAGGTACAAGACAGCTTTTCCTTGCCAATATCTCTCTTTTGCAAAGAGCTGCGCATTGGAAAATTCAGGGCTATGCCGTGTAGATGATGGCCTAACAGGAGGCTTTAAAATTTTCTTTCTAGTGTCCTTCGTTTGAGAGAAAAATGCAAAGGTACAAGACAGCTTTTCCTTGCCAATATCTCTCTTTTGCAAAGAGCTGCGCATTGGAAAATTCAGGGCTATGCCGTGTAGATGATGGCCTAACAGGAGGCTTTAAAATTTTCTTTCTAGTGTCCTTCGTTTGGGAGAAAAATGCAAAGGTACAAGACAGCTTTTCCTTGCCAATATCTCTCTTTTGCAAAGAGCTGCGCATTGGAAAATTCAGGGCTATGCCGTGTAGATGATGGCCTAACAGGAGGCTTTAAAATTTTCTTTCTAGTGTCCTTCGTTTGGGAGAAAAATGCAAAGGTACAAGACAGCTTTTCCTTGCCAATATCTCTCTTTTGCAAAGAGCTGCGCATTGGAAAATTCAGGGCTATGCCGTGTAGATGATGGCCTAACAGGAGGCTTTAAAATTTTCTTTCTAGTGTCCTTCGTTTGCGAGAAAAATGCAAAGGTACAAGACAGCTTTTCCTTGCCAATATCTCTCTTTTGCAAAGAGCTACGCATTGGAAAATTCAGGGCTATACCGTGTAGATATAGCACTAACAGGAGGCTTTAAAATTTTCATTCTAGTGTCCTTCGTTTGGGAGAAAAATGCAAAGGTACAAGACAGCTTTTCCTTGCCAATATCTCTCTTTTGCAAAGAGCTACGCATTGGAAAATTCAGGGCTATACCGTGTAGATATAGCACTAACAGGAGGCTTTAAAATTTTCTTTCTAGTGTCCTTCGTTTGGGAGAAAAATGCAAAGGTACAAGACAGCTTTTCCTTGCCAATATCTCTCTTTTGCAAAGAGCTGCGCATTGGAAAATTCAGGGCTATGCCGTGTAGATGATGGCCTAACAGGAGGCTTTAAAATTTTCTTTCTAGTGTCCTTCGTTTGCGAGAAAAATGCAAAGGTACAAGACAGCTTTTCCTTGCCAATATCTCTCTTTTGCAAAGAGCTACGCATTGGAAAATTCAGGGCTATACCGTGTAGATATAGCACTAACAGGAGGCTTTAAAATTTTCATTCTAGTGTCCTTCGTTTGGGAGAAAAATCCAATGGTACAAGACAGCTTTTCCTTGCCAATATCTCTCTTTTGCAAAGAGCTGCGCATTGGAAAATTCAGGGCTATGCCGTGTAGATGATGGCCTAACAGGAGGCTTTAAAATTTTCTTTCTAGTGTCCTTCGTTTGGGAGAAAAATGCAAAGGTACAAGACAGCTTTTCCTTGCCAATATCTCTCTTTTGCAAAGAGCTGCGCATTGGAAAATTCAGGGCTATGCCGTGTGGATGATGGCCTAACAGGAGGCTTTAAAATTTTCTTTCTAGTGTCCTTCGTTTGGGAGAAAAATGCAAAGGTACAAGACAGCTTTTCCTTGCCAATATCTCTCTTTTGCAAAGAGCTACGCATTGGAAAATTCAGGGCTATACCGTGTAGATATAGCACTAACAGGAGGCTTTAAAATTTTCTTTCTAGTGTCCTTCGTTTGGGAGAAAAATGCAAAGGTACAAGACAGCTTTTCCTTGCCAATATCTCTCTTTTGCAAAGAGCTACGCATTGGAAAATTCAGGGCTATACCGTGTAGATATAGCACTAACAGGAGGCTTTAAAATTTTCTTTCTAGTGTCCTTCGTTTGGGAGAAAAATGCAAAGGTACAAGACAGCTTTTCCTTGCCAATATCTCTCTTTTGCAAAGAGCTGCGCATTGGAAAATTCAGGGCTATGCCGTGTAGATGATGGCCTAACAGGAGGCTTTAAAATTTTCTTTCTAGTGTCCTTCGTTTGCGAGAAAAATGCAAAGGTACAAGACAGCTTTTCCTTGCCAATATCTCTCTTTTGCAAAGAGCTACGCATTGGAAAATTCAGGGCTATACCGTGTAGATATAGCACTAACAGGAGGCTTTAAAATTTTCATTCTAGTGTCCTTCGTTTGGGAGAAAAATGCAAAGGTACAAGACAGCTTTTCCTTGCCAATATCTCTCTTTTGCAAAGAGCTGCGCATTGGAAAATTCAGGGCTATGCCGTGTAGATGATGGCCTAACAGGAGGCTTTAAAATTTTCTTTCTAGTGTCCTTCGTTTGCGAGAAAAATGCAAAGGTACAAGACAGCTTTTCCTTGCCAATATCTCTCTTTTGCAAAGAGCTACGCATTGGAAAATTCAGGGCTATACCGTGTAGATATAGCACTAACAGGAGGCTTTAAAATTTTCATTCTAGTGTCCTTCGTTTGGGAGAAAAATGCAAAGGTACAAGACAGCTTTTCCTTGCCAATATCTCTCTTTTGCAAAGAGCTACGCATTGGAAAATTCAGGGCTATACCGTGTAGATATAGCACTAACAGGAGGCTTTAAAATTTTCTTTCTAGTGTCCTTCGTTTGGGAGAAAAATGCAAAGGTACAAGACAGCTTTTCCTTGCCAATATCTCTCTTTTGCAAAGAGCTGCGCATTGGAAAATTCAGGGCTATGCCGTGTAGATGATGGCCTAACAGGAGGCTTTAAAATTTTCTTTCTAGTGTCCTTCGTTTGCGAGAAAAATGCAAAGGTACAAGACAGCTTTTCCTTGCCAATATCTCTCTTTTGCAAAGAGCTACGCATTGGAAAATTCAGGGCTATACCGTGTAGATATAGCACTAACAGGAGGCTTTAAAATTTTCATTCTAGTGTCCTTCGTTTGGGAGAAAAATCCAATGGTACAAGACAGCTTTTCCTTGCCAATATCTCTCTTTTGCAAAGAGCTGCGCATTGGAAAATTCAGGGCTATGCCGTGTAGATGATGGCCTAACAGGAGGCTTTAAAATTTTCTTTCTAGTGTCCTTCGTTTGGGAGAAAAATGCAAAGGTACAAGACAGCTTTTCCTTGCCAATATCTCTCTTTTGCAAAGAGCTGCGCATTGGAAAATTCAGGGCTATGCCGTGTGGATGATGGCCTAACAGGAGGCTTTAAAATTTTCTTTCTAGTGTCCTTCGTTTGGGAGAAAAATGCAAAGGTACAAGACAGCTTTTCCTTGCCAATATCTCTCTTTTGCAAAGAGCTACGCATTGGAAAATTCAGGGCTATACCGTGTAGATATAGCACTAACAGGAGGCTTTAAAATTTTCATTCTAGTGTCCTTCGTTTGGGAGAAAAATGCAAAGGTACAAGACAGCTTTTCCTTGCCAATATCTCTCTTTTGCAAAGAGCTACGCATTGGAAAATTCAGGGCTATACCGTGTAGATATAGCACTAACAGGAGGCTTTAAAATTTTCTTTCTAGTGTCCTTCGTTTGGGAGAAAAATGCAAAGGTACAAGACAGCTTTTCCTTGCCAATATCTCTCTTTTGCAAAGAGCTGCGCATTGGAAAATTCAGGGCTATGCCGTGTAGATGATGGCCTAACAGGAGGCTTTAAAATTTTCTTTCTAGTGTCCTTCGTTTGCGAGAAAAATGCAAAGGTACAAGACAGCTTTTCCTTGCCAATATCTCTCTTTTGCAAAGAGCTACGCATTGGAAAATTCAGGGCTATACCGTGTAGATATAGCACTAACAGGAGGCTTTAAAATTTTCATTCTAGTGTCCTTCGTTTGGGAGAAAAATCCAATGGTACAAGACAGCTTTTCCTTGCCAATATCTCTCTTTTGCAAAGAGCTGCGCATTGGAAAATTCAGGGCTATGCCGTGTAGATGATGGCCTAACAGGAGGCTTTAAAATTTTCTTTCTAGTGTCCTTCGTTTGGGAGAAAAATGCAAAGGTACAAGACAGCTTTTCCTTGCCAATATCTCTCTTTTGCAAAGAGCTGCGCATTGGAAAATTCAGGGCTATGCCGTGTAGATGATGGCCTAACAGGAGGCTTTAAAATTTTCTTTCTAGTGTCCTTCGTTTGGGAGAAAAATGCAAAGGTACAAGACAGCTTTTCCTTGCCAATATCTCTCTTTTGCAAAGAGCTGCGCATTGGAAAATTCAGGGCTATGCCGTGTAGATGATGGCCTAACAGGAGGCTTTAAAATTTTCTTTCTAGTGTCCTTCGTTTGGGAGAAAAATGCAAAGGTACAAGACAGCTTTTCCTTGCCAATATCTCTCTTTTGCAAAGAGCTGCGCATTGGAAAATTCAGGGCTATGCCGTGTAGATGATGGCCTAACAGGAGGCTTTAAAATTTTCTTTCTAGTGTCCTTCGTTTGCGAGAAAAATGCAAAGGTACAAGACAGCTTTTCCTTGCCAATATCTTTCTTTTGCAAAGAGCTGCGCATTGGAAAATTCAGGGCTATGCCGTGTAGATGATGGCCTAACAGGAGGCTTTAACATTTTCTTTCTAGTGTCCTTCGTTTGGAAGAAAAATGCAAAGGTACAAGACAGCTTTTCCTTGCCAATATCTCTCTTTTGCAAAGAGCTGCGCATTGGAAAATTCAGGGCTATGCCGTGTAGATGATGGCCTAACAGGAGGCTTTAAAATTTTCTTTCTAGTGTCCTTCGTTTGGGAGAAAAATGCAAAGGTACAAGACAGCTTTTCCTTGCCAATATCTCTCTTTTGCAAAGAGCTGCGCATTGGAAAATTCAGGGCTATGCCGTGTAGATGATGGCCTAACAGGAGGCTTTAAAATTTTCTTTCTAGTGTCCTTCGTTTGCGAGAAAAATGCAAAGGTACAAGACAGCTTTTCCTTGCCAATATCTCTCTTTTGCAAAGAGCTACGCTTTGGAAAATTCAGGGCTATACCGTGTAGATATAGCACTAACAGGAGGCTTTAAAATTTTCATTCTAGTGTCCTTCGTTTGGGAGAAAAATCCAATGGTACAAGACAGCTTTTCCTTGCCAATATCTCTCTTTTGCAAAGAGCTGCGCATTGGAAAATTCAGGGCTATGCCGTGTAGATGATGGCCTAACAGGAGGCTTTAAAATTTTCTTTCTAGTGTCCTTCGTTTGGGAGAAAAATGCAAAGGTACAAGACAGCTTTTCCTTGCCAATATCTCTCTTTTGCAAAGAGCTGCGCATTGGAAAATTCAGGGCTATGCCGTGTAGATGATGGCCTAACAGGAGGCTTTAAAATTTTCTTTCTAGTGTCCTTCGTTTGGGAGAAAAATGCAAAGGTACAAGACAGCTTTTCCTTGCCAATATCTCTCTTTTGCAAAGAGCTGCGCATTGGAAAATTCAGGGCTATGCCGTGTAGATGATGGCCTAACAGGAGGCTTTAAAATTTTCTTTCTAGTGTCCTTCGTTTGGGAGAAAAATGCAAAGGTACAAGACAGGTTTTCCTTGCCAATATCTCTCTTTTGCAAAGAGCTGCGCATTGGAAAATTCAGGGCTATGCCGTGTAGATGATGGCCTAACAGGAGGCTTTAAAATTTTCTTTCTAGTGTCCTTCGTTTGCGAGAAAAATGCAAAGGTACAAGACAGCTTTTCCTTGCCAATATCTCTCTTTTGCAAAGAGCTACGCATTGGAAAATTCAGGGCTATACCGTGTAGATATAGCACTAACAGGAGGCTTTAAAATTTTCATTCTAGTGTCCTTCGTTTGGGAGAAAAATCCAATGGTACAAGACAGCTTTTCCTTGCCAATATCTCTCTTTTGCAAAGAGCTGCGCATTGGAAAATTCAGGGCTATGCCGTGTAGATGATGGCCTAACAGGAGGCTTTAAAATTTTCTTTCTAGTGTCCTTCGTTTGGGAGAAAAATGCAAAGGTACAAGTCAGCTTTTCCTTGCCAATATCTCTCTTGCAAAGAGCTGCGCATTGCAAAATTCAGGGCTATGCCGTGTAGATGATGGCCTAACAGGAGGCTTTAAAATTTTCTTTCTAGTGTCCTTCGTTTGGGAGAAAAATCCAATGGTACAAGACAGCTTTTCCTTGCCAATATCTCTCTTTTGCAAATAGCTGCGCATTGCAAAATTCAGGGCTATGCCGTGTAGATGATGGCCTAACAGGAGGCTTTAAAATTTTCTTTCTAGTGTCCTTCGTTTGGGAGAAAAATGCAAAGGTACAAGACAGCTTTTCCTTGCCAATATCTCTCTTTTGCAAAGAGCTGCGCATTGGAAAATTCAGGGCTATGCCGTGTAGATGATGGCCTAACAGGAGGCTTTAAAATTTTCTTTCTAGTGTCCTTCGTTTGGGAGAAAAATGCAAAGGTACAAGACAGCTTTTCCTTGCCAATATCTCTCTTTTGCAAAGAGCTGCGCATTGGAAAATTCAGGGCTATGCCGTGTAGATGATGGCCTAACAGGAGGCTTTAAAATTTTCTTTCTAGTGTCCTTCGTTTGGGAGAAAAATGCAAAGGTACAAGACAGCTTTTCCTTGCCAATATCTCTCTTTTGCAAAGAGCTGCGCATTGGAAAATTCAGGGCTATGCCGTGTAGATGATGGCCTAACAGGAGGCTTTAAAATTTTCTTTCTAGTGTCCTTCGTTTGAGAGAAAAATGCAAAGGTACAAGACAGCTTTTCCTTGCCAATATCTCTCTTTTGCAAAGAGCTGCGCATTGGAAAATTCAGGGCTATGCCGTGTAGATGATGGCCTAACAGGAGGCTTTAAAATTTTCTTTCTAGTGTCCTTCGTTTGGGAGAAAAATGCAAAGGTACAAGACAGCTTTTCCTTGCCAATATCTCTCTTTTGCAAAGAGCTGCGCATTGGAAAATTCAGGGCTATGCCGTGTAGATGATGGCCTAACAGGAGGCTTTAAAATTTTCTTTCTAGTGTCCTTCGTTTGCGAGAAAAATGCAAAGGTACAAGACAGCTTTTCCTTGCCAATATCTCTCTTTTGCAAAGAGCTACGCATTGGAAAATTCAGGGCTATACCGTGTAGATATAGCACTAACAGGAGGCTTTAAAATTTTCATTCTAGTGTCCTTCGTTTGGGAGAAAAATCCAATGGTACAAGACAGCTTTTCCTTGCCAATATCTCTCTTTTGCAAAGAGCTGCGCATTGGAAAATTCAGGGCTATGCCGTGTAGATGATGGCCTAACAGGAGGCTTTAAAATTTTCTTTCTAGTGTCCTTCGTTTGGGAGAAAAATGCAAAGGTACAAGACAGCTTTTCCTTGCCAATATCTCTCTTTTGCAAAGAGCTGCGCATTGGAAAATTCAGGGCTATGCCGTGTGGATGATGGCCTAACAGGAGGCTTTAAAATTTTCTTTCTAGTGTCCTTCGTTTGGGAGAAAAATGCAAAGGTACAAGACAGCTTTTCCTTGCCAATATCTCTCTTTTGCAAAGAGCTACGCATTGGAAAATTCAGGGCTATACCGTGTAGATATAGCACTAACAGGAGGCTTTAAAATTTTCATTCTAGTGTCCTTCGTTTGGGAGAAAAATGCAAAGGTACAAGACAGCTTTTCCTTGCCAATATCTCTCTTTTGCAAAGAGCTACGCATTGGAAAATTCAGGGCTATACCGTGTAGATATAGCACTAACAGGAGGCTTTAAAATTTTCTTTCTAGTGTCCTTCGTTTGGGAGAAAAATGCAAAGGTACAAGACAGCTTTTCCTTGCCAATATCTCTCTTTTGCAAAGAGCTGCGCATTGGAAAATTCAGGGCTATGCCGTGTAGATGATGGCCTAACAGGAGGCTTTAAAATTTTCTTTCTAGTGTCCTTCGTTTGCGAGAAAAATGCAAAGGTACAAGACAGCTTTTCCTTGCCAATATCTCTCTTTTGCAAAGAGCTACGCATTGGAAAATTCAGGGCTATACCGTGTAGATATAGCACTAACAGGAGGCTTTAAAATTTTCATTCTAGTGTCCTTCGTTTGGGAGAAAAATCCAATGGTACAAGACAGCTTTTCCTTGCCAATATCTCTCTTTTGCAAAGAGCTGCGCATTGGAAAATTCAGGGCTATGCCGTGTAGATGATGGCCTAACAGGAGGCTTTAAAATTTTCTTTCTAGTGTCCTTCGTTTGGGAGAAAAATGCAAAGGTACAAGACAGCTTTTCCTTGCCAATATCTCTCTTTTGCAAAGAGCTGCGCATTGGAAAATTCAGGGCTATGCCGTGTAGATGATGGCCTAACAGGAGGCTTTAAAATTTTCTTTCTAGTGTCCTTCGTTTGGGAGAAAAATGCAAAGGTACAAGACAGCTTTTCCTTGCCAATATCTCTCTTTTGCAAAGAGCTGCGCATTGGAAAATTCAGGGCTATGCCGTGTAGATGATGGCCTAACAGGAGGCTTTAAAATTTTCTTTCTAGTGTCCTTCGTTTGGGAGAAAAATGCAAAGGTACAAGACAGCTTTTCCTTGCCAATATCTCTCTTTTGCAAAGAGCTACGCATTGGAAAATTCAGGGCTATACCGTGTAGATATAGCACTAACAGGAGGCTTTAAAATTTTCATTCTAGTGTCCTTCGTTTGGGAGAAAAATGCAAAGGTACAAGACAGCTTTTCCTTGCCAATATCTTTCTTTTGCAAAGAGCTGCGCATTGGAAAATTCAGGGCTATGCCGTGTAGATGATGGCCTAACAGGAGGCTTTAACATTTTCTTTCTAGTGTCCTTCGTTTGGAAGAAAAATGCAAAGGTACAAGACAGCTTTTCCTTGCCAATATCTCTCTTTTGCAAAGAGCTGCGCATTGGAAAATTCAGGGCTATGCCGTGTAGATGATGGCCTAACAGGAGGCTTTAAAATTTTCTTTCTAGTGTCCTTCGTTTGGGAGAAAAATGCAAAGGTACAAGACAGCTTTTCCTTGCCAATATCTCTCTTTTGCAAAGAGCTGCGCATTGGAAAATTCAGGGCTATGCCGTGTAGATGATGGCCTAACAGGAGGCTTTAAAATTTTCTTTCTAGTGTCCTTCGTTTGCGAGAAAAATGCAAAGGTACAAGACAGCTTTTCCTTGCCAATATCTCTCTTTTGCAAAGAGCTACGCTTTGGAAAATTCAGGGCTATACCGTGTAGATATAGCACTAACAGGAGGCTTTAAAATTTTCATTCTAGTGTCCTTCGTTTGGGAGAAAAATCCAATGGTACAAGACAGCTTTTCCTTGCCAATATCTCTCTTTTGCAAAGAGCTGCGCATTGGAAAATTCAGGGCTATGCCGTGTAGATGATGGCCTAACAGGAGGCTTTAAAATTTTCTTTCTAGTGTCCTTCGTTTGGGAGAAAAATGCAAAGGTACAAGACAGCTTTTCCTTGCCAATATCTCTCTTCTGCAAAGAGCTGCGCATTGGAAAATTCAGGGCTATGCCGTGTAGATGATGGCCTAACAGGAGGCTTTAAAATTTTCTTTCTAGTGTCCTTCGTTTGCGAGAAAAATGCAAAGGTACAAGACAGCTTTTCCTTGCCAATATCTCTCTTTTGCAAAGAGCTGCGCATTGGAAAATTCAGGGCTATGCCGTGTAGATGATGGCCTAACAGGAGGCTTTAAAATTTTCTTTCTAGTGTCCTTCGTTTGGGAGAAAAATGCAAAGGTACAAGACAGCTTTTCCTTGCCAATATCTCTCTTCTGCAAAGAGCTGCGCATTGGAAAATTCAGGGCTATGCCGTGTAGATGATGGCCTAACAGGAGGCTTTAAAATTTTCTTTCTAGTGTCCTTCGTTTGCGAGAAAAATGCAAAGGTACAAGACAGCTTTTCCTTGCCAATATCTCTCTTTTGCAAAGAGCTACGCATTGGAAAATTCAGGGCTATACCGTGTAGATATAGCACTAACAGGAGGCTTTAAAATTTTCATTCTAGTGTCCTTCGTTTGGAAGAAAAATCCAATGGTACAAGACAGCTTTTCCTTGCCAATATCTCTCTTTTGCAAAGAGCTGCGCATTGGAAAATTCAGGGCTATGCCGTGTAGATGATGGCCTAACAGGAGGCTTTAAAATTTTCTTTCTAGTGTCCTTCGTTTGGGAGAAAAATGCAAAGGTACAAGACAGCTTTTCCTTGCCAATATCTCTCTTTTGCAAAGAGCTGCGCATTGGAAAATTCAGGGCTATGCCGTGTAGATGATGGCCTAACAGGAGGCTTTAAAATTTTCTTTCTAGTGTCCTTCGTTTGGGAGAAAAATGCAAAGGTACAAGACAGCTTTTCCTTGCCAATATCTCTCTTTTGCAAAGAGCTGCGCATTGGAAAATTCAGGGCTATGCCGTGTAGATGATGGCCTAACAGGAGGCTTTAAAATTTTCTTTCTAGTGTCCTTCGTTTGCGAGAAAAATGCAAAGGTACAAGACAGCTTTTCCTTGCCAATATCTCTCTTTTGCAAAGAGCTACGCATTGGAAAATTCAGGGCTATACCGTGTAGATATAGCACTAACAGGAGGCTTTAAAATTTTCATTCTAGTGTCCTTCGTTTGGAAGAAAAATCCAATGGTACAAGACAGCTTTTCCTTGCCAATATCTCTCTTTTGCAAAGAGCTGCGCATTGGAAAATTCAGGGCTATGCCGTGTAGATGATGGCCTAACAGGAGGCTTTAAAATTTTCTTTCTAGTGTCCTTCGTTTGGGAGAAAAATGCAAAGGTACAAGACAGCTTTTCCTTGCCAATATCTCTCTTTTGCAAAGAGCTGCGCATTGGAAAATTCAGGGCTATGCCGTGTAGATGATGGCCTAACAGGAGGCTTTAAAATTTTCTTTCTAGTGTCCTTCGTTTGGGAGAAAAATGCAAAGGTACAAGACAGCTTTTCCTTGCCAATATCTCTCTTCTGCAAAGAGCTGCGCATTGGAAAATTCAGGGCTATGCCGTGTAGATGATGGCCTAACAGGAGGCTTTAAAATTTTATTTCTAGTGTCCTTCGTTTGGGAGAAAAATGCAAAGGTACAAGACAGCTTTTCCTTGCCAATATCTCTCTTTTGCAAAGAGCTGCGCTTTGGAAAATTCAGGGCTATGCCGTGTAGATGATGGCTTAACAGGAGGCTTTAAAATTTTCTTTCTAGTGTCCTTCGTTTGGGAGAAAAATGCAAAGGTACAAGACAGCTTTTCCTTGCCAATATCTCTCTTTTGCAAAGAGCTGCGCATTGGAAAATTCAGGGCTATACCGTGTAGATGATGGCCTAACAGGAGGCTTTAAAATTTTCTTTCTAGTGTCCTTCGTTTGGGAGAAAAATGCAAAGGTACAAGACAGCTTTTCCTTGCCAATATCTCTCTTTTGCAAAGAGCTGCGCATTGGAAAATTCAGGGCTATGCCGTGTAGATGATGGCCTAACAGGAGGCTTTAAAATTTTCTTTCTAGTGTCCTTCGTTTGGGAGAAAAATGCAAAGGTACAAGACAGCTTTTCCTTGCCAATATCTCTCATTTGCAAAGAGCTGCGCATTGCAAAATTCAGGGCTATGCCGTGTAGATGATGGCCTAACAGGAGGCTTTAAAATTTTCTTTCTAGTGTCCTTCGTTTGGGAGAAAAATGCAAAGGTACAAGACAGCTTTTCCTTGCCAATATCTCTCTTTTGCAAAGAGCTGCGCATTGGAAAATTCAGGGCTATGCCGTGTAGATGATGGCCTAACAGGAGGCTTTAAAATTTTCTTTCTAGTGTCCTTCGTTTGGGAGAAAAATGCAAAGGTACAAGACAGCTTTTCCTTGCCAATATCTCTCTTTTGCAAAGAGCTGCGCATTGGAAAATTCAGGGCTATGCCGTGTAGATGATGGCCTAACAGGAGGCTTTAAAATTTTCTTTCTAGTGTCCTTCGTTTGGGAGAAAAATGCAAAGGTACAAGACAGCTTTTCCTTGCCAATATCTCTCTTTTGCAAAGAGCTGCGCATTGGAAAATTCAGGGCTATGCCGTGTAGATGATGGCCTAACAGGAGGCTTTAAAATTTTCTTTCTAGTGTCCTTCGTTTGAGAGAAAAATGCAAAGGTACAAGACAGCTTTTCCTTGCCAATATCTCTCTTTTGCAAAGAGCTGCGCATTGGAAAATTCAGGGCTATGCCGTGTAGATGATGGCCTAACAGGAGGCTTTAAAATTTTCTTTCTAGTGTCCTTCGTTTGGGAGAAAAATGCAAAGGTACAAGACAGCTTTTCCTTGCCAATATCTCTCTTTTGCAAAGAGCTGCGCATTGGAAAATTCTGGGCTATGCCGTGTAGATGATGGCCTAAAAGGAGGCTTTAAAATTTTCTTTCTAGTGTCCTTCGTTTGCGAGAAAATTGCAAAGGTACAAGACAGCTTTTCCTTGCCAATATCTCTCTTTTGCAAAGAGCTGCGCATTGGAAAATTCAGGGCTATGCCGTGTAGATGATGGCCTAACAGGAGGCTTTAAAATTTTCTTTCTAGTGTCCTTCGTTTGGGAGAAAAATGCAAAGGTACAAGACAGCTTTTCCTTGCCAATATCTCTCTTTTGCAAAGAGCTGCGCATTGGAAAATTCAGGGCTATGCCGTGTAGATGATGGCCTAACAGGAGGCTTTAAAATTTTCTTTCTAGTGTCCTTCGTTTGCGAGAAAAATGCAAAGGTACAAGACAGCTTTTCCTTGCCAATATCTCTCTTTTGCAAAGAGCTGCGCATTGGAAAATTCAGGGCTATGCCGTGTAGATGATGGCCTAACAGGAGGCTTTAAAATTTTCTTTCTAGTGTCCTTCGTTTGGGAGAAAAATGCAAAGGTACAAGACAGCTTTTCCTTGCCAATATCTCTCTTTTGCAAAGAGCTGCGTATTGGAAAATTCAGGGCTATGCCGTGTAGATGATGGCCTAACAGGAGGCTTTAAAATTTTCTTTCTAGTGTCCTTCGTTTGGGAGAAAAATGCAAAGGTACAAGACAGCTTTTCCTTGCCAATATCTCTCTTTTGCAAAGAGCTGCGCATTGGAAAATTCAGGGCTATGCCGTGTAGATGATGGCCTAACAGGAGGCTTTAAAATTTTCTTTCTAGTGTCCTTCGTTTGGGAGAAAAATGCAAAGGTACAAGACAGCTTTTCCTTGCCAATATCTCTCTTTTGCAAAGAGCTGCGCAATGGAAAATTCAGGGCTATGCCGTGTAGATGATGGCCTAACAGGAGGCTTTAAAATTTTCTTTCTAGTGTCCTTCGTTTGCGAGAAAAATGCAAAGGTACAAGACAGCTTTTCCTTGCCAATATCTCTCTTTTGCAAAGAGCTGCGCATTGGAAAATTCAGGGCTATGCCGTGTAGATGATGGCCTAACAGGAGGCTATAAAATTTTCTTTCTAGTGTCCTTCGTTTGGGAGAAAAATGCAAAGGTACAAGACAGCTTTTCCTTGCCAATATCTCTCTTTTGCAAAGAGCTGCGCATTGGAAAATTCAGGGCTATGCCGTGTAGATGATGGCCTAACAGGAGGCTTTAAAATTTTCTTTCTAGTGTCCTTCGTTTGGGAGAAAAATGCAAAGGTACAAGACAGCTTTTCCTTGCCAATATCTCTCTTTTGCAAAGAGCTGCGCATTGGAAAATTCAGGGCTATGCCGTGTAGATGATGGCCTAACAGGAGGCTTTAAAATTTTCTTTCTAGTGTCCTTCGTTTGCGAGAAAAATGCAAAGGTACAAGACAGCTTTTCCTTGCCAATATCTCTCTTTTGCAAAGAGCTACGCATTGGAAAATTTAGGGCTATACCGTGTAGATATAGCACTAACAGGAGGCTTTAAAATTTTCATTCTAGTGTCCTTCGTTTGGAAGAAAAATCCAATGGTACAAGACAGCTTTTCCTTGCCAATATCTCTCTTTTGCAAAGAGCTGCGTATTGGAAAATTCAGGGCTATGCCGTGTAGATGATGGCCTAACAGGAGGCTTTAAAATTTTCTTTCTAGTGTCCTTCGTTTGGGAGAAAAATGCAAAGGTACAAGACAGCTTTTCCTTGCCAATATCTCTCTTTTGCAAAGAGCTGCGCATTGGAAAATTCAGGGCTATGCCGTGTAGATGATGGCTTAACAGGAGGCTTTAAAATTTTCTTTCTAGTGTCCTTCGTTTGGGAGAAAAATGCAAAGGTACAAGACAGCTTTTCCTTGCCAATATCTCTCTTTTGCAAAGAGCTGCGCATTGGAAAATTCAGGGCTATGCCGTGTAGATGATGGCCTAACAGGAGGCTTTAAAATTTTCTTTCTAGTGTCCTTCGTTTGGGAGAAAAATGCAAAGGTACAAGACAGCTTTTCCTTGCCAATATCTCTCTTTTGCAAAGAGCTGCGCATTGGAAAATTCAGGGCTATACCGTGTAGATGATGGCCTAACAGGAGGCTTTAAAATTTTCTTTCTAGTGTCCTTCGTTTGGGAGAAAAATGCAAAGGTACAAGACAGCTTTTCCTTGCCAATATCTCTCTTTTGCAAAGAGCTGCGCATTGGAAAATTCAGGGCTATGCCGTGTAGATGATGGCCTAACAGGAGGCTTTAAAATTTTCTTTCTAGTGTCCTTCGTTTGGGAGAAAAATGCAAAGGTACAAGACAGCTTTTCCTTGCCAATATCTCTCTTTTGCAAAGAGCTGCGCATTGCAAAATTCAGGGCTATGCCGTGTAGATGATGGCCTAACAGGAGGCTTTAAAATTTTCTTTCTAGTGTCCTTCGTTTGGGAGAAAAATGCAAAGGTACAAGACAGCTTTTCCTTGCCAATATCTCTCTTTTGCAAAGAGCTGCGCATTGGAAAATTCAGGGCTATGCCGTGTAGATGATGGCCTAACAGGAGGCTTTAAAATTTTCTTTCTAGTGTCCTTCGTTTGGGAGAAAAATGCAAAGGTACAAGACAGCTTTTCCTTGCCAATATCTCTCTTTTGCAAAGAGCTGCGCATTGGAAAATTCAGGGCTATGCCGTGTAGATGATGGCCTAACAGGAGGCTTTAAAATTTTCTTTCTAGTGTCCTTCGTTTGAGAGAAAAATGCAAAGGTACAAGACAGCTTTTCCTTGCCAATATCTCTCTTTTGCAAAGAGCTGCGCATTGCAAAATTCAGGGCTATGCCGTGTAGATGATGGCCTAACAGGAGGCTTTAAAATTTTCTTTCTAGTGTCCTTCGTTTGGGAGAAAAATGCAAAGGTACAAGACAGCTTTTCCTTGCCAATATCTCTCTTTTGCAAAGAGCTGCGCATTGGAAAATTCAGGGCTATGCCGTGTAGATGATGGCTTAACAGGAGGCTTTAAAATTTTCTTTCTAGTGTCCTTCGTTTGGGAGAAAAATGCAAAGGTACAAGACAGCTTTTCCTTGCCAATATCTCTCTTTTGCAAAGAGCTGCGCATTGGAAAATTCAGGGCTATGCCGTGTAGATGATGGCCTAACAGGAGGCTTTAAAATTTTCTTTCTAGTGTCCTTCGTTTGGGAGAAAAATGCAAAGGTACAAGACAGCTTTTCCTTGCCAATATCTCTCTTTTGCAAAGAGCTGCGCATTGGAAAATTCAGGGCTATACCGTGTAGATGATGGCCTAACAGGAGGCTTTAAAATTTTCTTTCTAGTGTCCTTCGTTTGGGAGAAAAATGCAAAGGTACAAGACAGCTTTTCCTTGCCAATATCTCTCTTTTGCAAAGAGCTGCGCATTGGAAAATTCAGGGCTATGCCGTGTAGATGATGGCCTAACAGGAGGCTTTAAAATTTTCTTTCTAGTGTCCTTCGTTTGGGAGAAAAATGCAAAGGTACAAGACAGCTTTTCCTTGCCAATATCTCTCTTTTGCAAAGAGCTGCGCATTGCAAAATTCAGGGCTATGCCGTGTAGATGATGGCCTAACAGGAGGCTTTAAAATTTTCTTTCTAGTGTCCTTCGTTTGGGAGAAAAATGCAAAGGTACAAGACAGCTTTTCCTTGCCAATATCTCTCTTTTGCAAAGAGCTGCGCATTGGAAAATTCAGGGCTATGCCGTGTAGATGATGGCCTAACAGGAGGCTTTAAAATTTTCTTTCTAGTGTCCTTCGTTTGGGAGAAAAATGCAAAGGTACAAGACAGCTTTTCCTTGCCAATATCTCTCTTTTGCAAAGAGCTGCGCATTGGAAAATTCAGGGCTATGCCGTGTAGATGATGGCCTAACAGGAGGCTTTAAAATTTTCTTTCTAGTGTCCTTCGTTTGAGAGAAAAATGCAAAGGTACAAGACAGCTTTTCCTTGCCAATATCTCTCTTTTGCAAAGAGCTGCGCATTGCAAAATTCAGGGCTATGCCGTGTAGATGATGGCCTAACAGGAGGCTTTAAAATTTTCTTTCTAGTGTCCTTCGTTTGGGAGAAAAATGCAAAGGTACAAGACAGCTTTTCCTTGCCAATATCTCTCTTTTGCAAAGAGCTGCGCATTGGAAAATTCAGGGCTATGCCGTGTAGATGATGGCCTAACAGGAGGCTTTAAAATTTTCTTTCTAGTGTCCTTTGTTTGCGAGAAAAATGCAAAGGTACAAGACAGCTTTTCCTTGCCAATATCTCTCTTTTGCAAAGAGCTGCGCATTGGAAAATTCAGGGCTATGCCGTGTAGATGATGGCCTAACAGGAGGCTTTAAAATTTTCTTTCTAGTGTCCTTCGTTTGAGAGAAAAATGCAAAGGTACAAGACAGCTTTTCCTTGCCAATATCTCTCTTTTGTAAAGAGCTGCGCATTGGAAAATTCAGGGCTATGCCGTGTAGATGATGGCCTAACAGGAGGCTTTAAAATTTTCTTTCTAGTGTCCTTTGTTTGCGAGAAAAATGCAAAGGTACAAGACAGCTTTTCCTTGCCAATATCTCTCTTTTGCAAAGAGCTGCGCATTGGAAAATTCAGGTCTATGCCGTGTAGATGATGGCCTAACAGGAGGCTTTAAAATTTTCTTTCTAGTGTCCTTCGTTTGGGAGAAAAATGCAAAGGTACAAGACAGCTTATCCTTGCCAATATCTCTCTTTTGCAAAGAGCTGCGCATTGGAAAATTCAGGGCTATACCGTGTAGATGATGGCCTAACAGGAGGCTTTAAAATTTTCTTTCTAGTGTCCTTCGTTTGGGAGAAAAATGCAAAGGTACAAGACAGCTTTTCCTTGCCAATATCTCTCTTTTGCAAAGAGCTGCGCATTGGAAAATTCAGGGCTATGCCGTGTAGATGATGGCCTAACAGGAGGCTTTAAAATTTTCTTTCTAGTGTCCTTCGTTTGGGAGAAAAATGCAAAGGTACAAGACAGCTTTTCCTTGCCAATATCTCTCTTTTGCAAATAGCTGCGCATTGCAAAATTCAGGGCTATGCCGTGTAGATGATGGCCTAACAGGAGGCTTTAAAATTTTCTTTCTAGTGTCCTTCGTTTGGGAGAAAAATGCAAAGGTACAAGACAGCTTTTCCTTGCCAATATCTCTCTTTTGCAAAGAGCTGCGCATTGGAAAATTCAGGGCTATGCCGTGTAGATGATGGCCTAACAGGAGGCTTTAAAATTTTCTTTCTAGTGTCCTTCGTTTGGGAGAAAAATGCAAAGGTACAAGACAGCTTTTCCTTGCCAATATCTCTCTTTTGCAAAGAGCTGCGCATTGGAAAATTCAGGGCTATGCCGTGTAGATGATGGCCTAACAGGAGGCTTTAAAATTTTCTTTCTAGTGTCCTTCGTTTGGGAGAAAAATGCAAAGGTACAAGACAGCTTTTCCTTGCCAATATCTCTCTTTTGCAAAGAGCTGCGCATTGGAAAATTCAGGGCTATGCCGTGTAGATGATGGCCTAACAGGAGGCTTTAAAATTTTCTTTCTAGTGTCCTTCGTTTGAGAGAAAAATGCAAAGGTACAAGACAGCTTTTCCTTGCCAATATCTCTCTTTTGCAAAGAGCTGCGCATTGGAAAATTCAGGGCTATGCCGTGTAGATGATGGCCTAACAGGAGGCTTTAAAATTTTCTTTCTAGTGTCCTTCGTTTGGGAGAAAAATGCAAAGGTACAAGACAGCTTTTCCTTGCCAATATCACTCTTTTGCAAAGAGCTGCGCATTGGAAAATTCAGGGCTATGCCGTGTAGATGATGGCCTAAAAGGAGGCTTTAAAATTTTCTTTCTAGTGTCCTTCGTTTGCGAGAAAATTGCAAAGGTACAAGACAGCTTTTCCTTGCCAATATCTCTCTTTTGCAAAGAGCTGCGTATTGGAAAATTCAGGGCTATGCCGTGTAGATGATGGCCTAACAGGAGGCTTTAAAATTTTCTTTCTAGTGTCCTTCGTTTGGGAGAAAAATGCAAAGGTACAAGACAGCTTTTCCTTGCCAATATCTCTCTTTTGCAAAGAGCTGCGCATTGGAAAATTCAGGGCTATGCCGTGTATATGATGGCCTAACAGGAGGCTTTAAAATTTTCTTTCTAGTGTCCTTCGTTTGCGAGAAAAATGCAAAGGTACAAGACAGCTTTTCCTTGCCAATATCTCTCTTTTGCAAAGAGCTGCGCATTGGAAAATTCAGGGCTATGCCGTGTAGATGATGGCCTAACAGGAGGCTTTAAAATTTTCTTTCTAGTGTCCTTCGTTTGCGAGAAAAATGCAAAGGTACAAGACAGCTTTTCCTTGCCAATATCTCTCTTTTGCAAAGAGCTACGCATTGGAAAATTCAGGGCTATACCGTGTAAATATAGCACTAACAGGAGGCTTTAAAATTTTCATTCTAGTGTCCTTCGTTTGGGAGAAAAATCCAATGGTACAAGACAGCTTTTCCTTGCCAATATCTCTCTTTTGCAAAGAGCTGCGCATTGGAAAATTCAGGGCTATGCCGTGTAGATGATGGCCTAACAGGAGGCTTTAAAATTTTCTTTCTAGTGTCCTTCGTTTGGGAGAAAAATGCAAATGTACAAGACAGCTTTTCCTTGCCAATATCTCTCTTTTGCAAAGAGCTGCGCATTGGAAAATTCAGGGCTATGCCGTGTAGATGATGGCCTAACAGGAGGCTTTAAAATTTTCTTTCTAGTGTCCTTCGTTTGAGAGAAAAATGCAAAGGTACAAGACAGCTTTTCCTTGCCAATATCTCTCTTTTGCAAAGAGCTGCGCATTGGAAAATTCAGGGCTATGCCGTGTAGATGATGGCCTAACAAGAGGCTTTAAAATTTTCTTTCTAGTGTCCTTCGTTTGGGAGAAAAATGCAAAGGTACAAGACAGCTTTTCCTTGCCAATATCTCTCTTTTGCAAAGAGCTGCGCATTGGAAAATTCAGGGCTATGCCGTGTAGATGATGGCCTAAAAGGAGGCTTTAAAATTTTCTTTCTAGTGTCCTTCGTTTGCGAGAAAATTGCAAAGGTACAAGACAGCTTTTCCTTGCCAATATCTCTCTTTTGCAAAGAGCTGCGTATTGGAAAATTCAGGGCTATGCCGTGTAGATGATGGCCTAACAGGAGGCTTTAAAATTTTCTTTCTAGTGTCCTTCGTTTGGGAGAAAAATGCAAAGGTACAAGACAGCTTTTCCTTGCCAATATCTCTCTTTTGCAAAGAGCTGCGCATTGGAAAATTCAGGGCTATGCCGTGTAGATGATGGCCTAACAGGAGGCTTTAAAATTTTCTTTCTAGTGTCCTTCGTTTGAGAGAAAAATGCAAAGGTACAAGACAGCTTTTCCTTGCCAATATCTCTCTTTTGCAAAGAGCTGCGCATTGGAAAATTCAGGGCTATGCCGTGTAGATGATGGCCTAACAGGAGGCTTTAAAATTTTCTTTCTAGTGTCCTTCGTTTGGGAGAAAAATGCAAAGGTACAAGACAGCTTTTCCTTGCCAATATCTCTCTTTTGCAAAGAGCTGCGCATTGGAAAATTCAGGGCTATGCCGTGTAGATGATGGCCTAACAGGAGGCTTTAAAATTTTCTTTCTAGTGTCCTTCGTTTGCGAGAAAAATGCAAAGGTACAAGACAGCTTTTCCTTGCCAATATTTCTCTTTTGCAAAGAGCTACGCATTGGAAAATTCAGGGCTATACCGTGTAGATATAGCACTAACAGGAGGCTTTAAAATTTTCATTCTAGTGTCCTTCGTTTGGGAGAAAAATCCAATGGTACAAGACAGCTTTTCCTTGCCAATATCTCTCTTTTGCAAAGAGCTGCGCATTGGAAAATTCAGGGCTATGCCGTGTAGATGATGGCCTAACAGGAGGCTTTAAAATTTTCTTTCTAGTGTCCTTCGTTTGGGAGAAAAATGCAAAGGTACAAGACAGCTTTTCCTTGCCAATATCTCTCTTTTGCAAAGAGCTGCGCATTGGAAAATTCAGGGCTATGCCGTGTAGATGATGGCCTAACAGGAGGCTTTAAAATTTTATTTCTAGTGTCCTTCGTTTGGGAGAAAAATGCAAAGGTACAAGACAGCTTTTCCTTGCCAATATCCCTCTTTTGCAAAGAGCTGCGCATTGGAAAATTCAGGGCTATGCCGTGTAGATGATGGCCTAACAGGAGGCTTTAAAATTTTCTTTCTAGTGTCCTTCGTTTGAGAGAAAAATGCAAAGGTACAAGACAGCTTTTCCTTGCCAATATCTCTCTTTTGCAAAGAGCTGCGTATTGGAAAATTCAGGGCTATGCCGTGTAGATGATGGCCTAACAGGAGGCTTTAAAATTTTCTTTCTAGTGTCCTTTGTTTGCGAGAAAAATGCAAAGGTACAAGACAGCTTTTCCTTGCCAATATCTCTCTTTTGCAAAGAGCTGCGCATTGGAAAATTCAGGGCTATGCCGTGTAGATGATGGCCTAACAGGAGGCTTTAAAATTTTCATTCTAGTGTCCTTCGTTTGGGAGAAAAATCCAATGGTACAAGACAGCTTTTCCTTGCCAATATCTCTCTTTTGCAAAGAGCTGCGCATTGGAAAATTCAGGGCTATGCCGTGTAGATGATGGCCTAACAGGAGGCTTTAAAATTTTCTTTCTAGTGTCCTTCGTTTGGGAGAAAAATGCAAAGGTACAAGACAGCTTTTCCTTGCCAATATCTCTCTTTTGCAAAGAGCTGCGCATTGGAAAATTCAGGGCTATGCCGTGTAGATGATGGCCTAACAGGAGGCTTTAAAATTTTCTTTCTAGTGTCCTTCGTTTGGGAGAAAAATGCAAAGGTACAAGACAGCTTTTCCTTGCCAATATCTCTCTTTTGCAAAGAGCTGCGCATTGGAAAATTCAGGGCTATGCCGTGTAGATGATGGCCTAACAGGAGGCTTTAAAATTTTCTTTCTAGTGTCCTTCGTTTGCGAGAAAAATGCAAAGGTACAAGACAGCTTTTCCTTGCCAATATTTCTCTTTTGCAAAGAGCTACGCATTGGAAAATTCAGGGCTATACCGTGTAGATATAGCACTAACAGGAGGCTTTAAAATTTTCATTCTAGTGTCCTTCGTTTGGGAGAAAAATCCAATGGTACAAGACAGCTTTTCCTTGCCAATATCTCTCTTTTGCAAAGAGCTGCGCATTGGAAAATTCAGGGCTATGCCGTGTAGATGATGGCCTAACAGGAGGCTTTAAAATTTTCTTTCTAGTGTCCTTCGTTTGGGAGAAAAATGCAAAGGTACAAGACAGCTTTTCCTTGCCAATATCTCTCTTTTGCAAAGAGCTGCGCATTGGAAAATTCAGGGCTATGCCGTGTAGATGATGGCCTAACAGGAGGCTTTAAAATTTTATTTCTAGTGTCCTTCGTTTGGGAGAAAAATGCAAAGGTACAAGACAGCTTTTCCTTGCCAATATCCCTCTTTTGCAAAGAGCTGCGCATTGGAAAATTCAGGGCTATGCCGTGTAGATGATGGCCTAACAGGAGGCTTTAAAATTTTCTTTCTAGTGTCCTTCGTTTGAGAGAAAAATGCAAAGGTACAAGACAGCTTTTCCTTGCCAATATCTCTCTTTTGCAAAGAGCTGCGTATTGGAAAATTCAGGGCTATGCCGTGTAGATGATGGCCTAACAGGAGGCTTTAAAATTTTCTTTCTAGTGTCCTTTGTTTGCGAGAAAAATGCAAAGGTACAAGACAGCTTTTCCTTGCCAATATCTCTCTTTTGCAAAGAGCTGCGCATTGGAAAATTCAGGGCTATGCCGTGTAGATGATGGCCTAACAGGAGGCTTTAAAATTTTCATTCTAGTGTCCTTCGTTTGGGAGAAAAATCCAATGGTACAAGACAGCTTTTCCTTGCCAATATCTCTCTTTTGCAAAGAGCTGCGCATTGGAAAATTCAGGGCTATGCCGTGTAGATGATGGCCTAACAGGAGGCTTTAAAATTTTCTTTCTAGTGTCCTTCGTTTGGGAGAAAAATGCAAAGGTACAAGACAGCTTTTCCTTGCCAATATCTCTCTTTTGCAAAGAGCTGCGCATTGGAAAATTCAGGGCTATGCCGTGTAGATGATGGCCTAACAGGAGGCTTTAAAATTTTCTTTCTAGTGTCCTTCGTTTGGGAGAAAAATGCAAAGGTACAAGACAGCTTTTCCTTGCCAATATCTCTCTTTTGCAAAGAGCTGCGCATTGGAAAATTCAGGGCTATGCCGTGTAGATGATGGCCTAACAGGAGGCTTTAAAATTTTCTTTCTAGTGTCCTTCGTTTGAGAGAAAAATGCAAAGGTACAAGACAGCTTTTCCTTGCCAATATCTCTCTTTTGCAAAGAGCTGCGCATTGGAAAATTCAGGGCTATGCCGTGTAGATGATGGCCTAACAGGAGGCTTTAAAATTTTCTTTCTAGTGTCCTTTGTTTGCGAGAAAAATGCAAAGGTACAAGACAGCTTTTCCTTGCCAATATCTCTCTTTTGCAAAGAGCTGCGCATTGGAAAATTCAGGGCTATGCCGTGTAGATGATGGCCTAACAGGAGGCTTTAAAATTTTCTTTCTAGTGTCCTTCGTTTGCGAGAAAATTGCAAAGGTACAAGACAGCTTTTCCTTGCCAATATCTCTCTTTTGCAAAGAGCTGCGTATTGGAAAATTCAGGGCTATGCCGTGTAGATGATGGCCTAACAGGAGGCTTTAAAATTTTCTTTCTAGTGTCCTTCGTTTGGGAGAAAAATGCAAAGGTACAAGACAGCTTTTCCTTGCCAATATCTCTCTTTTGCAAAGAGCTGCGCATTGCAAAATTCAGGGCTATGCCGTGTAGATGATGGCCTAACAGGAGGCTTTAAAATTTTCTTTCTAGTGTCCTTCGTTTGCGAGAAAAATGCAAAGGTACAAGACAGCTTTGCCTTGCCAATATCTCTCTTTTGCAAAGAGCTGCGCATTGGAAAATTCAGGGCTATGCCGTGTTGATGATGGCCTAAAAGGAGGCTTTAAAATTTTCTTTCTAGTGTCCTTCGTTTGCGAGAAAATTGCAAAGGTACAAGACAGCTTTTCCTTGCCAATATCTCTCTTTTGCAAAGAGCTGCGTATTGGAAAATTCAGGGCTATGCCGTGTAGATGATGGCCTAACAGGAGGCTTTAAAATTTTCTTTCTAGTGTCCTTCGTTTGGGAGAAAAATGCAAAGGTACAAGACAGCTTTTCCTTGCCAATATCTCTCTTTTGCAAAGAGCTGCGCATTGGAAAATTCAGGGCTATGCCGTGTAGATGATGGCCTAACAGGAGGCTTTAAAATTTTCTTTCTAGTGTCCTTCGTTTGGGAGAAAAATGCAAAGGTACAAGACAGCTTTTCCTTGCCAATATCTCTCTTTTGCAAAGAGCTGCGCATTGGAAAATTCAGGACTATACCGTGTAGATGATGGCCTAACAGGAGGCTTTAAAATTTTCTTTCTAGTGTCCTTCGTTTGGGAGAAAAATGCAAAGGTACAAGACAGCTTTTCCTTGCCAATATCTCTCTTTTGCAAAGAGCTGCGCATTGGAAAATTCAGGGCTATGCCGTATAGATGATGGCCTAACAGGAGGCTTTAAAATTTTCTTTCTAGTGTCCTTCGTTTGGGAGAAAAATGCAACGGTACAAGACAGCTTTTCCTTGCCAATATCTCTCTTTTGCAAAGAGCTGCGCATTGCAAAATTCAGGGCTATGCCGTGTAGATGATGGCCTAACAGGAGGCTTTAAAATTTTCTTTCTAGTGTCCTTCGTTTGGGAGAAAAATGCAAAGGTACAAGACAGCTTTTCCTTGCCAATATCTCTCTTTTGCAAAGAGCTGCGCATTGGAAAATTCAGGGCTATACCGTGTAGATATAGCACTAACAGGAGGCTTTAAAATTTTCATTCTAGTGTCCTTCGTTTGGGAGAAAAATTCAATGGTACAAGACAGCTTTTCCTTGCCAATATCTCTCTTTTGCAAAGAGCTGCGCATTTGAAAATTCAGGGCTATGCCGTGTAGATGATGGCCTAACAGGAGGCTTTAAAATTTTCTTTCTAGTGTCCTTCGTTTGGGAGAAAAATGCAAAGGTACAAGACAGCTTTTCCTTGCCAATATCTCTCTTTTGCAAAGAGCTACGCATTGGAAAATTCAGGGCTATACCGTGTAGATATAGCACTAACAGGAGGCTTTAAAATTTTCTTTCTAGTGTCCTTCGTTTGCGAGAAAAATGCAAAGGTACAAGACAGCTTTTCCTTGCCAATATCTCTCTTTTGCAAAGAGCTACGCATTGGAAAATTCAGGGCTATACCGTGTAGATATAGCACTAACAGGAGGCTTTAAAATTTTCATTCTAGTGTCCTTCGTTTGGGAGAAAAATTCAATGGTACAAGACAGCTTTTCCTTGCCAATATCTCTCTTTTGCAAAGAGCTGCGCATTTGAAAATTCAGGGCTATGCCGTGTAGATGATGGCCTAACAGGAGGCTTTAAAATTTTCATTCTAGTGTCCTTCGTTTGGGAGAAAAATCCAATGGTACAAGACAGCTTTTCCTTGCCAATATCTCTCTTTTGCAAAGAGCTGCGCATTGGAAAATTCAGGGCTATGCCGTGTAGATGATGGCCTAACAGGAGGCTTTAAAATTTTCTTTCTAGTGTCCTTCGTTTGGGAGAAAAATGCAAAGGTACAAGACAGCTTTTCCTTGCCAATATCTCTCTTTTGCAAAGAGCTGCGCATTGGAAAATTCAGGGCTATGCCGTGTAGATGATGGCCTAACAGGAGGCTTTAAAATTTTCTTTCTAGTGTCCTTCGTTTGGGAGAAAAATGCAAAGGTACAAGACAGCTTTTCCTTGCCAATATCTCTCTTTTGCAAAGAGCTGCGCATTGGAAAATTCAGGGCTATGCCGTGTAGATGATGGCCTAACAGGAGGCTTTAAAATTTTCTTTCTAGTGTCCTTCGTTTGAGAGAAAAATGCAAAGGTACAAGACAGCTTTTCCTTGCCAATATCTCTCTTTTGCAAAGAGCTGCGCATTGGAAAATTCAGGGCTATGCCGTGTAGATGATGGCCTAACAGGAGGCTTTAAAATTTTCTTTCTAGTGTCCTTTGTTTGCGAGAAAAATGCAAAGGTACAAGACAGCTTTTCCTTGCCAATATCTCTCTTTTGCAAAGAGCTGCGCATTGGAAAATTCAGGGCTATGCCGTGTAGATGATGGCCTAACAGGAGGCTTTAAAATTTTCTTTCTAGTGTCCTTCGTTTGCGAGAAAATTGCAAAGGTACAAGACAGCTTTTCCTTGCCAATATCTCTCTTTTGCAAAGAGCTGCGTATTGGAAAATTCAGGGCTATGCCGTGTAGATGATGGCCTAACAGGAGGCTTTAAAATTTTCTTTCTAGTGTCCTTCGTTTGGGAGAAAAATGCAAAGGTACAAGACAGCTTTTCCTTGCCAATATCTCTCTTTTGCAAAGAGCTGCGCATTGCAAAATTCAGGGCTATGCCGTGTAGATGATGGCCTAACAGGAGGCTTTAAAATTTTCTTTCTAGTGTCCTTCGTTTGCGAGAAAAATGCAAAGGTACAAGACAGCTTTGCCTTGCCAATATCTCTCTTTTGCAAAGAGCTGCGCATTGGAAAATTCAGGGCTATGCCGTGTTGATGATGGCCTAAAAGGAGGCTTTAAAATTTTCTTTCTAGTGTCCTTCGTTTGCGAGAAAATTGCAAAGGTACAAGACAGCTTTTCCTTGCCAATATCTCTCTTTTGCAAAGAGCTGCGTATTGGAAAATTCAGGGCTATGCCGTGTAGATGATGGCCTAACAGGAGGCTTTAAAATTTTCTTTCTAGTGTCCTTCGTTTGGGAGAAAAATGCAAAGGTACAAGACAGCTTTTCCTTGCCAATATCTCTCTTTTGCAAAGAGCTGCGCATTGGAAAATTCAGGACTATACCGTGTAGATGATGGCCTAACAGGAGGCTTTAAAATTTTCTTTCTAGTGTCCTTCGTTTGGGAGAAAAATGCAAAGGTACAAGACAGCTTTTCCTTGCCAATATCTCTCTTTTGCAAAGAGCTGCGCATTGGAAAATTCAGGGCTATGCCGTATAGATGATGGCCTAACAGGAGGCTTTAAAATTTTCTTTCTAGTGTCCTTCGTTTGGGAGAAAAATGCAACGGTACAAGACAGCTTTTCCTTGCCAATATCTCTCTTTTGCAAAGAGCTGCGCATTGCAAAATTCAGGGCTATGCCGTGTAGATGATGGCCTAACAGGAGGCTTTAAAATTTTCTTTCTAGTGTCCTTCGTTTGGGAGAAAAATGCAAAGGTACAAGACAGCTTTTCCTTGCCAATATCTCTCTTTTGCAAAGAGCTGCGCATTGGAAAATTCAGGGCTATACCGTGTAGATATAGCACTAACAGGAGGCTTTAAAATTTTCATTCTAGTGTCCTTCGTTTGGGAGAAAAATTCAATGGTACAAGACAGCTTTTCCTTGCCAATATCTCTCTTTTGCAAAGAGCTGCGCATTTGAAAATTCAGGGCTATGCCGTGTAGATGATGGCCTAACAGGAGGCTTTAAAATTTTCTTTCTAGTGTCCTTCGTTTGGGAGAAAAATGCAAAGGTACAAGACAGCTTTTCCTTGCCAATATCTCTCTTTTGCAAAGAGCTACGCATTGGAAAATTCAGGGCTATACCGTGTAGATATAGCACTAACAGGAGGCTTTAAAATTTTCTTTCTAGTGTCCTTCGTTTGCGAGAAAAATGCAAAGGTACAAGACAGCTTTTCCTTGCCAATATCTCTCTTTTGCAAAGAGCTACGCATTGGAAAATTCAGGGCTATACCGTGTAGATATAGCACTAACAGGAGGCTTTAAAATTTTCATTCTAGTGTCCTTCGTTTGGGAGAAAAATTCAATGGTACAAGACAGCTTTTCCTTGCCAATATCTCTCTTTTGCAAAGAGCTGCGCATTTGAAAATTCAGGGCTATGCCGTGTAGATGATGGCCTAACAGGAGGCTTTAAAATTTTCTTTCTAGTGTCCTTCGTTTGGGAGAAAAATGCAAAGGTACAAGACAGCTTTTCCTTGCCAATATCTCTCTTTTGCAAAGAGCTGCGCATTGGAAAATTCAGGGCTATGCCGTGTAGATGATGGCCTA
The DNA here is from genome assembly GCF_028390025.1 of Pseudophryne corroboree. Lineage (NCBI taxonomy): Eukaryota > Metazoa > Chordata > Amphibia > Anura > Myobatrachidae > Pseudophryne > Pseudophryne corroboree. Next base: position 143,896,497 of record NC_086446.1, read on the forward strand.
ACAGGAGGCTTTAAAATTTTCTTTCTAGTGTCCTTCGTTTGGGAGAAAAATGCAAAGGTACAAGACAGCTTTTCCTTGCCAATATCTCTCTTTTGCAAAGAGCTGCGCATTGGAAAATTCAGGGCTATGCCGTGTAGATGATGGCCTAACAGGAGGCTTTAAAATTTTCTTTCTAGTGTCCTTCGTTTGGGAGAAAAATGCAAAGGTACAAGACAGCTTTTCCTTGCCAATATCTCTCTTTTGCAAAGAGCTGCGCATTGGAAAATTCAGGGCTATGCCGTATAGATGATGGCCTAACAGGAGGCTTTAAAATTTTCTTTCTAGTGTCCTTCGTTTGGGAGAAAAATGCAACGGTACAAGACAGCTTTTCCTTGCCAATATCTCTCTTTTGCAAAGAGCTGCGCATTGCAAAATTCAGGGCTATGCCGTGTAGATGATGGCCTAACAGGAGGCTTTAAAATTTTCTTTCTAGTGTCCTTCGTTTGGGAGAAAAATGCAAAGGTACAAGACAGCTTTTCCTTGCCAATATCTCTCTTTTGCAAAGAGCTGCGCATTGGAAAATTCAGGGCTATACCGTGTAGATATAGCACTAACAGGAGGCTTTAAAATTTTCATTCTAGTGTCCTTCGTTTGGGAGAAAAATTCAATGGTACAAGACAGCTTTTCCTTGCCAATATCTCTCTTTTGCAAAGAGCTGCGCATTTGAAAATTCAGGGCTATGCCGTGTAGATGATGGCCTAACAGGAGGCTTTAAAATTTTCTTTCTAGTGTCCTTCGTTTGGGAGAAAAATGCAAAGGTACAAGACAGCTTTTCCTTGCCAATATCTCTCTTTTGCAAAGAGCTGCGCATTGGAAAATTCAGGGCTATGCCGTGTAGATGATGGCCTAACAGGAGGCTTTAAAATTTTCTTTCTAGTGTCCTTCGTTTGCGAGAAAAATGCAAAGGTACAAGACAGCTTTTCCTTGCCAATATTTCTCTTTTGCAAAGAGCTACGCATTGGAAAATTCAGGGCTATACCGTGTAGATATAGCACTAACAGGAGGCTTTAAAATTTTCATTCTAGTGTCCTTCGTTTGGGAGAAAAATCCAATGGTACAAGACAGCTTTTCCTTGCCAATATCTCTCTTTTGCAAAGAGCTGCGCATTGGAAAATTCAGGGCTATGCCGTGTAGATGATGGCCTAACAGGAGGCTTTAAAATTTTCTTTCTAGTGTCCTTCGTTTGGGAGAAAAATGCAAAGGTACAAGACAGCTTTTCCTTGCCAATATCTCTCTTTTGCAAAGAGCTGCGCATTGAAAAATTCAGGGCTATGCCGTGTAGATGATGGCCTAACAGGAGGCTTTAAAATTTTATTTCTAGTGTCCTTCGTTTGGGAGAAAAATGCAAAGGTACAAGACAGCTTTTCCTTGCCAATATCCCTCTTTTGCAAAGAGCTGCGCATTGGAAAATTCAGGGCTATGCCGTGTAGATGATGGCCTAACAGGAGGCTTTAAAATTTTCTTTCTAGTGTCCTTCGTTTGAGAGAAAAATGCAAAGGTACAAGACAGCTTTTCCTTGCCAATATCTCTCTTTTGCAAAGAGCTGCGTATTGGAAAATTCAGGGCTATGCCGTGTAGATGATGGCCTAACAGGAGGCTTTAAAATTTTCTTTCTAGTGTCCTTTGTTTGCGAGAAAAATGCAAAGGTACAAGACAGCTTTTCCTTGCCAATATCTCTCTTTTGCAAAGAGCTGCGCATTGGAAAATTCAGGGCTATGCCGTGTAGATGATGGCCTAACAGGAGGCTTTACAATTTTCATTCTAGTGTCCTTCGTTTGGGAGAAAAATCCAATGGTACAAGACAGCTTTTCCTTGCCAATATCTCTCTTTTGCAAAGAGCTGCGCATTGGAAAATTCAGGGCTATGCCGTGTAGATGATGGCCTAACAGGAGGCTTTAAAATTTTCTTTCTAGTGTCCTTCGTTTGGGAGAAAAATGCAAAGGTACAAGACAGCTTTTCCTTGCCAATATCTCTCTTTTGCAAAGAGCTGCGCATTGGAAAATTCAGGGCTATGCCGTGTAGATGATGGCCTAACAGGAGGCTTTAAAATTTTCTTTCTAGTGTCCTTCGTTTGGGAGAAAAATGCAAAGGTACAAGACAGCTTTTCCTTGCCAATATCTCTCTTTTGCAAAGAGCTGCGCATTGGAAAATTCAGGGCTATGCCGTGTAGATGATGGCCTAACAGGAGGCTTTAAAATTTTCTTTCTAGTGTCCTTCGTTTGAGAGAAAAATGCAAAGGTACAAGACAGCTTTTCCTTGCCAATATCTCTCTTTTGCAAAGAGCTGCGCATTGGAAAATTCAGGGCTATGCCGTGTAGATGATGGCCTAACAGGAGGCTTTAAAATTTTCTTTCTAGTGTCCTTTGTTTGCGAGAAAAATGCAAAGGTACAAGACAGCTTTTCCTTGCCAATATCTCTCTTTTGCAAAGAGCTGCGCATTGGAAAATTCAGGGCTATGCCGTGTTGATGATGGCCTAAAAGGAGGCTTTAAAATTTTCTTTCTAGTGTCCTTCGTTTGCGAGAAAATTGCAAAGGTACAAGACAGCTTTTCCTTGCCAATATCTCTCTTTTGCAAAGAGCTGCGTATTGGAAAATTCAGGGCTATGCCGTGTAGATGATGGCCTAACAGGAGGCTTTAAAATTTTCTTTCTAGTGTCCTTCGTTTGGGAGAAAAATGCAAAGGTACAAGACAGCTTTTCCTTGCCAATATCTCTCTTTTGCAAAGAGCTGCGCATTGGAAAATTCAGGGCTATGCCGTGTAGATGATGGCCTAACAGGAGGCTTTAAAATTTTCTTTCTAGTGTCCTTCGTTTGGGAGAAAAATGCAAAGGTACAAGACAGCTTTTCCTTGCCAATATCTCTCTTTTGCAAAGAGCTGCGCATTGGAAAATTCAGGACTATACCGTGTAGATGATGGCCTAACAGGAGGCTTTAAAATTTTCTTTCTAGTGTCCTTCGTTTGGGAGAAAAATGCAAAGGTACAAGACAGCTTTTCCTTGCCAATATCTCTCTTTTGCAAAGAGCTGCGCATTGGAAAATTCAGGGCTATGCCGTATAGATGATGGCCTAACAGGAGGCTTTAAAATTTTCTTTCTAGTGTCCTTCGTTTGGGAGAAAAATGCAACGGTACAAGACAGCTTTTCCTTGCCAATATCTCTCTTTTGCAAAGAGCTGCGCATTGCAAAATTCAGGGCTATGCCGTGTAGATGATGGCCTAACAGGAGGCTTTAAAATTTTCTTTCTAGTGTCCTTCGTTTGGGAGAAAAATGCAAAGGTACAAGACAGCTTTTCCTTGCCAATATCTCTCTTTTGCAAAGAGCTGCGCATTGGAAAATTCAGGGCTATACCGTGTAGATATAGCACTAACAGGAGGCTTTAAAATTTTCATTCTAGTGTCCTTCGTTTGGGAGAAAAATTCAATGGTACAAGACAGCTTTTCCTTGCCAATATCTCTCTTTTGCAAAGAGCTGCGCATTTGAAAATTCAGGGCTATGCCGTGTAGATGATGGCCTAACAGGAGGCTTTAAAATTTTCTTTCTAGTGTCCTTCGTTTGGGAGAAAAATGCAAAGGTACAAGACAGCTTTTCCTTGCCAATATCTCTCTTTTGCAAAGAGCTACGCATTGGAAAATTCAGGGCTATACCGTGTAGATATAGCACTAACAGGAGGCTTTAAAATTTTCTTTCTAGTGTCCTTCGTTTGCGAGAAAAATGCAAAGGTACAAGACAGCTTTTCCTTGCCAATATCTCTCTTTTGCAAAGAGCTACGCATTGGAAAATTCAGGGCTATACCGTGTAGATATAGCACTAACAGGAGGCTTTAAAATTTTCATTCTAGTGTCCTTCGTTTGGGAGAAAAATTCAATGGTACAAGACAGCTTTTCCTTGCCAATATCTCTCTTTTGCAAAGAGCTGCGCATTTGAAAATTCAGGGCTATGCCGTGTAGATGATGGCCTAACAGGAGGCTTTAAAATTTTCTTTCTAGTGTCCTTCGTTTGGGAGAAAAATGCAAAGGTACAAGACAGCTTTTCCTTGCCAATATCTCTCTTTTGCAAAGAGCTGCGCATTGGAAAATTCAGGGCTATGCCGTGTAGATGATGGCCTAACAGGAGGCTTTAAAATTTTCTTTCTAGTGTCCTTCGTTTGGGAGAAAAATGCAAAGGTACAAGACAGCTTTTCCTTGCCAATATCTCTCTTTTGCAAAGAGCTGCGCATTGGAAAATTCAGGGCTATGCCGTGTAGATGATGGCCTAACAGGAGGCTTTAAAATTTTCTTTCTAGTGTCCTTCGTTTGGGAGAAAAATGCAAAGGTACAAGACAGCTTTTCCTTGCCAATATCTCTCTTTTGCAAAGAGCTGCGCATTGGAAAATTCAGGGCTATGCCGTATAGATGATGGCCTAACAGGAGGCTTTAAAATTTTCTTTCTAGTGTCCTTCGTTTGGGAGAAAAATGCAACGGTACAAGACAGCTTTTCCTTGCCAATATCTCTCTTTTGCAAAGAGCTGCGCATTGCAAAATTCAGGGCTATGCCGTGTAGATGATGGCCTAACAGGAGGCTTTAAAATTTTCTTTCTAGTGTCCTTCGTTTGGGAGAAAAATGCAAAGGTACAAGACAGCTTTTCCTTGCCAATATCTCTCTTTTGCAAAGAGCTGCGCATTGGAAAATTCAGGGCTATACCGTGTAGATATAGCACTAACAGGAGGCTTTAAAATTTTCATTCTAGTGTCCTTCGTTTGGGAGAAAAATTCAATGGTACAAGACAGCTTTTCCTTGCCAATATCTCTCTTTTGCAAAGAGCTGCGCATTTGAAAATTCAGGGCTATGCCGTGTAGATGATGGCCTAACAGGAGGCTTTAAAATTTTCTTTCTAGTGTCCTTCGTTTGGGAGAAAAATGCAAAGGTACAAGACAGCTTTTCCTTGCCAATATCTCTCTTTTGCAAAGAGCTGCGCATTGGAAAATTCAGGGCTATGCCGTGTAGATGATGGCCTAACAGGAGGCTTTAAAATTTTCTTTCTAGTGTCCTTCGTTTGCGAGAAAAATGCAAAGGTACAAGACAGCTTTTCCTTGCCAATATTTCTCTTTTGCAAAGAGCTACGCATTGGAAAATTCAGGGCTATACCGTGTAGATATAGCACTAACAGGAGGCTTTAAAATTTTCATTCTAGTGTCCTTCGTTTGGGAGAAAAATCCAATGGTACAAGACAGCTTTTCCTTGCCAATATCTCTCTTTTGCAAAGAGCTGCGCATTGGAAAATTCAGGGCTATGCCGTGTAGATGATGGCCTAACAGGAGGCTTTAAAATTTTCTTTCTAGTGTCCTTCGTTTGGGAGAAAAATGCAAAGGTACAAGACAGCTTTTCCTTGCCAATATCTCTCTTTTGCAAAGAGCTGCGCATTGAAAAATTCAGGGCTATGCCGTGTAGATGATGGCCTAACAGGAGGCTTTAAAATTTTATTTCTAGTGTCCTTCGTTTGGGAGAAAAATGCAAAGGTACAAGACAGCTTTTCCTTGCCAATATCCCTCTTTTGCAAAGAGCTGCGCATTGGAAAATTCAGGGCTATGCCGTGTAGATGATGGCCTAACAGGAGGCTTTAAAATTTTCTTTCTAGTGTCCTTCGTTTGAGAGAAAAATGCAAAGGTACAAGACAGCTTTTCCTTGCCAATATCTCTCTTTTGCAAAGAGCTGCGTATTGGAAAATTCAGGGCTATGCCGTGTAGATGATGGCCTAACAGGAGGCTTTAAAATTTTCTTTCTAGTGTCCTTTGTTTGCGAGAAAAATGCAAAGGTACAAGACAGCTTTTCCTTGCCAATATCTCTCTTTTGCAAAGAGCTGCGCATTGGAAAATTCAGGGCTATGCCGTGTAGATGATGGCCTAACAGGAGGCTTTACAATTTTCATTCTAGTGTCCTTCGTTTGGGAGAAAAATCCAATGGTACAAGACAGCTTTTCCTTGCCAATATCTCTCTTTTGCAAAGAGCTGCGCATTGGAAAATTCAGGGCTATGCCGTGTAGATGATGGCCTAACAGGAGGCTTTAAAATTTTCTTTCTAGTGTCCTTCGTTTGGGAGAAAAATGCAAAGGTACAAGACAGCTTTTCCTTGCCAATATCTCTCTTTTGCAAAGAGCTGCGCATTGGAAAATTCAGGGCTATGCCGTGTAGATGATGGCCTAACAGGAGGCTTTAAAATTTTCTTTCTAGTGTCCTTCGTTTGGGAGAAAAATGCAAAGGTACAAGACAGCTTTTCCTTGCCAATATCTCTCTTTTGCAAAGAGCTGCGCATTGGAAAATTCAGGGCTATGCCGTGTAGATGATGGCCTAACAGGAGGCTTTAAAATTTTCTTTCTAGTGTCCTTCGTTTGAGAGAAAAATGCAAAGGTACAAGACAGCTTTTCCTTGCCAATATCTCTCTTTTGCAAAGAGCTGCGCATTGGAAAATTCAGGGCTATGCCGTGTAGATGATGGCCTAACAGGAGGCTTTAAAATTTTCTTTCTAGTGTCCTTTGTTTGCGAGAAAAATGCAAAGGTACAAGACAGCTTTTCCTTGCCAATATCTCTCTTTTGCAAAGAGCTGCGCATTGGAAAATTCAGGGCTATGCCGTGTAGATGATGGCCTAACAGGAGGCTTTAAAATTTTCTTTCTAGTGTCCTTCGTTTGCGAGAAAATTGCAAAGGTACAAGACAGCTTTTCCTTGCCAATATCTCTCTTTTGCAAAGAGCTGCGTATTGGAAAATTCAGGGCTATGCCGTGTAGATGATGGCCTAACAGGAGGCTTTAAAATTTTCTTTCTAGTGTCCTTCGTTTGGGAGAAAAATGCAAAGGTACAAGACAGCTTTTCCTTGCCAATATCTCTCTTTTGCAAAGAGCTGCGCATTGCAAAATTCAGGGCTATGCCGTGTAGATGATGGCCTAACAGGAGGCTTTAAAATTTTCTTTCTAGTGTCCTTCGTTTGCGAGAAAAATGCAAAGGTACAAGACAGCTTTGCCTTGCCAATATCTCTCTTTTGCAAAGAGCTGCGCATTGGAAAATTCAGGGCTATGCCGTGTTGATGATGGCCTAAAAGGAGGCTTTAAAATTTTCTTTCTAGTGTCCTTCGTTTGCGAGAAAATTGCAAAGGTACAAGACAGCTTTTCCTTGCCAATATCTCTCTTTTGCAAAGAGCTGCGTATTGGAAAATTCAGGGCTATGCCGTGTAGATGATGGCCTAACAGGAGGCTTTAAAATTTTCTTTCTAGTGTCCTTCGTTTGGGAGAAAAATGCAAAGGTACAAGACAGCTTTTCCTTGCCAATATCTCTCTTTTGCAAAGAGCTGCGCATTGGAAAATTCAGGGCTATGCCGTGTAGATGATGGCCTAACAGGAGGCTTTAAAATTTTCTTTCTAGTGTCCTTCGTTTGCGAGAAAAATGCAAAGGTACAAGACAGCTTTTCCTTGCCAATATTTCTCTTTTGCAAAGAGCTACGCATTGGAAAATTCAGGGCTATACCGTGTAGATATAGCACTAACAGGAGGCTTTAAAATTTTCATTCTAGTGTCCTTCGTTTGGGAGAAAAATCCAATGGTACAAGACAGCTTTTCCTTGCCAATATCTCTCTTTTGCAAAGAGCTGCGCATTGGAAAATTCAGGGCTATGCCGTGTAGATGATGGCCTAACAGGAGGCTTTAAAATTTTCTTTCTAGTGTCCTTCGTTTGGGAGAAAAATGCAAAGGTACAAGACAGCTTTTCCTTGCCAATATCTCTCTTTTGCAAAGAGCTGCGCATTGGAAAATTCAGGGCTATGCCGTGTAGATGATGGCCTAACAGGAGGCTTTAAAATTTTATTTCTAGTGTCCTTCGTTTGGGAGAAAAATGCAAAGGTACAAGACAGCTTTTCCTTGCCAATATCCCTCTTTTGCAAAGAGCTGCGCATTGGAAAATTCAGGGCTATGCCGTGTAGATGATGGCCTAACAGGAGGCTTTAAAATTTTCTTTCTAGTGTCCTTCGTTTGAGAGAAAAATGCAAAGGTACAAGACAGCTTTTCCTTGCCAATATCTCTCTTTTGCAAAGAGCTGCGTATTGGAAAATTCAGGGCTATGCCGTGTAGATGATGGCCTAACAGGAGGCTTTAAAATTTTCTTTCTAGTGTCCTTTGTTTGCGAGAAAAATGCAAAGGTACAAGACAGCTTTTCCTTGCCAATATCTCTCTTTTGCAAAGAGCTGCGCATTGGAAAATTCAGGGCTATGCCGTGTAGATGATGGCCTAACAGGAGGCTTTACAATTTTCATTCTAGTGTCCTTCGTTTGGGAGAAAAATCCAATGGTACAAGACAGCTTTTCCTTGCCAATATCTCTCTTTTGCAAAGAGCTGCGCATTGGAAAATTCAGGGCTATGCCGTGTAGATGATGGCCTAACAGGAGGCTTTAAAATTTTCTTTCTAGTGTCCTTCGTTTGGGAGAAAAATGCAAAGGTACAAGACAGCTTTTCCTTGCCAATATCTCTCTTTTGCAAAGAGCTGCGCATTGGAAAATTCAGGGCTATGCCGTGTAGATGATGGCCTAACAGGAGGCTTTAAAATTTTCTTTCTAGTGTCCTTCGTTTGGGAGAAAAATGCAAAGGTACAAGACAGCTTTTCCTTGCCAATATCTCTCTTTTGCAAAGAGCTGCGCATTGGAAAATTCAGGGCTATGCCGTGTAGATGATGGCCTAACAGGAGGCTTTAAAATTTTCTTTCTAGTGTCCTTCGTTTGAGAGAAAAATGCAAAGGTACAAGACAGCTTTTCCTTGCCAATATCTCTCTTTTGCAAAGAGCTGCGCATTGGAAAATTCAGGGCTATGCCGTGTAGATGATGGCCTAACAGGAGGCTTTAAAATTTTCTTTCTAGTGTCCTTTGTTTGCGAGAAAAATGCAAAGGTACAAGACAGCTTTTCCTTGCCAATATCTCTCTTTTGCAAAGAGCTGCGCATTGGAAAATTCAGGGCTATGCCGTGTAGATGATGGCCTAACAGGAGGCTTTAAAATTTTCTTTCTAGTGTCCTTCGTTTGCGAGAAAATTGCAAAGGTACAAGACAGCTTTTCCTTGCCAATATCTCTCTTTTGCAAAGAGCTGCGTATTGGAAAATTCAGGGCTATGCCGTGTAGATGATGGCCTAACAGGAGGCTTTAAAATTTTCTTTCTAGTGTCCTTCGTTTGGGAGAAAAATGCAAAGGTACAAGACAGCTTTTCCTTGCCAATATCTCTCTTTTGCAAAGAGCTACGCATTGCAAAATTCAGGGCTATGCCGTGTAGATGATGGCCTAACAGGAGGCTTTAAAATTTTCTTTCTAGTGTCCTTCGTTTGCGAGAAAAATGCAAAGGTACAAGACAGCTTTGCCTTGCCAATATCTCTCTTTTGCAAAGAGCTGCGCATTGGAAAATTCAGGGCTATGCCGTGTTGATGATGGCCTAAAAGGAGGCTTTAAAATTTTCTTTCTAGTGTCCTTCGTTTGCGAGAAAATTGCAAAGGTACAAGACAGCTTTTCCTTGCCAATATCTCTCTTTTGCAAAGAGCTGCGTATTGGAAAATTCAGGGCTATGCCGTGTAGATGATGGCCTAACAGGAGGCTTTAAAATTTTCTTTCTAGTGTCCTTCGTTTGGGAGAAAAATGCAAAGGTACAAGACAGCTTTTCCTTGCCAATATCTCTCTTTTGCAAAGAGCTGCGCATTGGAAAATTCAGGGCTATGCCGTGTAGATGATGGCCTAACAGGAGGCTTTAAAATTTTCTTTCTAGTGTCCTTCGTTTGGGAGAAAAATGCAAAGGTACAAGACAGCTTTTCCTTGCCAATATCTCTCTTTTGCAAAGAGCTGCGCATTGGAAAATTCAGGACTATACCGTGTAGATGATGGCCTAACAGGAGGCTTTAAAATTTTCTTTCTAGTTTCCTTCGTTTGGGAGAAAAATGCAAAGGTACAAGACAGCTTTTCCTTGCCAATATCTCTCTTTTGCAAAGAGCTGCGCATTGGAAAATTCAGGGCTATGCCGTGTAGATGATGGCCTAACAGGAGGCTTTAAAATTTTCTTTCTAGTGTCCTTCGTTTGCGAGAAAAATGCAAAGGTACAAGACAGCTTTTCCTTGCCAATATCTCTCTTTTGCAAAGAGCTACGCATTGGAAAATTCAGGGCTATACCGTGTAGATGATGGCCTAACAGGAGGCTTTAAAATTTTCTTTCTAGTGTCCTTCGTTTGGGAGAAAAATGCAAAGGTACAAGACAGCTTTTCCTTGCCAATATCTCTCTTTTGCAAAGAGCTACGCATTGGAAAATTCAGGGCTATACCGTGTAGATATAGCACTAACAGGAGGCTTTAAAATTTTCTTTCTAGTGTCCTTCGTTTGGGAGAAAAATGCAAAGGTACAAGACAGGTTTTCCTTGCCAATATCTCTCTTTTGCAAAGAGCTGCGCATTGGAAAATTCAGGGCTATGCCGTGTAGATGATGGCCTAACAGGAGGCTTTAAAATTTTCTTTCTAGTGTCCTTCGTTTGGGAGAAAAATGCAAAGGTACAAGACAGCTTTTCCTTGCCAATATCTCTCTTTTGCAAAGAGCTACGCATTGGAAAATTCAGGGCTATACCGTGTAGATATAGCACTAACAGGAGGCTTTAAAATTTTCATTCTAGTGTCCTTCGTTTGGGAGAAAAATGCAAAGGTACAAGACAGGTTTTCCTTGCCAATATCTCTCTTTTGCAAAGAGCTGCGCATTGGAAAATTCAGGGCTATGCCGTGTAGATGATGGCCTAACAGGAGGCTTTAAAATTTTCTTTCTAGTGTCCTTCGTTTGCGAGAAAAATGCAAAGGTACAAGACAGCTTTTCCTTGCCAATATCTCTCTTTTGCAAAGAGCTGCGCATTGGAAAATTCAGGGCTATGCCGTGTAGATGATGGCCTAACAGGAGGCTTTAAAATTTTCTTTCTAGTGTCCTTCGTTTGGGAGAAAAATGCAAAGGTACAAGACAGCTTTTCCTTGCCAATATCTCTCTTTTGCAAAGAGCTGCGCATTGGAAAATTCAGGGCTATGCCGTGTAGATGATGGCCTAACAGGAGGCTTTAAAATTTTCTTTCTAATGTCCTTCGTTTGGGAGAAAAATGCAAAGGTACAAGACAGCTTTTCCTTGCCAATATCTCTCTTTTGCAAAGAGCTGCGCATTGGAAAATTCAGGGCTATGCCGTGTAGATGATGGCCTAACAGGAGGCTTTAAAATTTTCTTTCTAGTGTCCTTCGTTTGCGAGAAAAATGCAAAGGTACAAGACAGCTTTTCCTTGCCAATATCTCTCTTTTGCAAAGAGCTGCGCATTGGAAAATTCAGGGCTATGCCGTGTAGATGATGGCCTAACAGGAGGCTTTAAAATTTTCTTTCTAGTGTCCTTCGTTTGGGAGAAAAATGCAAAGGTACAAGACAGCTTTTCCTTGCCAATATCTCTCTTTTGCAAAGAGCTGCGCATTGGAAAATTCAGGGCTATGCCGTGTAGATGATGGCCTAACAGGAGGCTTTAAAATTTTCTTTCTAGTGTCCTTCGTTTGCGAGAAAAATGCAAAGGTACAAGACAGCTTTTCCTTGCCAATATTTCTCTTTTGCAAAGAGCTACGCATTGGAAAATTCAGGGCTATACCGTGTAGATATAGCACTAACAGGAGGCTTTAAAATTTTCATTCTAGTGTCCTTCGTTTGGGAGAAAAATCCAATGGTACAAGACAGCTTTTCCTTGCCAATATCTCTCTTTTGCAAAGAGCTGCGCATTGGAAAATTCAGGGCTATGCCGTGTAGATGATGGCCTAACAGGAGGCTTTAAAATTTTCTTTCTAGTGTCCTTCGTTTGGGAGAAAAATGCAAAGGTACAAGACAGCTTTTCCTTGCCAATATCTCTCTTTTGCAAAGAGCTGCGCATTGGAAAATTCAGGGCTATGCCGTGTAGATGATGGCCTAACAGGAGGCTTTAAAATTTTCTTTCTAGTGTCCTTCGTTTGGGAGAAAAATGCAAAGGTACAAGACAGCTTTTCCTTGCCAATATCTCTCTTTTGCAAAGAGCTGCGCATTGGAAAATTCAGGGCTATGCCGTGTAGATGATGGCCTAACAGGAGGCTTTAAAATTTTCTTTCTAGTGTCCTTCGTTTGAGAGAAAAATGCAAAGGTACAAGACAGCTTTTCCTTGCCAATATCTCTCTTTTGCAAAGAGCTGCGCATTGGAAAATTCAGGGCTATGCCGTGTAGATGATGGCCTAACAGGAGGCTTTAAAATTTTCTTTCTAGTGTCCTTTGTTTGCGAGAAAAATGCAAAGGTACAAGACAGCTTTTCCTTGCCAATATCTCTCTTTTGCAAAGAGCTGCGCATTGGAAAATTCAGGGCTATGCCGTGTAGATGATGGCCTAACAGGAGGCTTTAAAATTTTCTTTCTAGTGTCCTTCGTTTGCGAGAAAATTGCAAAGGTACAAGACAGCTTTTCCTTGCCAATATCTCTCTTTTGCAAAGAGCTGCGTATTGGAAAATTCAGGGCTATGCCGTGTAGATGATGGCCTAACAGGAGGCTTTAAAATTTTCTTTCTAGTGTCCTTCGTTTGGGAGAAAAATGCAAAGGTACAAGACAGCTTTTCCTTGCCAATATCTCTCTTTTGCAAAGAGCTACGCATTGGAAAATTCAGGGCTATACCGTGTAGATATAGCACTAACAGGAGGCTTTAAAATTTTCTTTCTAGTGTCCTTCGTTTGGGAGAAAAATGCAAAGGTACAAGACAGGTTTTCCTTGCCAATATCTCTCTTTTGCAAAGAGCTGCGCATTGGAAAATTCAGGGCTATGCCGTGTAGATGATGGCCTAACAGGAGGCTTTAAAATTTTCTTTCTAGTGTCCTTCGTTTGCGAGAAAAATGCAAAGGTACAAGACAGCTTTTCCTTGCCAATATCTCTCTTTTGCAAAGAGCTACGCATTGGAAAATTCAGGGCTATACCGTGTAGATATAGCACTAACAGGAGGCTTTAAAATTTTCATTCTAGTGTCCTTCGTTTGGGAGAAAAATCCAATGGTACAAGACAGCTTTTCCTTGCCAATATCTCTCTTTTGCAAAGAGCTGCGCATTGGAAAATTCAGGGCTATGCCGTGTAGATGATGGCCTAACAGGAGGCTTTAAAATTTTCTTTCTAGTGTCCTTCGTTTGGGAGAAAAATGCAAAGGTACAAGACAGCTTTTCCTTGCCAATATCTCTCTTTTGCAAAGAGCTGCGCATTGGAAAATTCAGGGCTATGCCGTGTAGATGATGGCCTAACAGGAGGCTTTAAAATTTTCTTTCTAGTGTCCTTCGTTTGGGAGAAAAATGCAAAGGTACAAGACAGTTTTTCCTTGCCAATATCTCTCTTTTGCAAAGAGCTGCGCATTGCAAAATTCAGGGCTATGCCGTGTAGATGATGGCCTAACAGGAGGCTTTAAAATTTTCTTTCTAGTGTCCTTCGTTTGCGAGAAAAATGCAAAGGTACAAGACAGCTTTTCCTTGCCAATATCTCTCTTTTGCAAAGAGCTGCGCATTGGAAAATTCAGGGCTATGCCGTGTAGATGATGGCCTAAAAGGAGGCTTTAAAATTTTCTTTCTAGTGTCCTTCGTTTGCGAGAAAATTGCAAAGGTACAAGACAGCTTTTCCTTGCCAATATCTCTCTTTTGCAAAGAGCTGCGTATTGGAAAATTCAGGGCTATGCCGTGTAGATGATGGCCTAACAGGAGGCTTTAAAATTTTCTTTCTAGTGTCCTTCGTTTGGGAGAAAAATGCAAAGGTACAAGACAGCTTTTCCTTGCCAATATCTCTATTTTGCAAAGAGCTGCGCATTGGAAAATTCAGGGCTATGCCGTGTAGATGATGGCCTAACAGGAGGCTTTAAAATTTTCTTTCTAGTGTCCTTCGTTTGCGAGAAAAATGCAAAGGTACAAGACAGCTTTTCCTTGCCAATATCTCTCTTTTGCAAAGATCTGCGCATTGGAAAATTCAGGGCTATGCCGTGTAGATGATGGCCTAACAGGAGGCTTTAAAATTTTCTTTCTAGTGTCCTTCGTTTGGGAGAAAAATGCAAAGGTACAAGACAGCTTTTCCTTGCCAATATCTCTCTTTTGCAAAGAGCTGCGCATTGGAAAATTCAGGGCTATGACGTGTAGATGATGGCCTAACAGGAGGCTTTAAAATTTTCTTTCTAATGTCCTTCGTTTGGGAGAAAAATGCAAAGGTACAAGACAGCTTTTCCTTGCCAATATCTCTCTTTTGCAAAGAGCTGCGCATTGGAAAATTCAGGGCTATGCCGTGTAGATGATGGCCTAACAGGAGGCTTTAAAATTTTCTTTCTAGTGTCCTTCGTTTGCGAGAAAAATGCAAAGGTACAAGACAGCTTTTCCTTGCCAATATCTCTCTTTTGCAAAGAGCTGCGCATTGGAAAATTCAGGGCTATGCCGTGTAGATGATGGCCTAACAGGAGGCTTTAAAATTTTCTTTCTAGTGTCCTTCGTTTGGGAGAAAAATGCAAAGGTACAAGACAGCTTTTCCTTGCCAATATCTCTCTTTTGCAAAGAGCTGCGCATTGGAAAATTCAGGGCTATGCCGTGTAGATGATGGCCTAACAGGAGGCTTTAAAATTTTCTTTCTAGTGTCCTTCGTTTGCGAGAAAAATGCAAAGGTACAAGACAGCTTTTCCTTGCCAATATTTCTCTTTTGCAAAGAGCTACGCATTGGAAAATTCAGGGCTATACCGTGTAGATATAGCACTAACAGGAGGCTTTAAAATTTTCATTCTAGTGTCCTTCGTTTGGGAGAAAAATCCAATGGTACAAGACAGCTTTTCCTTGCCAATATCTCTCTTTTGCAAAGAGCTGCGCATTGGAAAATTCAGGGCTATGCCGTGTAGATGATGGCCTAACAGGAGGCTTTAAAATTTTCTTTCTAGTGTCCTTCGTTTGGGAGAAAAATGCAAAGGTACAAGACAGCTTTTCCTTGCCAATATCTCTCTTTTGCAAAGAGCTGCGCATTGGAAAATTCAGGGCTATGCCGTGTAGATGATGGCCTAACAGGAGGCTTTAAAATTTTATTTCTAGTGTCCTTCGTTTGGGAGAAAAATGCAAAGGTACAAGACAGCTTTTCCTTGCCAATATCTCTCTTTTGCAAAGAGCTGCGCATTGGAAAATTCAGGGCTATGCCGTGTAGATGATGGCCTAACAGGAGGCTTTAAAATTTTCTTTCTAGTGTCCTTCGTTTGAGAGAAAAATGCAAAGGTACAAGACAGCTTTTCCTTGCCAATATCTCTCTTTTGCAAAGAGCTGCGCATTGGAAAATTCAGGGCTATGCCGTGTAGATGATGGCCTAACAGGAGGCTTTAAAATTTTCTTTCTAGTGTCCTTTGTTTGCGAGAAAAATGCAAAGGTACAAGACAGCTTTTCCTTGCCAATATCTCTCTTTTGCAAAGAGCTGCGCATTGGAAAATTCAGGGCTATGCCGTGTAGATGATGGCCTAACAGGAGGCTTTAAAATTTTCTTTCTAGTGTCCTTCGTTTGCGAGAAAATTGCAAAGGTACAAGACAGCTTTTCCTTGCCAATATCTCTCTTTTGCAAAGAGCTGCGTATTGGAAAATTCAGGGCTATGCCGTGTAGATGATGGCCTAACAGGAGGCTTTAAAATTTTCTTTCTAGTGTCCTTCGTTTGCGAGAAAAATGCAAAGGTACAAGACAGCTTTTCCTTGCCAATATCTCTCTTTTGCAAAGAGCTGCGCATTGGAAAATTCAGGGCTATGCCGTGTAGATGATGGCCTAACAGGAGGCTTTAAAATTTTCTTTCTAGTGTCCTTCGTTTGGGAGAAAAATGCAAAGGTACAAGACAGCTTTTCCTTGCCAATATCTCTCTTTTGCAAAGAGCTGCGCATTGGAAAATTCAGGGCTATGCCGTGTAGATGATGGCCTAACAGGAGGCTTTAAAATTTTCTTTCTAATGTCCTTCGTTTGGGAGAAAAATGCAAAGGTACAAGACAGCTTTTCCTTGCCAATATCTCTCTTTTGCAAAGAGCTGCGCATTGGAAAATTCAGGGCTATGCCGTGTAGATGATGGCCTAACAGGAGGCTTTAAAATTTTCTTTCTAGTGTCCTTCGTTTGCGAGAAAAATGCAAAGGTACAAGACAGCTTTTCCTTGCCAATATCTCTCTTTTGCAAAGAGCTGCGCATTGGAAAATTCAGGGCTATGCCGTGTAGATGATGGCCTAACAGGAGGCTTTAAAATTTTCTTTCTAGTGTCCTTCGTTTGGGAGAAAAATGCAAAGGTACAAGACAGCTTTTCCTTGCCAATATCTCTCTTTTGCAAAGAGCTGCGCATTGGAAAATTCAGGGCTATGCCGTGTAGATGATGGCCTAACAGGAGGCTTTAAAATTTTCTTTCTAGTGTCCTTCGTTTGCGAGAAAAATGCAAAGGTACAAGACAGCTTTTCCTTGCCAATATTTCTCTTTTGCAAAGAGCTACGCATTGGAAAATTCAGGGCTATACCGTGTAGATATAGCACTAACAGGAGGCTTTAAAATTTTCATTCTAGTGTCCTTCGTTTGGGAGAAAAATCCAATGGTACAAGACAGCTTTTCCTTGCCAATATCTCTCTTTTGCAAAGAGCTGCGCATTGGAAAATTCAGGGCTATGCCGTGTAGATGATGGCCTAACAAGAGGCTTTAAAATTTTCTTTCTAGTGTCCTTCGTTTGGGAGAAAAATGCAAAGGTACAAGACAGCTTTTCCTTGCCAATATCTCTCTTTTGCAAAGAGCTGCGCATTGGAAAATTCAGGGCTATGCCGTGTAGATGATGGCCTAACAAGAGGCTTTAAAATTTTATTTCTAGTGTCCTTCGTTTGGGAGAAAAATGCAAAGGTACAAGACAGCTTTTCCTTGCCAATATCTCTCTTTTGCAAAGAGCTGCGCATTGGAAAATTCAGGGCTATGCCGTGTAGATGATGGCCTAACAGGAGGCTTTAAAATTTTCTTTCTAGTGTCCTTCGTTTGAGAGAAAAATGCAAAGGTACAAGACAGCTTTTCCTTGCCAATATCTCTCTTTTGCAAAGAGCTGCGCATTGGAAAATTCAGGGCTATGCCGTGTAGATGATGGCCTAACAGGAGGCTTTAAAATTTTCTTTCTAGTGTCCTTTGTTTGCGAGAAAAATGCAAAGGTACAAGACAGCTTTTCCTTGCCAATATCTCTCTTTTGCAAAGAGCTGCGCATTGGAAAATTCAGGGCTATGCCGTGTAGATGATGGCCTAACAGGAGGCTTTAAAATTTTCTTTCTAGTGTCCTTCGTTTGCGAGAAAATTGCAAAGGTACAAGACAGCTTTTCCTTGCCAATATCTCTCTTTTGCAAAGAGCTGCGTATTGGAAAATTCAGGGCTATGCCGTGTAGATGATGGCCTAACAGGAGGCTTTAAAATTTTCTTTCTAGTGTCCTTCGTTTGGGAGAAAAATGCAAAGGTACAAGACAGCTTTTCCTTGCCAATATCTCTCTTTTGCAAAGAGCTGCGCATTGGAAAATTCAGGGCTATGCCGTGTAGATGATGGCCTAACAGGAGGCTTTAAAATTTTCTTTCTAATGTCCTTCGTTTGGGAGAAAAATGCAAAGGTACAAGACAGCTTTTCCTTGCCAATATCTCTCTTTTGCAAAGAGCTGCGCATTGGAAAATTCAGGGCTATGCCGTGTAGATGATGGCCTAACAGGAGGCTTTAAAATTTTCTTTCTAGTGTCCTTCGTTTGCGAGAAAAATGCAAAGGTACAAGACAGCTTTTCCTTGCCAATATCTCTCTTTTGCAAAGAGCTGCGCATTGGAAAATTCAGGGCTATGCCGTGTAGATGATGGCCTAACAGGAGGCTTTAAAATTTTCTTTCTAGTGTCCTTCGTTTGGGAGAAAAATGCAAAGGTACAAGACAGCTTTTCCTTGCCAATATCTCTCTTTTGCAAAGAGCTGCGCATTGGAAAATTCAGGGCTATGCCGTGTAGATGATGGCCTAACAGGAGGCTTTAAAATTTTCTTTCTAGTGTCCTTCGTTTGCGAGACAATACCGTGTAGATATAGCACTAACAGGAGGCTTTAAAATTTTCATTCTAGTGTCCTTCGTTTGGGAGAAAAATCCAATGGTACAAGACAGCTTTTCCTTGCCAATATCTCTCTTTTGCAAAGAGCTGCGCATTGGAAAATTCAGGGCTATGCCGTGTAGATGATGGCCTAACAGGAGGCTTTAAAATTTTCTTTCTAGTGTCCTTCGTTTGGGAGAAAAATGCAAAGGTACAAGACAGCTTTTCCTTGCCAATATCTCTCTTTTGCAAAGAGCTGCGCATTGGAAAATTCAGGGCTATGCCGTGTAGATGATGGCCTAACAGGAGGCTTTAAAATTTTATTTCTAGTGTCCTTCGTTTGGGAGAAAAATGCAAAGGTACAAGACAGCTTTTCCTTGCCAATATCTCTCTTTTGCAAAGAGCTGCGCATTGGAAAATTCAGGGCTATGCCGTGTAGATGATGGCCTAACAGGAGGCTTTAAAATTTTCTTTCTAGTGTCCTTCGTTTGAGAGAAAAATGCAAAGGTACAAGACAGCTTTTCCTTGCCAATATCTCTCTTTTGCAAAGAGCTGCGCATTGGAAAATTCAGGGCTATGCCGTGTAGATGATGGCCTAACAGGAGGCTTTAAAATTTTCTTTCTAGTGTCCTTTGTTTGCGAGAAAAATGCAAAGGTACAAGACAGCTTTTCCTTGCCAATATCTCTCTTTTGCAAAGAGCTGCGCATTGGAAAATTCAGGGCTATGCCGTGTAGATGATGGCCTAACAGGAGGCTTTAAAATTTTCTTTCTAGTGTCCTTCGTTTGCGAGAAAATTGCAAAGGTACAAGACAGCTTTTCCTTGCCAATATCTCTCTTTTGCAAAGAGCTGCGTATTGGAAAATTCAGGGCTATGCCGTGTAGATGATGGCCTAACAGGAGGCTTTAAAATTTTCTTTCTAGTGTCCTTCGTTTGGGAGAAAAATGCAAAGGTACAAGACAGCTTTTCCTTGCCAATATCTCTCTTTTGCAAAGAGCTGCGCATTGCAAAATTCAGGGCTATGCCGTGTAGATGATGGCCTAACAGGAGGCTTTAAAATTTTCTTTCTAGTGTCCTTCGTTTGCGAGAAAAATGCAAAGGTACAAGACAGCTTTGCCTTGCCAATATCTCTCTTTTGCAAAGAGCTGCGCATTGGAAAATTCAGGGCTATGCCGTGTAGATGATGGCCTAAAAGGAGGCTTTAAAATTTTCTTTCTAGTGTCCTTCGTTTGCGAGAAAATTGCAAAGGTACAAGACAGCTTTTCCTTGCCAATATCTCTCTTTTGCAAAGAGCTGCGTATTGGAAAATTCAGGGCTATGCCGTGTAGATGATGGCCTAACAGGAGGCTTTAAAATTTTCTTTCTAGTGTCCTTCGTTTGGGAGAAAAATGCAAAGGTACAAGACAGCTTTTCCTTGCCAATATCTCTCTTTTGCAAAGAGCTGCGCATTGGAAAATTCAGGGCTATGCCGTGTAGATGATGGCCTAACAGGAGGCTTTAAAATTTTCTTTCTAGTGTCCTTCGTTTGGGAGAAAAATGCAAAGGTACAAGACAGCTTTTCCTTGCCAATATCTCTCTTTTGCAAAGAGCTGCGCATTGGAAAATTCAGGACTATACCGTGTAGATGATGGCCTAACAGGAGGCTTTAAAATTTTCTTTCTAGTGTCCTTCGTTTGGGAGAAAAATGCAAAGGTACAAGACAGCTTTTCCTTGCCAATATCTCTCTTTTGCAAAGAGCTGCGCATTGGAAAATTCAGGGCTATGCCGTATAGATGATGGCCTAACAGGAGGCTTTAAAATTTTCTTTCTAGTGTCCTTCGTTTGGGAGAAAAATGCAACGGTACAAGACAGCTTTTCCTTGCCAATATCTCTCTTTTGCAAAGAGCTGCGCATTGCAAAATTCAGGGCTATGCCGTGTAGATGATGGCCTAACAGGAGGCTTTAAAATTTTCTTTCTAGTGTCCTTCGTTTGGGAGAAAAATGCAAAGGTACAAGACAGCTTTTCCTTGCCAATATCTCTCTTTTGCAAAGAGCTGCGCATTGGAAAATTCAGGGCTATGCCGTGTAGATGATGGCCTAACAGGAGGCTTTAAAATTTTCTTTCTAGTGTCCTTTGTTTGCGAGAAAAATGCAAAGGTACAAGACAGCTTTTCCTTGCCAATATCTCTCTTTTGCAAAGAGCTGCGCATTGGAAAATTCAGGGCTATGCCGTGTAGATGATGGCCTAACAGGAGGCTTTAAAATTTTCTTTCTAGTGTCCTTCGTTTGCGAGAAAATTGCAAAGGTACAAGACAGCTTTTCCTTGCCAATATCTCTCTTTTGCAAAGAGCTGCGTATTGGAAAATTCAGGGCTATGCCGTGTAGATGATGGCCTAACAGGAGGCTTTAAAATTTTCTTTCTAGTGTCCTTCGTTTGGGAGAAAAATGCAAAGGTACAAGACAGCTTTTCCTTGCCAATATCTCTCTTTTGCAAAGAGCTGCGCATTGGAAATTTCAGGGCTATGCCGTGTAGATGATGGCCTAACAGGAGGCTTTAAAATTTTCTTTCTAGTGTCCTTCGTTTGCGAGAAAAATGCAAAGGTACAAGACAGCTTTTCCTTGCCAATATCTCTCTTTTGCAAAGAGCTGCGCATTGGAAAATTCAGGGCTATGCCGTGTAGATGATGGCCTAACAGGAGGCTTTAAAATTTTCTTTCTAGTGTCCTTCGTTTGGGAGAAAAATGCAAAGGTACAAGACAGCTTTTCCTTGCCAATATCTCTCTTTTGCAAAGAGCTGCGCATTGGAAAATTTAGGGCTATGCCGTGTAGATGATGGCCTAACAGGAGGCTTTAAAATTTTCTTTCTAGTGTCCTTCGTTTGCGAGAAAAATGCAAAGGTACAAGACAGCTTTTCCTTGCCAATATCTCTCTTTTGCAAAGAGCTACGCATTGGAAAATTCAGGGCTATACCGTGTAGATGATGGCCTAACAGGAGGCTTTAAAATTTTCTTTCTAGTGTCCTTCGTTTGGGAGAAAAATGCAAAGGTACAAGACAGCTTTTCCTTGCCAATATCTCTCTTTTGCAAAGAGCTACGCATTGGAAAATTCAGGGCTATACCGTGTAGATATAGCACTAACAGGAGGCTTTAAAATTTTCTTTCTAGTGTCCTTCGTTTGGGAGAAAAATGCAAAGGTACAAGACAGGTTTTCCTTGCCAATATCTCTCTTTTGCAAAGAGCTGCGCATTGGAAAATTCAGGGCTATGCCGTGTAGATGATGGCCTAACAGGAGGCTTTAAAATTTTCTTTCTAGTGTCCTTCGTTTGGGAGAAAAATGCAAAGGTACAAGACAGCTTTTCCTTGCCAATATCTCTCTTTTGCAAAGAGCTACGCATTGGAAAATTCAGGGCTATACCGTGTAGATATAGCACTAACAGGAGGCTTTAAAATTTTCATTCTAGTGTCCTTCGTTTGGGAGAAAAATGCAAAGGTACAAGACAGGTTTTCCTTGCCAATATCTCTCTTTTGCAAAGAGCTGCGCATTGGAAAATTCAGGGCTATGCCGTGTAGATGATGGCCTAACAGGAGGCTTTAAAATTTTATTTCTAGTGTCCTTCGTTTGGGAGAAAAATGCAAAGGTACAAGACAGCTTTTCCTTGCCAATATCTCTCTTTTGCAAAGAGCTGCGCATTGGAAAATTCAGGGCTATGCCGTGTAGATGATGGCCTAACAGGAGGCTTTAAAATTTTCTTTCTAGTGTCCTTCGTTTGGGAGAAAAATGCAAAGGTACAAGACAGCTTTTCCTTGCCAATATCTCTCTTTTGCAAAGAGCTGCGCATTGGAAAATTCAGGGCTATGCCGTGTAGATGATGGCCTAACAGGAGGCTTTAAAATTTTCTTTCTAGTGTCCTTCGTTTGCGAGAAAAATGCAAAGGTACAAGACAGCTTTTCCTTGCCAATATCTCTCTTTTGCAAAGAGCTACGCATTGGAAAATTCAGGGCTATACCGTGTAGATGATGGCCTAACAGGAGGCTTTAAAATTTTCTTTCTAGTGTCCTTCGTTTGGGAGAAAAATGCAAAGGTACAAGACAGCTTTTCCTTGCCAATATCTCTCTTTTGCAAAGAGCTACGCATTGGAAAATTCAGGGCTATACCGTGTAGATATAGCACTAACAGGAGGCTTTAAAATTTTCTTTCTAGTGTCCTTCGTTTGGGAGAAAAATGCAAAGGTACAAGACAGGTTTTCCTTGCCAATATCTCTCTTTTGCAAAGAGCTGCGCATTGGAAAATTCAGGGCTATGCCGTGTAGATGATGGCCTAACAGGAGGCTTTAAAATTTTCTTTCTAGTGTCCTTCGTTTGGGAGAAAAATGCAAAGGTACAAGACAGC
This sequence comes from Pseudophryne corroboree, assembly GCF_028390025.1. NCBI lineage: Eukaryota > Metazoa > Chordata > Amphibia > Anura > Myobatrachidae > Pseudophryne > Pseudophryne corroboree. Next base: position 143,918,984 of record NC_086446.1, read on the forward strand.
TTTTCCTTGCCAATATCTCTCTTTTGCAAAGAGCTACGCATTGGAAAATTCAGGGCTATACCGTGTAGATATAGCACTAACAGGAGGCTTTAAAATTTTCATTCTAGTGTCCTTCGTTTGGGAGAAAAATGCAAAGGTACAAGACAGGTTTTCCTTGCCAATATCTCTCTTTTGCAAAGAGCTGCGCATTGGAAAATTCAGGGCTATGCCGTGTAGATGATGGCCTAACAGGAGGCTTTAAAATTTTCTTTCTAGTGTCCTTCGTTTGCGAGAAAAATGCAAAGGTACAAGACAGCTTTTCCTTGCCAATATCTCTCTTTTGCAAAGAGCTGCGCATTGGAAAATTCAGGGCTATGCCGTGTAGATGATGGCCTAACAGGAGGCTTTAAAATTTTCTTTCTAGTGTCCTTCGTTTGGGAGAAAAATGCAAAGGTACAAGACAGCTTTTCCTTGCCAATATCTCTCTTTTGCAAAGAGCTGCGCATTGGAAAATTCAGGGCTATGCCGTGTAGATGATGGCCTAACAGGAGGCTTTAAAATTTTCTTTCTAATGTCCTTCGTTTGGGAGAAAAATGCAAAGGTACAAGACAGCTTTTCCTTGCCAATATCTCTCTTTTGCAAAGAGCTGCGCATTGGAAAATTCAGGGCTATGCCGTGTAGATGATGGCCTAACAGGAGGCTTTAAAATTTTCTTTCTAGTGTCCTTCGTTTGCGAGAAAAATGCAAAGGTACAAGACAGCTTTTCCTTGCCAATATCTCTCTTTTGCAAAGAGCTGCGCATTGGAAAATTCAGGGCTATGCCGTGTAGATGATGGCCTAACAGGAGGCTTTAAAATTTTCTTTCTAGTGTCCTTCGTTTGGGAGAAAAATGCAAAGGTACAAGACAGCTTTTCCTTGCCAATATCTCTCTTTTGCAAAGAGCTGCGCATTGGAAAATTCAGGGCTATGCCGTGTAGATGATGGCCTAACAGGAGGCTTTAAAATTTTCTTTCTAGTGTCCTTCGTTTGCGAGAAAAATGCAAAGGTACAAGACAGCTTTTCCTTGCCAATATTTCTCTTTTGCAAAGAGCTACGCATTGGAAAATTCAGGGCTATACCGTGTAGATATAGCACTAACAGGAGGCTTTAAAATTTTCATTCTAGTGTCCTTCGTTTGGGAGAAAAATCCAATGGTACAAGACAGCTTTTCCTTGCCAATATCTCTCTTTTGCAAAGAGCTGCGCATTGGAAAATTCAGGGCTATGCCGTGTAGATGATGGCCTAACAGGAGGCTTTAAAATTTTCTTTCTAGTGTCCTTCGTTTGGGAGAAAAATGCAAAGGTACAAGACAGCTTTTCCTTGCCAATATCTCTCTTTTGCAAAGAGCTGCGCATTGGAAAATTCAGGGCTATGCCGTGTAGATGATGGCCTAACAGGAGGCTTTAAAATTTTCTTTCTAGTGTCCTTCGTTTGGGAGAAAAATGCAAAGGTACAAGACAGCTTTTCCTTGCCAATATCTCTCTTTTGCAAAGAGCTGCGCATTGGAAAATTCAGGGCTATGCCGTGTAGATGATGGCCTAACAGGAGGCTTTAAAATTTTCTTTCTAGTGTCCTTCGTTTGAGAGAAAAATGCAAAGGTACAAGACAGCTTTTCCTTGCCAATATCTCTCTTTTGCAAAGAGCTGCGCATTGGAAAATTCAGGGCTATGCCGTGTAGATGATGGCCTAACAGGAGGCTTTAAAATTTTCTTTCTAGTGTCCTTTGTTTGCGAGAAAAATGCAAAGGTACAAGACAGCTTTTCCTTGCCAATATCTCTCTTTTGCAAAGAGCTGCGCATTGGAAAATTCAGGGCTATGCCGTGTAGATGATGGCCTAACAGGAGGCTTTAAAATTTTCTTTCTAGTGTCCTTCGTTTGCGAGAAAATTGCAAAGGTACAAGACAGCTTTTCCTTGCCAATATCTCTCTTTTGCAAAGAGCTGCGTATTGGAAAATTCAGGGCTATGCCGTGTAGATGATGGCCTAACAGGAGGCTTTAAAATTTTCTTTCTAGTGTCCTTCGTTTGGGAGAAAAATGCAAAGGTACAAGACAGCTTTTCCTTGCCAATATCTCTCTTTTGCAAAGAGCTACGCATTGGAAAATTCAGGGCTATACCGTGTAGATATAGCACTAACAGGAGGCTTTAAAATTTTCTTTCTAGTGTCCTTCGTTTGGGAGAAAAATGCAAAGGTACAAGACAGGTTTTCCTTGCCAATATCTCTCTTTTGCAAAGAGCTGCGCATTGGAAAATTCAGGGCTATGCCGTGTAGATGATGGCCTAACAGGAGGCTTTAAAATTTTCTTTCTAGTGTCCTTCGTTTGCGAGAAAAATGCAAAGGTACAAGACAGCTTTTCCTTGCCAATATCTCTCTTTTGCAAAGAGCTACGCATTGGAAAATTCAGGGCTATACCGTGTAGATATAGCACTAACAGGAGGCTTTAAAATTTTCTTTCTAGTGTCCTTCGTTTGGGAGAAAAATGCAAAGGTACAAGACAGGTTTTCCTTGCCAATATCTCTCTTTTGCAAAGAGCTGCGCATTGGAAAATTCAGGGCTATGCCGTGTAGATGATGGCCTAACAGGAGGCTTTAAAATTTTCTTTCTAGTGTCCTTCGTTTGGGAGAAAAATGCAAAGGTACAAGACAGCTTTTCCTTGCCAATATCTCTCTTTTGCAAAGAGCTGCGCATTGGAAAATTCAGGGCTATGCCGTGTAGATGATGGCCTAACAGGAGGCTTTAAAATTTTCTTTCTAGTGTCCTTCGTTTGGGAGAAAAATGCAAAGGTACAAGACAGTTTTTCCTTGCCAATATCTCTCTTTTGCAAAGAGCTGCGCATTGCAAAATTCAGGGCTATGCCGTGTAGATGATGGCCTAACAGGAGGCTTTAAAATTTTCTTTCTAGTGTCCTTCGTTTGCGAGAAAAATGCAAAGGTACAAGACAGCTTTTCCTTGCCAATATCTCTCTTTTGCAAAGAGCTGCGCATTGGAAAATTCAGGGCTATGCCGTGTAGATGATGGCCTAAAAGGAGGCTTTAAAATTTTCTTTCTAGTGTCCTTCGTTTGCGAGAAAATTGCAAAGGTACAAGACAGCTTTTCCTTGCCAATATCTCTCTTTTGCAAAGAGCTGCGTATTGGAAAATTCAGGGCTATGCCGTGTAGATGATGGCCTAACAGGAGGCTTTAAAATTTTCTTTCTAGTGTCCTTCGTTTGGGAGAAAAATGCAAAGGTACAAGACAGCTTTTCCTTGCCAATATCTCTATTTTGCAAAGAGCTGCGCATTGGAAAATTCAGGGCTATGCCGTGTAGATGATGGCCTAACAGGAGGCTTTAAAATTTTCTTTCTAGTGTCCTTCGTTTGCGAGAAAAATGCAAAGGTACAAGACAGCTTTTCCTTGCCAATATCTCTCTTTTGCAAAGAGCTGCGCATTGGAAAATTCAGGGCTATGCCGTGTAGATGATGGCCTAACAGGAGGCTTTAAAATTTTCTTTCTAGTGTCCTTCGTTTGGGAGAAAAATGCAAAGGTACAAGACAGCTTTTCCTTGCCAATATCTCTCTTTTGCAAAGAGCTGCGCATTGGAAAATTCAGGGCTATGACGTGTAGATGATGGCCTAACAGGAGGCTTTAAAATTTTCTTTCTAATGTCCTTCGTTTGGGAGAAAAATGCAAAGGTACAAGACAGCTTTTCCTTGCCAATATCTCTCTTTTGCAAAGAGCTGCGCATTGGAAAATTCAGGGCTATGCCGTGTAGATGATGGCCTAACAGGAGGCTTTAAAATTTTCTTTCTAGTGTCCTTCGTTTGCGAGAAAAATGCAAAGGTACAAGACAGCTTTTCCTTGCCAATATCTCTCTTTTGCAAAGAGCTGCGCATTGGAAAATTCAGGGCTATGCCGTGTAGATGATGGCCTAACAGGAGGCTTTAAAATTTTCTTTCTAGTGTCCTTCGTTTGGGAGAAAAATGCAAAGGTACAAGACAGCTTTTCCTTGCCAATATCTCTCTTTTGCAAAGAGCTGCGCATTGGAAAATTCAGGGCTATGCCGTGTAGATGATGGCCTAACAGGAGGCTTTAAAATTTTCTTTCTAGTGTCCTTCGTTTGCGAGAAAAATGCAAAGGTACAAGACAGCTTTTCCTTGCCAATATTTCTCTTTTGCAAAGAGCTACGCATTGGAAAATTCAGGGCTATACCGTGTAGATATAGCACTAACAGGAGGCTTTAAAATTTTCATTCTAGTGTCCTTCGTTTGGGAGAAAAATCCAATGGTACAAGACAGCTTTTCCTTGCCAATATCTCTCTTTTGCAAAGAGCTGCGCATTGGAAAATTCAGGGCTATGCCGTGTAGATGATGGCCTAACAGGAGGCTTTAAAATTTTCTTTCTAGTGTCCTTCGTTTGGGAGAAAAATGCAAAGGTACAAGACAGCTTTTCCTTGCCAATATCTCTCTTTTGCAAAGAGCTGCGCATTGGAAAATTCAGGGCTATGCCGTGTAGATGATGGCCTAACAGGAGGCTTTAAAATTTTATTTCTAGTGTCCTTCGTTTGGGAGAAAAATGCAAAGGTACAAGACAGCTTTTCCTTGCCAATATCTCTCTTTTGCAAAGAGCTGCGCATTGGAAAATTCAGGGCTATGCCGTGTAGATGATGGCCTAACAGGAGACTTTAAAATTTTCTTTCTAGTGTCCTTCGTTTGAGAGAAAAATGCAAAGGTACAAGACAGTTTTTCCTTGCCAATATCTCTCTTTTGCAAAGAGCTGCGCATTGGAAAATTCAGGGCTATGCCGTGTAGATGATGGCCTAACAGGAGGCTTTAAAATTTTCTTTCTAGTGTCCTTTGTTTGCGAGAAAAATGCAAAGGTACAAGACAGCTTTTCCTTGCCAATATCTCTCTTTTGCAAAGAGCTGCGCATTGGAAAATTCAGGGCTATGCCGTGTAGATGATGGCCTAACAGGAGGCTTTAAAATTTTCTTTCTAGTGTCCTTCGTTTGCGAGAAAATTGCAAAGGTACAAGACAGCTTTTCCTTGCCAATATCTCTCTTTTGCAAAGAGCTGCGTATTGGAAAATTCAGGGCTATGCCGTGTAGATGATGGCCTAACAGGAGGCTTTAAAATTTTCTTTCTAGTGTCCTTCGTTTGGGAGAAAAATGCAAAGGTACAAGACAGCTTTTCCTTGCCAATATCTCTCTTTTGCAAAGAGCTGCGCATTGGAAATTTCAGGGCTATGCCGTGTAGATGATGGCCTAACAGGAGGCTTTAAAATTTTCTTTCTAGTGTCCTTCGTTTGCGAGAAAAATGCAAAGGTACAAGACAGCTTTTCCTTGCCAATATCTCTCTTTTGCAAAGAGCTGCGCATTGGAAAATTCAGGGCTATGCCGTGTAGATGATGGCCTAACAGGAGGCTTTAAAATTTTCTTTCTAGTGTCCTTCGTTTGGGAGAAAAATGCAAAGGTACAAGACAGCTTTTCCTTGCCAATATCTCTCTTTTGCAAAGAGCTGCGCATTGGAAAATTTAGGGCTATGCCGTGTAGATGATGGCCTAACAGGAGGCTTTAAAATTTTCTTTCTAGTGTCCTTCGTTTGCGAGAAAAATGCAAAGGTACAAGACAGCTTTTCCTTGCCAATATCTCTCTTTTGCAAAGAGCTACGCATTGGAAAATTCAGGGCTATACCGTGTAGATGATGGCCTAACAGGAGGCTTTAAAATTTTCTTTCTAGTGTCCTTCGTTTGGGAGAAAAATGCAAAGGTACAAGACAGCTTTTCCTTGCCAATATCTCTCTTTTGCAAAGAGCTACGCATTGGAAAATTCAGGGCTATACCGTGTAGATATAGCACTAACAGGAGGCTTTAAAATTTTCTTTCTAGTGTCCTTCGTTTGGGAGAAAAATGCAAAGGTACAAGACAGGTTTTCCTTGCCAATATCTCTCTTTTGCAAAGAGCTGCGCATTGGAAAATTCAGGGCTATGCCGTGTAGATGATGGCCTAACAGGAGGCTTTAAAATTTTCTTTCTAGTGTCCTTCGTTTGGGAGAAAAATGCAAAGGTACAAGACAGCTTTTCCTTGCCAATATCTCTCTTTTGCAAAGAGCTACGCATTGGAAAATTCAGGGCTATACCGTGTAGATATAGCACTAACAGGAGGCTTTAAAATTTTCATTCTAGTGTCCTTCGTTTGGGAGAAAAATGCAAAGGTACAAGACAGGTTTTCCTTGCCAATATCTCTCTTTTGCAAAGAGCTGCGCATTGGAAAATTCAGGGCTATGCCGTGTAGATGATGGCCTAACAGGAGGCTTTAAAATTTTATTTCTAGTGTCCTTCGTTTGGGAGAAAAATGCAAAGGTACAAGACAGCTTTTCCTTGCCAATATCTCTCTTTTGCAAAGAGCTGCGCATTGGAAAATTCAGGGCTATGCCGTGTAGATGATGGCCTAACAGGAGGCTTTAAAATTTTCTTTCTAGTGTCCTTCGTTTGGGAGAAAAATGCAAAGGTACAAGACAGCTTTTCCTTGCCAATATCTCTCTTTTGCAAAGAGCTGCGCATTGGAAAATTCAGGGCTATGCCGTGTAGATGATGGCCTAACAGGAGGCTTTAAAATTTTCTTTCTAGTGTCCTTCGTTTGCGAGAAAAATGCAAAGGTACAAGACAGCTTTTCCTTGCCAATATCTCTCTTTTGCAAAGAGCTACGCATTGGAAAATTCAGGGCTATACCGTGTAGATGATGGCCTAACAGGAGGCTTTAAAATTTTCTTTCTAGTGTCCTTCGTTTGGGAGAAAAATGCAAAGGTACAAGACAGCTTTTCCTTGCCAATATCTCTCTTTTGCAAAGAGCTACGCATTGGAAAATTCAGGGCTATACCGTGTAGATATAGCACTAACAGGAGGCTTTAAAATTTTCTTTCTAGTGTCCTTCGTTTGGGAGAAAAATGCAAAGGTACAAGACAGGTTTTCCTTGCCAATATCTCTCTTTTGCAAAGAGCTGCGCATTGGAAAATTCAGGGCTATGCCGTGTAGATGATGGCCTAACAGGAGGCTTTAAAATTTTCTTTCTAGTGTCCTTCGTTTGGGAGAAAAATGCAAAGGTACAAGACAGCTTTTCCTTGCCAATATCTCTCTTTTGCAAAGAGCTACGCATTGGAAAATTCAGGGCTATACCGTGTAGATATAGCACTAACAGGAGGCTTTAAAATTTTCATTCTAGTGTCCTTCGTTTGGGAGAAAAATGCAAAGGTACAAGACAGGTTTTCCTTGCCAATATCTCTCTTTTGCAAAGAGCTGCGCATTGGAAAATTCAGGGCTATGCCGTGTAGATGATGGCCTAACAGGAGGCTTTAAAATTTTCTTTCTAGTGTCCTTCGTTTGCGAGAAAAATGCAAAGGTACAAGACAGCTTTTCCTTGCCAATATCTCTCTTTTGCAAAGAGCTGCGCATTGGAAAATTCAGGGCTATGCCGTGTAGATGATGGCCTAACAGGAGGCTTTAAAATTTTCTTTCTAGTGTCCTTCGTTTGGGAGAAAAATGCAAAGGTACAAGACAGCTTTTCCTTGCCAATATCTCTCTTTTGCAAAGAGCTGCGCATTGGAAAATTCAGGGCTATGCCGTGTAGATGATGGCCTAACAGGAGGCTTTAAAATTTTCTTTCTAATGTCCTTCGTTTGGGAGAAAAATGCAAAGGTACAAGACAGCTTTTCCTTGCCAATATCTCTCTTTTGCAAAGAGCTGCGCATTGGAAAATTCAGGGCTATGCCGTGTAGATGATGGCCTAACAGGAGGCTTTAAAATTTTCTTTCTAGTGTCCTTCGTTTGCGAGAAAAATGCAAAGGTACAAGACAGCTTTTCCTTGCCAATATCTCTCTTTTGCAAAGAGCTGCGCATTGGAAAATTCAGGGCTATGCCGTGTAGATGATGGCCTAACAGGAGGCTTTAAAATTTTCTTTCTAGTGTCCTTCGTTTGGGAGAAAAATGCAAAGGTACAAGACAGCTTTTCCTTGCCAATATCTCTCTTTTGCAAAGAGCTGCGCATTGGAAAATTCAGGGCTATGCCGTGTAGATGATGGCCTAACAGGAGGCTTTAAAATTTTCTTTCTAGTGTCCTTCGTTTGCGAGAAAAATGCAAAGGTACAAGACAGCTTTTCCTTGCCAATATTTCTCTTTTGCAAAGAGCTACGCATTGGAAAATTCAGGGCTATACCGTGTAGATATAGCACTAACAGGAGGCTTTAAAATTTTCATTCTAGTGTCCTTCGTTTGGGAGAAAAATCCAATGGTACAAGACAGCTTTTCCTTGCCAATATCTCTCTTTTGCAAAGAGCTGCGCATTGGAAAATTCAGGGCTATGCCGTGTAGATGATGGCCTAACAGGAGGCTTTAAAATTTTCTTTCTAGTGTCCTTCGTTTGGGAGAAAAATGCAAAGGTACAAGACAGCTTTTCCTTGCCAATATCTCTCTTTTGCAAAGAGCTGCGCATTGGAAAATTCAGGGCTATGCCGTGTAGATGATGGCCTAACAGGAGGCTTTAAAATTTTCTTTCTAGTGTCCTTCGTTTGGGAGAAAAATGCAAAGGTACAAGACAGCTTTTCCTTGCCAATATCTCTCTTTTGCAAAGAGCTGCGCATTGGAAAATTCAGGGCTATGCCGTGTAGATGATGGCCTAACAGGAGGCTTTAAAATTTTCTTTCTAGTGTCCTTCGTTTGAGAGAAAAATGCAAAGGTACAAGACAGCTTTTCCTTGCCAATATCTCTCTTTTGCAAAGAGCTGCGCATTGGAAAATTCAGGGCTATGCCGTGTAGATGATGGCCTAACAGGAGGCTTTAAAATTTTCTTTCTAGTGTCCTTTGTTTGCGAGAAAAATGCAAAGGTACAAGACAGCTTTTCCTTGCCAATATCTCTCTTTTGCAAAGAGCTGCGCATTGGAAAATTCAGGGCTATGCCGTGTAGATGATGGCCTAACAGGAGGCTTTAAAATTTTCTTTCTAGTGTCCTTCGTTTGCGAGAAAATTGCAAAGGTACAAGACAGCTTTTCCTTGCCAATATCTCTCTTTTGCAAAGAGCTGCGTATTGGAAAATTCAGGGCTATGCCGTGTAGATGATGGCCTAACAGGAGGCTTTAAAATTTTCTTTCTAGTGTCCTTCGTTTGGGAGAAAAATGCAAAGGTACAAGACAGCTTTTCCTTGCCAATATCTCTCTTTTGCAAAGAGCTACGCATTGGAAAATTCAGGGCTATACCGTGTAGATATAGCACTAACAGGAGGCTTTAAAATTTTCTTTCTAGTGTCCTTCGTTTGGGAGAAAAATGCAAAGGTACAAGACAGGTTTTCCTTGCCAATATCTCTCTTTTGCAAAGAGCTGCGCATTGGAAAATTCAGGGCTATGCCGTGTAGATGATGGCCTAACAGGAGGCTTTAAAATTTTCTTTCTAGTGTCCTTCGTTTGCGAGAAAAATGCAAAGGTACAAGACAGCTTTTCCTTGCCAATATCTCTCTTTTGCAAAGAGCTACGCATTGGAAAATTCAGGGCTATACCGTGTAGATATAGCACTAACAGGAGGCTTTAAAATTTTCATTCTAGTGTCCTTCGTTTGGGAGAAAAATCCAATGGTACAAGACAGCTTTTCCTTGCCAATATCTCTCTTTTGCAAAGAGCTGCGCATTGGAAAATTCAGGGCTATGCCGTGTAGATGATGGCCTAACAGGAGGCTTTAAAATTTTCTTTCTAGTGTCCTTCGTTTGGGAGAAAAATGCAAAGGTACAAGACAGCTTTTCCTTGCCAATATCTCTCTTTTGCAAAGAGCTGCGCATTGGAAAATTCAGGGCTATGCCGTGTAGATGATGGCCTAACAGGAGGCTTTAAAATTTTCTTTCTAGTGTCCTTCGTTTGGGAGAAAAATGCAAAGGTACAAGACAGTTTTTCCTTGCCAATATCTCTCTTTTGCAAAGAGCTGCGCATTGCAAAATTCAGGGCTATGCCGTGTAGATGATGGCCTAACAGGAGGCTTTAAAATTTTCTTTCTAGTGTCCTTCGTTTGCGAGAAAAATGCAAAGGTACAAGACAGCTTTTCCTTGCCAATATCTCTCTTTTGCAAAGAGCTGCGCATTGGAAAATTCAGGGCTATGCCGTGTAGATGATGGCCTAAAAGGAGGCTTTAAAATTTTCTTTCTAGTGTCCTTCGTTTGCGAGAAAATTGCAAAGGTACAAGACAGCTTTTCCTTGCCAATATCTCTCTTTTGCAAAGAGCTGCGTATTGGAAAATTCAGGGCTATGCCGTGTAGATGATGGCCTAACAGGAGGCTTTAAAATTTTCTTTCTAGTGTCCTTCGTTTGGGAGAAAAATGCAAAGGTACAAGACAGCTTTTCCTTGCCAATATCTCTATTTTGCAAAGAGCTGCGCATTGGAAAATTCAGGGCTATGCCGTGTAGATGATGGCCTAACAGGAGGCTTTAAAATTTTCTTTCTAGTGTCCTTCGTTTGCGAGAAAAATGCAAAGGTACAAGACAGCTTTTCCTTGCCAATATCTCTCTTTTGCAAAGAGCTGCGCATTGGAAAATTCAGGGCTATGCCGTGTAGATGATGGCCTAACAGGAGGCTTTAAAATTTTCTTTCTAGTGTCCTTCGTTTGGGAGAAAAATGCAAAGGTACAAGACAGCTTTTCCTTGCCAATATCTCTCTTTTGCAAAGAGCTGCGCATTGGAAAATTCAGGGCTATGACGTGTAGATGATGGCCTAACAGGAGGCTTTAAAATTTTCTTTCTAATGTCCTTCGTTTGGGAGAAAAATGCAAAGGTACAAGACAGCTTTTCCTTGCCAATATCTCTCTTTTGCAAAGAGCTGCGCATTGGAAAATTCAGGGCTATGCCGTGTAGATGATGGCCTAACAGGAGGCTTTAAAATTTTCTTTCTAGTGTCCTTCGTTTGCGAGAAAAATGCAAAGGTACAAGACAGCTTTTCCTTGCCAATATCTCTCTTTTGCAAAGAGCTGCGCATTGGAAAATTCAGGGCTATGCCGTGTAGATGATGGCCTAACAGGAGGCTTTAAAATTTTCTTTCTAGTGTCCTTCGTTTGGGAGAAAAATGCAAAGGTACAAGACAGCTTTTCCTTGCCAATATCTCTCTTTTGCAAAGAGCTGCGCATTGGAAAATTCAGGGCTATGCCGTGTAGATGATGGCCTAACAGGAGGCTTTAAAATTTTCTTTCTAGTGTCCTTCGTTTGCGAGAAAAATGCAAAGGTACAAGACAGCTTTTCCTTGCCAATATTTCTCTTTTGCAAAGAGCTACGCATTGGAAAATTCAGGGCTATACCGTGTAGATATAGCACTAACAGGAGGCTTTAAAATTTTCATTCTAGTGTCCTTCGTTTGGGAGAAAAATCCAATGGTACAAGACAGCTTTTCCTTGCCAATATCTCTCTTTTGCAAAGAGCTGCGCATTGGAAAATTCAGGGCTATGCCGTGTAGATGATGGCCTAACAGGAGGCTTTAAAATTTTCTTTCTAGTGTCCTTCGTTTGGGAGAAAAATGCAAAGGTACAAGACAGCTTTTCCTTGCCAATATCTCTCTTTTGCAAAGAGCTGCGCATTGGAAAATTCAGGGCTATGCCGTGTAGATGATGGCCTAACAGGAGGCTTTAAAATTTTATTTCTAGTGTCCTTCGTTTGGGAGAAAAATGCAAAGGTACAAGACAGCTTTTCCTTGCCAATATCTCTCTTTTGCAAAGAGCTGCGCATTGGAAAATTCAGGGCTATGCCGTGTAGATGATGGCCTAACAGGAGACTTTAAAATTTTCTTTCTAGTGTCCTTCGTTTGAGAGAAAAATGCAAAGGTACAAGACAGTTTTTCCTTGCCAATATCTCTCTTTTGCAAAGAGCTGCGCATTGCAAAATTCAGGGCTATGCCGTGTAGATGATGGCCTAACAGGAGGCTTTAAAATTTTCTTTCTAGTGTCCTTCGTTTGCGAGAAAAATGCAAAGGTACAAGACAGCTTTTCCTTGCCAATATCTCTCTTTTGCAAAGAGCTGCGCATTGGAAAATTCAGGGCTATGCCGTGTAGATGATGGCCTAAAAGGAGGCTTTAAAATTTTCTTTCTAGTGTCCTTCGTTTGCGAGAAAATTGCAAAGGTACAAGACAGCTTTTCCTTGCCAATATCTCTCTTTTGCAAAGAGCTGCGTATTGGAAAATTCAGGGCTATGCCGTGTAGATGATGGCCTAACAGGAGGCTTTAAAATTTTCTTTCTAGTGTCCTTCGTTTGGGAGAAAAATGCAAAGGTACAAGACAGCTTTTCCTTGCCAATATCTCTATTTTGCAAAGAGCTGCGCATTGGAAAATTCAGGGCTATGCCGTGTAGATGATGGCCTAACAGGAGGCTTTAAAATTTTCTTTCTAGTGTCCTTCGTTTGCGAGAAAAATGCAAAGGTACAAGACAGCTTTTCCTTGCCAATATCTCTCTTTTGCAAAGAGCTGCGCATTGGAAAATTCAGGGCTATGCCGTGTAGATGATGGCCTAACAGGAGGCTTTAAAATTTTCTTTCTAGTGTCCTTCGTTTGGGAGAAAAATGCAAAGGTACAAGACAGCTTTTCCTTGCCAATATCTCTCTTTTGCAAAGAGCTGCGCATTGGAAAATTCAGGGCTATGACGTGTAGATGATGGCCTAACAGGAGGCTTTAAAATTTTCTTTCTAATGTCCTTCGTTTGGGAGAAAAATGCAAAGGTACAAGACAGCTTTTCCTTGCCAATATCTCTCTTTTGCAAAGAGCTGCGCATTGGAAAATTCAGGGCTATGCCGTGTAGATGATGGCCTAACAGGAGGCTTTAAAATTTTCTTTCTAGTGTCCTTCGTTTGCGAGAAAAATGCAAAGGTACAAGACAGCTTTTCCTTGCCAATATCTCTCTTTTGCAAAGAGCTGCGCATTGGAAAATTCAGGGCTATGCCGTGTAGATGATGGCCTAACAGGAGGCTTTAAAATTTTCTTTCTAGTGTCCTTCGTTTGGGAGAAAAATGCAAAGGTACAAGACAGCTTTTCCTTGCCAATATCTCTCTTTTGCAAAGAGCTGCGCATTGGAAAATTCAGGGCTATGCCGTGTAGATGATGGCCTAACAGGAGGCTTTAAAATTTTCTTTCTAGTGTCCTTCGTTTGCGAGAAAAATGCAAAGGTACAAGACAGCTTTTCCTTGCCAATATTTCTCTTTTGCAAAGAGCTACGCATTGGAAAATTCAGGGCTATACCGTGTAGATATAGCACTAACAGGAGGCTTTAAAATTTTCATTCTAGTGTCCTTCGTTTGGGAGAAAAATCCAATGGTACAAGACAGCTTTTCCTTGCCAATATCTCTCTTTTGCAAAGAGCTGCGCATTGGAAAATTCAGGGCTATGCCGTGTAGATGATGGCCTAACAGGAGGCTTTAAAATTTTCTTTCTAGTGTCCTTCGTTTGGGAGAAAAATGCAAAGGTACAAGACAGCTTTTCCTTGCCAATATCTCTCTTTTGCAAAGAGCTGCGCATTGGAAAATTCAGGGCTATGCCGTGTAGATGATGGCCTAACAGGAGGCTTTAAAATTTTATTTCTAGTGTCCTTCGTTTGGGAGAAAAATGCAAAGGTACAAGACAGCTTTTCCTTGCCAATATCTCTCTTTTGCAAAGAGCTGCGCATTGGAAAATTCAGGGCTATGCCGTGTAGATGATGGCCTAACAGGAGGCTTTAAAATTTTCTTTCTAGTGTCCTTCGTTTGAGAGAAAAATGCAAAGGTACAAGACAGCTTTTCCTTGCCAATATCTCTCTTTTGCAAAGAGCTGCGCATTGGAAAATTCAGGGCTATGCCGTGTAGATGATGGCCTAACAGGAGGCTTTAAAATTTTCTTTCTAGTGTCCTTTGTTTGCGAGAAAAATGCAAAGGTACAAGACAGCTTTTCCTTGCCAATATCTCTCTTTTGCAAAGAGCTGCGCATTGGAAAATTCAGGGCTATGCCGTGTAGATGATGGCCTAACAGGAGGCTTTAAAATTTTCTTTCTAGTGTCCTTCGTTTGCGAGAAAATTGCAAAGGTACAAGACAGCTTTTCCTTGCCAATATCTCTCTTTTGCAAAGAGCTGCGTATTGGAAAATTCAGGGCTATGCCGTGTAGATGATGGCCTAACAGGAGGCTTTAAAATTTTCTTTCTAGTGTCCTTCGTTTGCGAGAAAAATGCAAAGGTACAAGACAGCTTTTCCTTGCCAATATCTCTCTTTTGCAAAGAGCTGCGCATTGGAAAATTCAGGGCTATGCCGTGTAGATGATGGCCTAACAGGAGGCTTTAAAATTTTCTTTCTAGTGTCCTTCGTTTGGGAGAAAAATGCAAAGGTACAAGACAGCTTTTCCTTGCCAATATCTCTCTTTTGCAAAGAGCTGCGCATTGGAAAATTCAGGGCTATGCCGTGTAGATGATGGCCTAACAGGAGGCTTTAAAATTTTCTTTCTAATGTCCTTCGTTTGGGAGAAAAATGCAAAGGTACAAGACAGCTTTTCCTTGCCAATATCTCTCTTTTGCAAAGAGCTGCGCATTGGAAAATTCAGGGCTATGCCGTGTAGATGATGGCCTAACAGGAGGCTTTAAAATTTTCTTTCTAGTGTCCTTCGTTTGCGAGAAAAATGCAAAGGTACAAGACAGCTTTTCCTTGCCAATATCTCTCTTTTGCAAAGAGCTGCGCATTGGAAAATTCAGGGCTATGCCGTGTAGATGATGGCCTAACAGGAGGCTTTAAAATTTTCTTTCTAGTGTCCTTCGTTTGGGAGAAAAATGCAAAGGTACAAGACAGCTTTTCCTTGCCAATATCTCTCTTTTGCAAAGAGCTGCGCATTGGAAAATTCAGGGCTATGCCGTGTAGATGATGGCCTAACAGGAGGCTTTAAAATTTTCTTTCTAGTGTCCTTCGTTTGCGAGAAAAATGCAAAGGTACAAGACAGCTTTTCCTTGCCAATATTTCTCTTTTGCAAAGAGCTACGCATTGGAAAATTCAGGGCTATACCGTGTAGATATAGCACTAACAGGAGGCTTTAAAATTTTCATTCTAGTGTCCTTCGTTTGGGAGAAAAATCCAATGGTACAAGACAGCTTTTCCTTGCCAATATCTCTCTTTTGCAAAGAGCTGCGCATTGGAAAATACAGGGCTATGCCGTGTAGATGATGGCCTAACAAGAGGCTTTAAAATTTTCTTTCTAGTGTCCTTCGTTTGGGAGAAAAATGCAAAGGTACAAGACAGCTTTTCCTTGCCAATATCTCTCTTTTGCAAAGAGCTGCGCATTGGAAAATTCAGGGCTATGCCGTGTAGATGATGGCCTAACAGGAGGCTTTAAAATTTTATTTCTAGTGTCCTTCGTTTGGGAGAAAAATGCAAAGGTACAAGACAGCTTTTCCTTGCCAATATCTCTCTTTTGCAAAGAGCTGCGCATTGGAAAATTCAGGGCTATGCCGTGTAGATGATGGCCTAACAGGAGGCTTTAAAATTTTCTTTCTAGTGTCCTTCGTTTGAGAGAAAAATGCAAAGGTACAAGACAGCTTTTCCTTGCCAATATCTCTCTTTTGCAAAGAGCTGCGCATTGGAAAATTCAGGGCTATGCCGTGTAGATGATGGCCTAACAGGAGGCTTTAAAATTTTCTTTCTAGTGTCCTTTGTTTGCGAGAAAAATGCAAAGGTACAAGACAGCTTTTCCTTGCCAATATCTCTCTTTTGCAAAGAGCTGCGCATTGGAAAATTCAGGGCTATGCCGTGTAGATGATGGCCTAACAGGAGGCTTTAAAATTTTCTTTCTAGTGTCCTTCGTTTGCGAGAAAATTGCAAAGGTACAAGACAGCTTTTCCTTGCCAATATCTCTCTTTTGCAAAGAGCTGCGTATTGGAAAATTCAGGGCTATGCCGTGTAGATGATGGCCTAACAGGAGGCTTTAAAATTTTCTTTCTAGTGTCCTTCGTTTGGGAGAAAAATGCAAAGGTACAAGACAGCTTTTCCTTGCCAATATCTCTCTTTTGCAAAGAGCTGCGCATTGGAAAATTCAGGGCTATGCCGTGTAGATGATGGCCTAACAGGAGGCTTTAAAATTTTCTTTCTAATGTCCTTCGTTTGGGAGAAAAATGCAAAGGTACAAGACAGCTTTTCCTTGCCAATATCTCTCTTTTGCAAAGAGCTGCGCATTGGAAAATTCAGGGCTATGCCGTGTAGATGATGGCCTAACAGGAGGCTTTAAAATTTTCTTTCTAGTGTCCTTCGTTTGCGAGAAAAATGCAAAGGTACAAGACAGCTTTTCCTTGCCAATATCTCTCTTTTGCAAAGAGCTGCGCATTGGAAAATTCAGGGCTATGCCGTGTAGATGATGGCCTAACAGGAGGCTTTAAAATTTTCTTTCTAGTGTCCTTCGTTTGGGAGAAAAATGCAAAGGTACAAGACAGTTTTTCCTTGCCAATATCTCTCTTTTGCAAAGAGCTGCGCATTGGAAAATTCAGGGCTATGCCGTGTAGATGATGGCCTAACAGGAGGCTTTAAAATTTTCTTTCTAGTGTCCTTCGTTTGCGAGACTATACCGTGTAGATATAGCACTAACAGGAGGCTTTAAAATTTTCATTCTAGTGTCCTTCGTTTGGGAGAAAAATCCAATGGTACAAGACAGCTTTTCCTTGCCAATATCTCTCTTTTGCAAAGAGCTGCGCATTGGAAAATTCAGGGCTATGCCGTGTAGATGATGGCCTAACAGGAGGCTTTAAAATTTTCTTTCTAGTGTCCTTCGTTTGGGAGAAAAATGCAAAGGTACAAGACAGCTTTTCCTTGCCAATATCTCTCTTTTGCAAAGAGCTGCGCATTGGAAAATTCAGGGCTATGCCGTGTAGATGATGGCCTAACAGGAGGCTTTAAAATTTTATTTCTAGTGTCCTTCGTTTGGGAGAAAAATGCAAAGGTACAAGACAGCTTTTCCTTGCCAATATCTCTCTTTTGCAAAGAGCTGCGCATTGGAAAATTCAGGGCAATGCCGTGTAGATGATGGCCTAACAGGAGGCTTTAAAATTTTCTTTCTAGTGTCCTTCGTTTGAGAGAAAAATGCAAAGGTACAAGACAGCTTTTCCTTGCCAATATCTCTCTTTTGCAAAGAGCTGCGCATTGGAAAATTCAGGGCTATGCCGTGTAGATGATGGCCTAACAGGAGGCTTTAAAATTTTCTTTCTAGTGTCCTTTGTTTGCGAGAAAAATGCAAAGGTACAAGACAGCTTTTCCTTGCCAATATCTCTCTTTTGCAAAGAGCTGCGCATTGGAAAATTCAGGGCTATGCCGTGTAGATGATGGCCTAACAGGAGGCTTTAAAATTTTCTTTCTAGTGTCCTTCGTTTGCGAGAAAATTGCAAAGGTACAAGACAGCTTTTCCTTGCCAATATCTCTCTTTTGCAAAGAGCTGCGTATTGGAAAATTCAGGGCTATGCCGTGTAGATGATGGCCTAACAGGAGGCTTTAAAATTTTCTTTCTAGTGTCCTTCGTTTGGGAGAAAAATGCAAAGGTACAAGACAGCTTTTCCTTGCCAATATCTCTCTTTTGCAAAGAGCTGCGCATTGCAAAATTCAGGGCTATGCCGTGTAGATGATGGCCTAACAGGAGGCTTTAAAATTTTCTTTCTAGTGTCCTTCGTTTGCGAGAAAAATGCAAAGGTACAAGACAGCTTTGCCTTGCCAATATCTCTCTTTTGCAAAGAGCTGCGCATTGGAAAATTCAGGGCTATGCCGTGTAGATGATGGCCTAAAAGGAGGCTTTAAAATTTTCTTTCTAGTGTCCTTCGTTTGCGAGAAAATTGCAAAGGTACAAGACAGCTTTTCCTTGCCAATATCTCTCTTTTGCAAAGAGCTGCGTATTGGAAAATTCAGGGCTATGCCGTGTAGATGATGGCCTAACAGGAGGCTTTAAAATTTTCTTTCTAGTGTCCTTCGTTTGGGAGAAAAATGCAAAGGTACAAGACAGCTTTTCCTTGCCAATATCTCTCTTTTGCAAAGAGCTGCGCATTGGAAAATTCAGGGCTATGCCGTGTAGATGATGGCCTAACAGGAGGCTTTAAAATTTTCTTTCTAGTGTCCTTCGTTTGGGAGAAAAATGCAAAGGTACAAGACAGCTTTTCCTTGCCAATATCTCTCTTTTGCAAAGAGCTGCGCATTGGAAAATTCAGGACTATACCGTGTAGATGATGGCCTAACAGGAGGCTTTAAAATTTTCTTTCTAGTGTCCTTCGTTTGGGAGAAAAATGCAAAGGTACAAGACAGCTTTTCCTTGCCAATATCTCTCTTTTGCAAAGAGCTGCGCATTGGAAAATTCAGGGCTATGCCGTATAGATGATGGCCTAACAGGAGGCTTTAAAATTTTCTTTCTAGTGTCCTTCGTTTGGGAGAAAAATGCAACGGTACAAGACAGCTTTTCCTTGCCAATATCTCTCTTTTGCAAAGAGCTGCGCATTGCAAAATTCAGGGCTATGCCGTGTAGATGATGGCCTAACAGGAGGCTTTAAAATTTTCTTTCTAGTGTCCTTCGTTTGGGAGAAAAATGCAAAGGTACAAGACAGCTTTTCCTTGCCAATATCTCTCTTTTGCAAAGAGCTGCGCATTGGAAAATTCAGGGCTATGCCGTGTAGATGATGGCCTAACAGGAGGCTTTAAAATTTTCTTTCTAGTGTCCTTTGTTTGCGAGAAAAATGCAAAGGTACAAGACAGCTTTTCCTTGCCAATATCTCTCTTTTGCAAAGAGCTGCGCATTGGAAAATTCAGGGCTATGCCGTGTAGATGATGGCCTAACAGGAGGCTTTAAAATTTTCTTTCTAGTGTCCTTCGTTTGCGAGAAAATTGCAAAGGTACAAGACAGCTTTTCCTTGCCAATATCTCTCTTTTGCAAAGAGCTGCGTATTGGAAAATTCAGGGCTATGCCGTGTAGATGATGGCCTAACAGGAGGCTTTAAAATTTTCTTTCTAGTGTCCTTCGTTTGGGAGAAAAATGCAAAGGTACAAGACAGCTTTTCCTTGCCAATATCTCTCTTTTGCAAAGAGCTGCGCATTGGAAAATTCAGGGCTATGCCGTGTAGATGATGGCCTAACAGGAGGCTTTAAAATTTTCTTTCTAGTGTCCTTCGTTTGCGAGAAAAATGCAAAGGTACAAGACAGCTTTTCCTTGCCAATATCTCTCTTTTGCAAAGAGCTGCGCATTGGAAAATTCAGGGCTATGCCGTGTAGATGATGGCCTAACAGGAGGCTTTAAAATTTTCTTTCTAGTGTCCTTCGTTTGGGAGAAAAATGCAAAGGTACAAGACAGCTTTTCCTTGCCAATATCTCTCTTTTGCAAAGAGCTGCGCATTGGAAAATTTAGGGCTATGCCGTGTAGATGATGGCCTAACAGGAGGCTTTAAAATTTTCTTTCTAGTGTCCTTCGTTTGCGAGAAAAATGCAAAGGTACAAGACAGCTTTTCCTTGCCAATATCTCTCTTTTGCAAAGAGCTACGCATTGGAAAATTCAGGGCTATACCGTGTAGATGATGGCCTAACAGGAGGCTTTAAAATTTTCTTTCTAGTGTCCTTCGTTTGGGAGAAAAATGCAAAGGTACAAGACAGCTTTTCCTTGCCAATATCTCTCTTTTGCAAAGAGCTACGCATTGGAAAATTCAGGGCTATACCGTGTAGATATAGCACTAACAGGAGGCTTTAAAATTTTCTTTCTAGTGTCCTTCGTTTGGGAGAAAAATGCAAAGGTACAAGACAGGTTTTCCTTGCCAATATCTCTCTTTTGCAAAGAGCTGCGCATTGGAAAATTCAGGGCTATGCCGTGTAGATGATGGCCTAACAGGAGGCTTTAAAATTTTCTTTCTAGTGTCCTTCGTTTGGGAGAAAAATGCAAAGGTACAAGACAGCTTTTCCTTGCCAATATCTCTCTTTTGCAAAGAGCTACGCATTGGAAAATTCAGGGCTATACCGTGTAGATATAGCACTAACAGGAGGCTTTAAAATTTTCATTCTAGTGTCCTTCGTTTGGGAGAAAAATGCAAAGGTACAAGACAGGTTTTCCTTGCCAATATCTCTCTTTTGCAAAGAGCTGCGCATTGGAAAATTCAGGGCTATGCCGTGTAGATGATGGCCTAACAGGAGGCTTTAAAATTTTCTTTCTAGTGTCCTTCGTTTGCGAGAAAAATGCAAAGGTACAAGAAAGCTTTTCCTTGCCAATATCTCTCTTTTGCAAAGAGCTGCGCATTGGAAAATTCAGGGCTATGCCGTGTAGATGATGGCCTAACAGGAGGCTTTAAAATTTTCTTTCTAGTGTCCTTCGTTTGGGAGAAAAATGCAAAGGTACAAGACAGCTTTTCCTTGCCAATATCTCTCTTTTGCAAAGAGCTGCGCATTGGAAAATTCAGGGCTATGCCGTGTAGATGATGGCCTAACAGGAGGCTTTAAAATTTTCTTTCTAATGTCCTTCGTTTGGGAGAAAAATACAAAGGTACAAGACAGCTTTTCCTTGCCAATATCTCTCTTTTGCAAAGAGCTGCGTATTGGAAAATTCAGGGCTATGCCGTGTAGATGATGGCCTAACAGGAGGCTTTAAAATTTTCTTTCTAGTGTCCTTCGTTTGGGAGAAAAATGCAAAGGTACAAGACAGCTTTTCCTTGCCAATATCTCTCTTTTGCAAAGAGCTGCGCATTGGAAAATTCAGGGCTATGCCGTGTAGATGATGGCCTAACAGGAGGCTTTAAAATTTTCTTTCTAGTGTCCTTCGTTTGGGAGAAAAATGCAAAGGTACAAGACAGCTTTTCCTTGCCAATATCTCTCTTTTGCAAAGAGCTGCGCATTGGAAAATTCAGGACTATACCGTGTAGATGATGGCCTAACAGGAGGCTTTAAAATTTTCTTTCTAGTGTCCTTCGTTTGGGAGAAAAATGCAAAGGTACAAGACAGCTTTTCCTTGCCAATATCTCTCTTTTGCAAAGAGCTGCGCATTGGAAAATTCAGGGCTATGCCGTATAGATGATGGCCTAACAGGAGGCTTTAAAATTTTCTTTCTAGTGTCCTTCGTTTGGGAGAAAAATGCAACGGTACAAGACAGCTTTTCCTTGCCAATATCTCTCTTTTGCAAAGAGCTGCGCATTGCAAAATTCAGGGCTATGCCGTGTAGATGATGGCCTAACAGGAGGCTTTAAAATTTTCTTTCTAGTGTCCTTCGTTTGGGAGAAAAATGCAAAGGTACAAGACAGCTTTTCCTTGCCAATATCTCTCTTTTGCAAAGAGCTGCGCATTGGAAAATTCAGGGCTATGCCGTGTAGATGATGGCCTAACAGGAGGCTTTAAAATTTTCTTTCTAGTGTCCTTTGTTTGCGAGAAAAATGCAAAGGTACAAGACAGCTTTTCCTTGCCAATATCTCTCTTTTGCAAAGAGCTGCGCATTGGAAAATTCAGGGCTATGCCGTGTAGATGATGGCCTAACAGGAGGCTTTAAAATTTTCTTTCTAGTGTCCTTCGTTTGCGAGAAAATTGCAAAGGTACAAGACAGCTTTTCCTTGCCAATATCTCTCTTTTGCAAAGAGCTGCGTATTGGAAAATTCAGGGCTATGCCGTGTAGCTGATGGCCTAACAGGAGGCTTTAAAATTTTCTTTCTAGTGTCCTTCGTTTGGGAGAAAAATGCAAAGGTACAAGACAGCTTTTCCTTGCCAATATCTCTCTTTTGCAAAGAGCTGCGCATTGGAAAATTCAGGGCTATGCCGTGTAGATGATGGCCTAACAGGAGGCTTTAAAATTTTCTTTCTAGTGTCCTTCGTTTGGGAGAAAAATGCAAAGGTACAAGACAGCTTTTCCTTGCCAATATCTTTTGCAAAGAGCTGCGCATTGGAAAATTCAGGGCTATGCCGTGTAGATGATGGCCTAACAGGAGGCTTTAAAATTTTCTTTCTAGTGTCCTTCGTTTGCGAGAAAAATGCAAAGGTACAAGACAGCTTTTCCTTGCCAATATCTCTCTTTTGCAAAGAGCTGCGCATTGGAAAATTCAGGGCTATGCCGTGTAGATGATGGCCTAACAGGAGGCTTTAAAATTTTCTTTCTAGTGTCCTTCGTTTGGGAGAAAAATGCAAAGGTACAAGACAGCTTTTCCTTGCCAATATCTCTCTTTTGCAAAGAGCTGCGCATTGGAAAATTTAGGGCTATGCCGTGTAGATGATGGCCTAACAGGAGGCTTTAAAATTTTCTTTCTAGTGTCCTTCGTTTGCGAGAAAAATGCAAAGGTACAAGACAGCTTTTCCTTGCCAATATCTCTCTTTTGCAAAGAGCTACGCATTGGAAAATTCAGGGCTATACCGTGTAGATGATGGCCTAACAGGAGGCTTTAAAATTTTCTTTCTAGTGTCCTTCGTTTGGGAGAAAAATGCAAAGGTACAAGACAGCTTTTCCTTGCCAATATCTCTCTTTTGCAAAGAGCTACGCATTGGAAAATTCAGGGCTATACCGTGTAGATATAGCACTAACAGGAGGCTTTAAAATTTTCTTTCTAGTGTCCTTCGTTTGGGAGAAAAATGCAAAGGTACAAGACAGGTTTTCCTTGCCAATATCTCTCTTTTGCAAAGAGCTGCGCATTGGAAAATTCAGGGCTATGCCGTGTAGATGATGGCCTAACAGGAGGCTTTAAAATTTTCTTTCTAGTGTCCTTCGTTTGGGAGAAAAATGCAAAGGTACAAGACAGCTTTTCCTTGCCAATATCTCTCTTTTGCAAAGAGCTACGCATTGGAAAATTCAGGGCTATACCGTGTAGATATAGCACTAACAGGAGGCTTTAAAATTTTCATTCTAGTGTCCTTCGTTTGGGAGAAAAATGCAAAGGTACAAGACAGGTTTTCCTTGCCAATATCTCTCTTTTGCAAAGAGCTGCGCATTGGAAAATTCAGGGCTATGCCGTGTAGATGATGGCCTAACAGGAGGCTTTAAAATTTTCTTTCTAGTGTCCTTCGTTTGCGAGAAAAATGCAAAGGTACAAGACAGCTTTTCCTTGCCAATATCTCTCTTTTGCAAAGAGCTGCGCATTGGAAAATTCAGGGCTATGCCGTGTAGATGATGGCCTAACAGGAGGCTTTAAAATTTTCTTTCTAGTGTCCTTCGTTTGGGAGAAAAATGCAAAGGTACAAGACAGCTTTTCCTTGCCAATATCTCTCTTTTGCAAAGAGCTGCGCATTGGAAAATTCAGGGCTATGCCGTGTAGATGATGGCCTAACAGGAGGCTTTAAAATTTTCTTTCTAATGTCCTTCGTTTGGGAGAAAAATGCAAAGGTACAAGACAGCTTTTCCTTGCCAATATCTCTCTTTTGCAAAGAGCTGCGCATTGGAAAATTCAGGGCTATGCCGTGTAGATGATGGCCTAACAGGAGGCTTTAAAATTTTCTTTCTAGTGTCCTTCGTTTGCGAGAAAAATGCAAAGGTACAAGACAGCTTTTCCTTGCCAATATCTCTCTTTTGCAAAGAGCTGCGCATTGGAAAATTCAGGGCTATGCCGTGTAGATGATGGCCTAACAGGAGGCTTTAAAATTTTCTTTCTAGTGTCCTTCGTTTGGGAGAAAAATGCAAAGGTACAAGACAGCTTTTCCTTGCCAATATCTCTCTTTTGCAAAGAGCTGCGCATTGGAAAATTCAGGGCTATGCCGTGTAGATGATGGCCTAACAGGAGGCTTTAAAATTTTCTTTCTAGTGTCCTTCGTTTGCGAGAAAAATGCAAAGGTACAAGACAGCTTTTCCTTGCCAATATTTCTCTTTTGCAAAGAGCTACGCATTGGAAAATTCAGGGCTATACCGTGTAGATATAGCACTAACAGGAGGCTTTAAAATTTTCATTCTAGTGTCCTTCGTTTGGGAGAAAAATCCAATGGTACAAGACAGCTTTTCCTTGCCAATATCTCTCTTTTGCAAAGAGCTGCGCATTGGAAAATTCAGGGCTATGCCGTGTAGATGATGGCCTAACAGGAGGCTTTAAAATTTTCTTTCTAGTGTCCTTCGTTTGGGAGAAAAATGCAAAGGTACAAGACAGCTTTTCCTTGCCAATATCTCTCTTTTGCAAAGAGCTGCGCATTGGAAAATTCAGGGCTATGCCGTGTAGATGATGGCCTAACAGGAGGCTTTAAAATTTTCTTTCTAGTGTCCTTTGTTTGCGAGAAAAATGCAAAGGTACAAGACAGCTTTTCCTTGCCAATATCTCTCTTTTGCAAAGAGCTGCGCATTGGAAAATTCAGGGCTATGCCGTGTAGATGATGGCCTAACAGGAGGCTTTAAAATTTTCTTTCTAGTGTCCTTCGTTTGCGAGAAAATTGCAAAGGTACAAGACAGCTTTTCCTTGCCAATATCTCTCTTTTGCAAAGAGCTGCGTATTGGAAAATTCAGGGCTATGCCGTGTAGATGATGGCCTAACAGGAGGCTTTAAAATTTTCTTTCTAGTGTCCTTCGTTTGGGAGAAAAATGCAAAGGTACAAGACAGCTTTTCCTTGCCAATATCTCTCTTTTGCAAAGAGCTACGCATTGGAAAATTCAGGGCTATACCGTGTAGATATAGCACTAACAGGAGGCTTTAAAATTTTCTTTCTAGTGTCCTTCGTTTGGGAGAAAAATGCAAAGGTACAAGACAGGTTTTCCTTGCCAATATCTCTCTTTTGCAAAGAGCTGCGCATTGGAAAATTCAGGGCTATGCCGTGTAGATGATGGCCTAACAGGAGGCTTTAAAATTTTCTTTCTAGTGTCCTTCGTTTGCGAGAAAAATGCAAAGGTACAAGACAGCTTTTCCTTGCCAATATTTCTCTTTTGCAAAGAGCTACGCATTGGAAAATTCAGGGCTATACCGTGTAGATATAGCACTAACAGGAGGCTTTAAAATTTTCATTCTAGTGTCCTTCGTTTGGGAGAAAAATCCAATGGTACAAGACAGCTTTTCCTTGCCAATATCTCTCTTTTGCAAAGAGCTGCGCATTGGAAAATTCAGGGCTATGCCGTGTAGATGATGGCCTAACAGGAGGCTTTAAAATTTTCTTTCTAGTGTCCTTCGTTTGGGAGAAAAATGCAAAGGTACAAGACAGCTTTTCCTTGCCAATATCTCTCTTTTGCAAAGAGCTGCGCATTGGAAAATTCAGGGCTATGCCGTGTAGATGATGGCCTAACAGGAGGCTTTAAAATTTTCTTTCTTGTGTCCTTCGTTTGGGAGAAAAATGCAAAGGTACAAGACAGCTTTTCCTTGCCAATATCTCTCTTTTGCAAAGAGCTGCGCATTGGAAAATTCAGGGCTATGCCGTGTAGATGATGGCCTAACAGGAGGCTTTAAAATTTTCTTTCTAGTGTCCTTCGTTTGCGAGAAAATTGCAAAGGTACAAGACAGCTTTTCCTTGCCAATATCTCTCTTTTGCAAAGAGCTGCGCATTGCAAAATTCAGGGCTATGCCGTGTAGATGATGGCCTAACAGGAGGCTTTAAAATTTTCTTTCTAGTGTCCTTCGTTTGCGAGAAAAATGCAAAGGTACAAGACAGCTTTGCCTTGCCAATATCTCTCTTTTGCAAAGAGCTGCGCATTGGAAAATTCAGGGCTATGCCGTGTTGATGATGGCCTAAAAGGAGGCTTTAAAATTTTCTTTCTAGTGTCCTTCGTTTGCGAGAAAAATGCAAAGGTACAAGACAGCTTTTCCTTGCAAATATCTCTCTTTTGCAAAGAGCTACGCATTGGAAAATTCAGGGCTATACCGTGTTGATATAGCACTAACAGCAGGCTTTAAAATTTTCATTCTAGTGTCCTTCGTTTGGGAGAAAAATGCAAAGGTACAAGACAGGTTTTCCTTGCCAATATCTCTCTTTTGCAAAGAGCTGCGCATTGGAAAATTCAGGGCTATGCCGTGTAGATGATGGCCTAACAGGAGGCTTTAAAATTTTCTTTCTAGTGTCCTTCGTTTGGGAGAAAAATGCAAAGGTACAAGACAGCTTTTCCTTGCCAATATCTCTCTTTTCCAAAGAGCTGCGCATTGGAAAATTCAGGGCTATGCCGTGTAGATGATGGCCTAACAGGAGGCTTTAAAATTTTCTTTCAAGTGTCCTTCGTTTGGGAGAAAAATGCAAAGGTACAAGACAGCTTTTCCTTGCCAATATCTCTCTTTTGCAAAGAGCTGCGCATTGGAAAATTCAGGGCTATGCCGTGTAGATGATGGCCTAACAGGAGGCTTTAAAATGTTCTTTCTAGTGTCCTTCGTTTGGGAGAAAAATGCAAAGGTACAAGACAGGTTTTCCTTGCCAATATCTCTCTTTTGCAAAGAGCTGCGCATTGGAAAATTCAGGGCTATGCCGTGTAGATGATGGCCTAACAGGAGGCTTTAAAATTTTCTTTCTAGTGTCCTTCGTTTGGGAGAAAAATGCAAAGGTACAAGACAGCTTTTCCTTGCCAATATCTCTCTTTTGCAAAGAGCTGCGCATTGGAAAATTCAGGGCTATGCCGTGTAGATGATGGCCTAACAGGAGGCTTTAAAATTTTCTTTCTAGTGTCCTTCGTTTGGGAGAAAAATGCAAAGGTACAAGACAGCTTTTCCTTGCCAATATCTCTCTTTTGCATAGAGCTGCGCATTGGAAAATTCAGGGCTATGCCGTGTAGATGATGGCCTAACAGGAGGCTTTAAAATTTTCTTTCTAGTGTCATTCGTTTGGGAGAAAAATGCAAAGGTACAAGACAGCTTTTCCTTGCCAATATCTCTCTTTTGCAAAGAGCTGCGCATTGGAAAATTCAGGGCTATGCCGTGTAGACGATGGCCTAACAGGAGGCTTTAAAATTTTCTTTCTAGTGTCCTTCGTTTGGGAGAAAAATGCAAAGGTACAAGACAGCTTTTCCTTGCCAATATCTCTCTTTTGCAAAGAGCTACGCATTGGAAAATTCAGGGCTATACCGTGTAGATAAAAGCACTAACAGGAGGCTTTAAAATTTTCATTCTAGTGTCTTTCGTTTGGGAGAAAAATCCAATGGTAAAAGACAGCTTTTCCTTGCCAATATCTCTCTTTTGCAAAGAGCTGCGCATTGGAAAATTCAGGGCTATGCCGTGTAGATGATGGCCTAACAGGAGGCTTTAAAATTTTCCCAAACGAAGGACACTAGAAAGAAAATTTTAAAGCCTCCTGTTAGGCCATCATCTACACGGCATAGCCCTGAATTTTCCAATGCGCAGCTCTTTGCAAAAGAGAGATATTGGCAAGGAAAAGCTGTCTTGTACCTTTGCATTTTTCTCCCAAACGAAGGACACTAGAAAGAAAATTTTAAAGCCTCCTGTTAGGCCATCATCTACACGGCATAGCCCTGAATTTTCCAATGCGCAGCTCTTTGCAAAAGAGAGATATTGGCAAGGAAAAGCTGTCTTGTACCTTTGCATTTTTCTCCCAAACGAAGGACACTAGAAAGAAAATTTTAAAGCCTCCTGTTAGGCCATCATCTACACGGCATAGCCCTGAATTTTCCAATGCGCATCTCTTTGCAAAAGAGAGATATTGGCAAGGAAAAGCTGTCTTGTACCTTTGCATTTTTCTCCCAAACGAAGGACACTAGAAAGAAAATTTTAAAAGCCTCCTGTTAGGCCATCATCTACACGGCATAGCACTGAATTTTCCAATGCGCAGCTCTTTGCAAAAGGGAGATATTGGCAAGGAAAAGCTGTCTTGTACCTTTGCATTTTTCTCCCAAACGAAGGACACTAGAAAGAAAATTTTAAAGCCTCCTGTTAGGCCATCATCTACACGGCATAGCCCTGAATTTTCCAATGCGCAGCTCTTTGCAAAAGAGAGATATTGGCAAGGAAAAGCTGTCTTGTACCATTGGATTTTTCTCCCAAACGAAGGACACTAGAATGAAAATTTTAAAGCCTCCTGTTAGTGCTATATCTACACGGTATAGCCCTGAATTTTCCAATGCGCAGCTCTTTGCAAAAGAGAGATATTGGCAAGGAAAGGCTGTCTTGTACCTTTGCATTTTTCTCGCAAACGAAGGACACTAGAAAGAAAATTTTAAAGCCTCCTGTTAGGCCATCATATACACGGCATAGCCCTGAATTTTCCAATGCGCAGCTCTTTGCAAAAGAGAGATATTGGCAAGGAAAAGCTGTCTTGTACCTTTGCATTTTTCTCCCAAACGAAGGACACTAGAAAGAAAATTTTAAAGCCTCCTGTTAGGCCATCATCTACACGGCATAGCCCTGAATTTTCCAATGCGCAGCTCTTTGCAAAAGAGAGATATTGGCAAGGAAAAGCTGTCTTGTACCTTTGCATTTTTCTCCCAAACGAAGGACACTAGAAAGAAAATTTTAAAGCCTCCTGTTAGGCCATCATCTACACGGCATAGCCCTGAATTTTCCAATGCGCAGCTCTTTGCAAAAGAGAGATATTGGCAAGGAAAAGCTGTCTAGTACCATTGGATTTTTCTCCCAAACGAAGGACACTAGAATGAAAATTTTAAAGCCTCCTGTTAGTGCTATATCTACACGGTATAGCCCTGAATTTTCCAATGCGTAGCTCTTTGCAAAAGAGAGATATTGGCAAGGAAAAGCTGTCTTGTACCTTTGCATTTTTCTCCCAAACGAAGGACACTAGAAAGAAAATTTTAAAGCCTCCTGTTAGGCCATCATCTACACGGCATAGCCTTGAATTTTCCAATGCGCAGCTCTTTGCAAAAGAGAGATATTGGCAAGGAAAAGCTGTCTTGTACCTTTGTATTTTTCTCCCAAACGAAGGACACTAGAAAGAAAATTTTAAAGCCTCCTGTTAGGCCATCATCTACACGGCATAGCCCTGAATTTTCCAATGCGCAGCTCTTTGCAAAAGAGAGATATTGGCAAGGAAAAGCTGTCTTGTACCTTTGCATTTTTCTCCCAAACGAAGGACACTAGAAAGAAAGTTTTAAAGCCTCCTGTTAGGCCATCATCTACACGGCATAGCCCTGAATTTTCCAATGCGCAGCTCTTTGCAAAAGAGAGATATTGGCAAGGAAAAGCTGTCTTGTACCTTTGCATTTTTCTCCCAAACGAAGGACACTAGAAAGAAAATTTTAAAGCCTCCTGTTAGGCCATCATCTACACGGCATAGCACTGAATTTTCCAATGCGCAGCTCTTTGCAAAAGGGAGATATTGGCAAGGAAAAGCTGTCTTGTACCTTTGCATTTTTCTCCCAAACGAAGGACACTAGAAAGAAAATTTTAAAGCCTCCTGTTAGGCCATCATCTACACGGCATAGCCCTGAATTTTCCAATGCGCAGCTCTTTGCAAAAGAGAGATATTGGCAAGGAAAAGCTGTCTTGTACCATTGGATTTTTCTCCCAAACGAAGGACACTAGAATGAAAATTTTAAAGCCTCCTGTTAGTGCTATATCTACACGGTATAGCCCTGAATTTTCCAATGCGCAGCTCTTTGCAAAAGAGAGATATTGGCAAGGAAAAGCTGTCTTGTACCTTTGCATTTTTCTCGCAAACGAAGGACACTAGAAAGAAAATTTTAAAGCCTCCTGTTAGGCCATCATCTACACGGCATAGCCCTGAATTTTCCAATGCGCAGCTCTTTGCAAAAGAGAGATATTGGCAAGGAAAAGCTGTCTTGTACCTTTGCATTTTTCTCCCAAACGAAGGACACTAGAAAGAAAATTTTAAAGCCTCCTGTTAGGCCATCATCTACACGGCATAGCCCTGAATTTTCCAATGCGCAGCTCTTTGCAAAAGAGAGATATTGGCAAGGAAAAGCTGTCTTGTACCTTTGCATTTTTCTCCCAAACGAAGGACACTAGAAAGAACATTTTAAAGCCTCCTGTTAGGCCATCATCTACACGGCATAGCCCTGAATTTTCCAATGCGCAGCTCTTTGCAAAAGAGAGATATTGGCAAGGAAAAGCTGTCTAGTACCATTGGATTTTTCTCCCAAACGAAGGACACTAGAATGAAAATTTTAAAGCCTCCTGTTAGTGCTATATCTACACGGTATAGCCCTGAATTTTCCAATGCGTAGCTCTTTGCAAAAGAGAGATATTGGCAAGGAAAAGCTGTCTTGTACCTTTGCATTTTTCTCCCAAACGAAGGACACTAGAAAGAAAATTTTAAAGCCTCCTGTTAGGCCATCATCTACACGGCATAGCCCTGAATTTTCCAATGCGCAGCTCTTTGCAAAAGAGAGATATTGGCAAGGAAAAGCTGTCTTGTACCTTTGTATTTTTCTCCCAAACGAAGGACACTAGAAAGAAAATTTTAAAGCCTCCTGTTAGGCCATCATCTACACGGCATAGCCCTGAATTTTCCAATGCGCAGCTCTTTGCAAAAGAGAGATATTGGCAAGGAAAAGCTGTCTTGTACCTTTGCATTTTTCTCCCAAACGAAGGACACTAGAAAGAAAATTTTAAAGCCTCCTGTTAGGCCATCATCTACACGGCATAGCCCTGAATTTTCCAATGCGCAGCTCTTTGCAAAAGAGAGATATTGGCAAGGAAAATCTGTCTTGTACCTTTGCATTTTTCTCCCAAACGAAGGACACTAGAAAGAAAATTTTAAAGCCTCCTGTTAGGCCATCATCTACACGGCATAGCCCTGAATTTTCCAATGCGCAGCTCTTTGCAAAAGAGAGATATTGGCAAGGAAAAGCTGTCTTGTACCATTGGATTTTTCTCCCAAACGAAGGACACTAGAATGAAAATTTTAAAGCCTCCTTTTAGTGCTATATCTACACGGTATAGCCCTGAATTTTCCAATGCGTAGCTCTTTGCAAAAGAGAGATATTGGCAAGGAAAAGCTGTCTTGTACCTTTGCATTTTTCTCCCAAACGAAGGACACTAGAAAGAAAATTTTAAAGCCTCCTGTTAGGCCATCATCTACACGGCATAGCCCTGAATTTTCCAATGCGCAGCTCTTTGCAAAAGAGAGATATTGGCAAGGAAAAGCTGTCTTGTACCTTTGCATTTTTCTCCCAAACGAAGGACACTAGAAAGAAAATTTTAAAGCCTCCTGTTAGGCCATCATCTACACGGCATAGCCCTGAATTTTCCAATGCGCAGCTCTTTGCAAAAGAGAGATATTGGCAAGGAAAAGCTGTCTTGTACCTTTGCATTTTTCTCCCAAACGAAGGACACTAGAAAGAAAATTTTAAAGCCTCCTGTTAGGCCATCTTCTACACGGCATAGCCCTGAATTTTCCAATGCGCAGCTCTTTGCAAAAGAGAGATATTGGCAAGGAAAAGCTGTCTTGTACCTTTGCATTTTTCTCCCAAACGAAGGACACTAGAAAGAAAATTTTAAAGCCTCCTGTTAGGCCATCATCTACACGGCATAGCCCTGAATTTTCCAATGCGCAGCTCTTTGCAAAAGAGAGATATTGGCAAGGAAAAGCTGTCTTGTACCTTTGCATTTTTCTCCCAAACGAAGGACACTAGAAAGAAAATTTTAAAGCCTCCTGTTAGGCCATCATCTACACGGCATAGCCCTGAATTTTCCAATGCGCAGCTCTTTGCAAAAGAGAGATATTGGCAAGGAAAAGCTGTCTTGTACCATTGGATTTTTCTCCCAAACGAAGGACACTAGAATGAAAATTTTAAAGCCTCCTGTTAGTGCTATATCTACACGGTATAGCCCTGAATTTTCCAATGCGCAGCTCTTTGCAAAAGAGAGATATTGGCAAGGAAAAGCTGTCTTGTACCTTTGCATTTTTCTCCCAAACGAAGGACACTAGAAAGAAAATTTTAAAGCCTCCTGTTAGGCCATCATCTACACGGCATAGCCCTGAATTTTCCAATGCGCAGCTCTTTGCAAAAGAGAGATATTGGCAAGGAAAAGCTGTCTTGTACCTTTGCATTTTTCTCCCAAACGAAGGACACTAGAAAGAAAATTTTAAAGCCTCCTGTTAGGCCATCATCTACACGGCATAGCCCTGAATTTTCCAATGCGCAGCTCTTTGCAAAAGAGAGATATTGGCAAGGAAAAGCTGTCTTGTACCATTGGATTTTTCTCCCAAACGAAGGACACTAGAATGAAAATTTTAAAGCCTCCTGTTAGTGCTATATCTACACGGAATAGCCCTGAATTTTCCAATGCGTAGCTCTTTGCAAAAGAGAGATATTGGCAAGGAAAAGCTGTCTTGTACCTTTGCATTTTTCTCCCAAACGAAGGACACTAGAAAGAAAATTTTAAAGCCTCCTGTTAGGCCATCATCTACACGGCATAGCCCTGAATTTTCCAATGCGCAGCTCTTTGCAAAAGAGAGATATTGGCAAGGAAAAGCTGTCTTGTACCTTTGCATTTTTCTCCCAAACGAAGGACACTAGAAAGAAAATTTTAAAGCCTCCTGTTAGGCCATCATCTACACGGCATAGCCCTGAATTTTCCAATGCGCAGCTCTTTGCAAAAGAGAGATATTGGCAAGGAAAAGCTGTCTTGTACCTTTGCATTTTTCTCCCAAACGAAGGACACTAGAAAGAAAATTTTAAAGCCTCCTGTTAGGAAATCATCTACACGGCATAGCCCTGAATTTTCCAATGCGCATCTCTTTGCAAAAGAGAGATATTGGCAAGGAAAAGCTGTCTTGTACCTTTGCATTTTTCTCCCAAACGAAGGACACTAGAAAGAAAATTTTAAAGCCTCCTGTTAGGCCATCATCTACACGGCATAGCCCAGAATTTTCCAATGCGCAGCTCTTTGCAAAAGAGAGATATTGGCAAGGAAAAGCTGTCTTGTACCTTTGCATTTTTCTCCCAAACGAAGGACACTAGAAAGAAAATTTTAAAGCCTCCTGTTAGGCCATCATCTACACGGCATAGCCCTGAATTTTCCAATGCGCAGCTCTTTGCAAAAGAGAGATATTGGCAAGGAAAAGCTGTCTTGTACCTTTGCATTTTTCTCCCAAACGAAGGACACTAGAAAGAAAATTTTAAAGCCTCCTGTTAGGCCATCATCTACACGGCATAGCCCTGAATTTTCCAATGCGCAGCTCTTTGCAAAAGAGAGATATTGGCAAGGAAAAGCTGTCTAGTACCATTGGATTTTTCTCCCAAACGAAGGACACTAGAATGAAAATTTTAAAGCCTCCTGTTAGTGCTATATCTACACGGTATAGCCCTGAATTTTCCAATGCGTAGCTCTTTGCAAAAGACAGATATTGGCAAGGAAAAGCTGTCTTGTACCTTTGCATTTTTCTCCCAAACGAAGGACACTAGAAAGAAAATTTTAAAGCCTCCTGTTAGGCCATCATCTACACTGCATAGCCCTGAATTTTCCAATGCGCAGCTCTTTGCAAAAGAGAGATATTGTAAAGGAAAAGCTTTCTTGTACCTTTGCATTTTTCTCCCAAACGAAGGACACTAGAAAGAAAATTTTAAAGCCTCCTGTTAGGCCATCATCTACACGGCATAGCCCTGAATTTTCCAATGCGCAGCTCTTTGCAAAAGAGAGATATTGGCAAGGAAAAGCTGTCTTGTACCTTTGCATTTTTCTCCCAAACGAAGGACACTAGAAAGAAAATTTTAAAGCCTCCTGTTAGGCCATCATCTACACGGCATAGCCCTGAATTTTCCAATGCGCAGCTCTTTGCAAAAGAGAGATATTGGCAAGGAAAAGCTGTCTTGTACCTTTGCATTTTTCTCCCAAACGAAGGACACTAGAAAGAAAATTTTAAAGCCTCCTGTTAGGCCATCATCTACACGGCATAGCCCTGAATTTTCCAATGCGCAGCTCTTTGCAAAAGAGAGATATTGGCAAGGAAAAGCTGTCTTGTACCATTGGATTTTTCTCCATAAACGAAGGACACTAGAATGAAAATTTTAAAGCCTCCTGTTAGTGCTATATCTACACGGTATAGCCCTGAATTTTCCAATGCGTAGCTCTTTGCAAAAGAGAGATATTGGCAAGGAAAAGCTGTCTTGTACCTTTGCATTTTTCTCGCAAACGAAGGACACTAGAAAGAAAATTTTAAAGCCTCCTGTTAGGCCATCATCTACACGGCATAGCCCTGAATTTTCCAATGCGCAGCTCTTTGCAAAAGAGAGATATTGGCAAGGAAAAGCTGTCTTGTACCTTTGCATTTTTCTCCCAAACTAAGGACACTAGAAAGAAAATTTTAAAGCCTCCTGTTAGGCCATCATCTACACGGCATAGCCCTGAATTTTCCAATGCGCAGCTCTTTGCAAAAGAGAGATATTGGCAAGGAAAAGCTGTCTTGTACCTTTGCATTTTTCTTCCAAACGAAGGACACTAGAAAGAAAGTTTTAAAGCCTCCTGTTAGGCCATCATCTACACGGCATAGCCCTGAATTTTCCAATGCGCAGCTCTTTGCAAAAGAGAGATATTGGCAAGGAAAAGCTGTCTTGTACCTTTGCATTTTTCTCCCAAACGAAGGACACTAGAAAGAAAATTTTAAAGCCTCCTGTTAGGCCATCATCTACACGGCATAGCCCTGAATTTTCCAATGCGCAGCTCTTTGCAAAAGAGAGATATTGGCAAGGAAAAGCTGTCTTGTACCTTTGCATTTTTCTCCCAAACGAAGGACACTAGAAAGAAAATTTTAAAGCCTCCTGTTAGGCCATCATCTACACGGCATAGCCCTGAATTTTCCAATGCGCAGCTCTTTGCAAAAGAGAGATATTGGCAAGGAAAAGCTGTCTTGTACCATTGGATTTTTCTCCCAAACGAAGGACACTAGAATGAAAATTTTAAAGCCTCCTGTTAGTGCTATATCTACACGGTATAGCCCTGAATTTTCCAATGCGTAGCTCTTTGCAAAAGAGAGATATTGGCAAGGAAAAGCTGTCTTGTACCTTTGCATTTTTCTCGCAAACGAAGGACACTAGAAAGAAAATTTTAAAGCCTCCTGTTAGGCCATCATCTACACGGCATATCCCTGAATTTTCCAATGCGCAGCTCTTTGCAAAAGAGAGATATTGGCAAGGAAAAGCTGTCTTGTACCTTTGCATTTTTCTCCCAAACGAAGGACACTAGAAAGAAAATTTTAAAGCCTCCTGTTAGGCCATCATCTACACGGCATAGCCCTGAATTTTCCAATGCGCAGCTCTTTGCAAAAGAGAGATATTGGCAAGGAAAAGCTGTCTTGTACCTTTGCATTTTTCTCCCAAACGAAGGACACTAGAAAGAAAATTTTAAAGCCTCCTGTTAGGCCATCATCTACACGGCATAGCCCTGAATTTTCCAATGCGCATCTCTTTGCAAAAGAGAGATATTGGCAAGGAAAAGCTGTCTTGTACCTTTGCATTTTTCTCCCAAACGAAGGACACTAGAAAGAAAATTTTAAAGCCTCCTGTTAGGCCATCATCTACACGGCATAGCCCTGAATTTTCCAATGCGCAGCTCTTTGCAAAAGAGAGATATTGGCAAGGAAAAGCTGTCTTGTACCTTTGCATTTTTCTCCCAAACGAAGGACACTAGAAAGAAAATTTTAAAGCCTCCTGTTAGGCCATCATCTACACGGCATAGCCCTGAATTTTCCAATGCGCAGCTCTTTGCAAAAGAGAGATATTGGCAAGGAAAAGCTGTCTTGTACCTTTGCATTTTTCTCCCAAACGAAGGACACTAGAAAGAAAATTTTAAAGCCTCCTGTTAGGCCATCATCTACACGGCATAGCCCTGAATTTTCCAATGCGCAGCTCTTTGCAAAAGAGAGATATTGGCAAGGAAAAGCTGTCTAGTACCATTGGATTTTTCTCCCAAACGAAGGACACTAGAATGAAAATTTTAAAGCCTCCTGTTAGTGCTATATCTACACGGTATAGCACTGAATTTTCCAATGCGTAGCTCTTTGCAAAAGAGAGATATTGGCAAGGAAAAGCTGTCTTGTACCTTTGCATTTTTCTCCCAAACGAAGGACACTAGAAAGAAAATTTTAAAGCCTCCTGTTAGGCCATCATCTACACGGCATAGCCCTGAATTTTCCAATGCGCAGCTCTTTGCAAAAGAGAGATATTGGCAAGGAAAAGCTGTCTTGTACCTTTGCATTTTTCTCCCAAACGAAGGACACTAGAAAGAAAATTTTAAAGCCTCCTGTTAGGCCATCATCTACACGGCATAGCCCTGAATTTTCCAATGCGCAGCTCTTTGCAAAAGAGAGATATTGGCAAGGAAAAGCTGTCTTGTACCTTTGCATTTTTCTTCCAAACGAAGGACACTAGAAAGAAAGTTTTAAAACCTCCTGTTAGGCCATCATCTACACGGCATAGCCCTGAATTTTCCAATGCGCAGCTCTTTGCAAAAGAGAGATATTGGCAAGGAAAAGCTGTCTTGTACCTTTGCATTTTTCTCCCAAACGAAGGACACTAGAAAGAAAATTTTAAAGCCTCCTGTTAGGCCATCATCTACACGGCATAGCCCTGAATTTTCCAATGCGCAGCTCTTTGCAAAAGAGAGATATTGGCAAGGAAAAGCTGTCTTGTACCTTTGCATTTTTCTCCCAAACGAAGGACACTAGAAAGAAAATTTTAAAGCCTCCTGTTAGGCCATCATCTACACGGCATAGCCCTGAATTTTCCAATGCGCAGCTCTTTGCAAAAGAGAGATATTGGCAAGGAAAAGCTGTCTTGTACCTTTGCATTTTTCTTCCAAACGAAGGACACTAGAAAGAAAATGTTAAAGCCTCCTGTTAGGCCATCATCTACACGGCATAGCCCTGAATTTTCCAATGCGCAGCTCTTTGCAAAAGAAAGATATTGGCAAGGAAAAGCTGTCTTGTACCTTTGCATTTTTCTCCCAAACGAAGGACACTAGAATGAAAATTTTAAAGCCTCCTGTTAGTGCTATATCTACACGGTATAGCCCTGAATTTTCCAATGCGTAGCTCTTTGCAAAAGAGAGATATTGGCAAGGAAAAGCTGTCTTGTACCTTTGCATTTTTCTCCCAAACGAAGGACACTAGAAAGAAAATTTTAAAGCCTCCTGTTAGGCCATCATCTACACGGCATAGCCCTGAATTTTCCAATGCGCAGCTCTTTGCAAAAGAGAGATATTGGCAAGGAAAAGCTGTCTTGTACCTTTGCATTTTTCTCCCAAACGAAGGACACTAGAAAGAAAATTTTAAAGCCTCCTGTTAGGCCATCATCTACACGGCATAGCCCTGAATTTTCCAATGCGCAGCTCTTTGCAAAAGAGAGATATTGGCAAGGAAAAGCTGTCTTGTACCTTTGCATTTTTCTTCCAAACGAAGGACACTAGAAAGAAAGTTTTAAAACCTCCTGTTAGGCCATCATCTACACGGCATAGCCCTGAATTTTCCAATGCGCAGCTCTTTGCAAAAGAGAGATATTGGCAAGGAAAAGCTGTCTTGTACCTTTGCATTTTTCTCCCAAACGAAGGACACTAGAAAGAAAATTTTAAAGCCTCCTGTTAGGCCATCATCTACACGGCATAGCCCTGAATTTTCCAATGCGCAGCTCTTTGCAAAAGAGAGATATTGGCAAGGAAAAGCTGTCTTGTACCTTTGCATTTTTCTCCCAAACGAAGGACACTAGAAAGAAAATTTTAAAGCCTCCTGTTAGGCCATCATCTACACGGCATAGCCCTGAATTTTCCAATGCGCAGCTCTTTGCAAAAGAGAGATATTGGCAAGGAAAAGCTGTCTTGTACCTTTGCATTTTTCTTCCAAACGAAGGACACTAGAAAGAAAATGTTAAAGCCTCCTGTTAGGCCATCATCTACACGGCATAGCCCTGAATTTTCCAATGCGCAGCTCTTTGCAAAAGAAAGATATTGGCAAGGAAAAGCTGTCTTGTACCTTTGCATTTTTCTCCCAAACGAAGGACACTAGAATGAAAATTTTAAAGCCTCCTGTTAATGCTATATCTACACGGTATAGCCCTGAATTTTCCAATGCGTAGCTCTTTGCAAAAGAGAGATATTGGCAAGGAAAAGCTGTCTTGTACCTTTGCATTTTTCTCCCAAACGAAGGACACTAGAAAGAAAATTTTAAAGCCTCCTGTTAGGCCATCATCTACACGGCATAGCCCTGAATTTTCCAATGCGCAGCTCTTTGCAAAAGAGAGATATTGGCAAGGAAAAGCTGTCTTGTACCTTTGCATTTTTCTCCCAAACGA
This sequence comes from Pseudophryne corroboree, assembly GCF_028390025.1. NCBI lineage: Eukaryota > Metazoa > Chordata > Amphibia > Anura > Myobatrachidae > Pseudophryne > Pseudophryne corroboree. Next base: position 143,957,049 of record NC_086446.1, read on the forward strand.
AGGACACTAGAAAGAAAATTTTAAAGCCTCCTGTTAGGCCATCATCTACACGGCATAGCCCTGAATTTTCCAATGCGCAGCTCTTTGCAAAAGAGAGATATTGGCAAGGAAAAGCTGTCTTGTACCTTTGCATTTTTCTCCCAAACGAAGGACACTAGAAAGAAAATTTTAAATCCTCCTGTTAGGCCATCATCTACACGGCATAGCCCTGAATTTTCCAATGCGCAGCTCTTTGCAAAAGAGAGATATTGGCAAGGAAAAGCTGTCTTGTACCTTTGCATTTTTCTCCCAAACGAAGGACACTAGAAAGAAAATTTTAAAGCCTCCTGTTAGTGCTATATCTACACGGTATAGCCCTGAATTTTCCAATGCGTAGCTCTTTGCAAAAGAGAGATATTGGCAAGGAAAAGCTGTCTTGTACCTTTGCATTTTTCTCCCAAACGAAGGACACTAGAATGAAAATTTTAAAGCCTCCTGTTAGTGCTATATCTACACGGTATAGCCCTGAATTTTCCAATGCGTAGCTCTTTGCAAAAGAGAGATATTGGCAAGGAAAAGCTGTCTTGTACCTTTGCATTTTTCTCCCAAACGAAGGACACTAGAAAGAAAATTTTAAAGCCTCCTGTTAGGCCATCATCTACACGGCATAGCCCTGAATTTTCCAATGCGCAGCTCTTTGCAAAAGAGAGATATTGGCAAGGAAAAGCTGTCTTGTACCTTTGCATTTTTCTCCCAAACGAAGGACACTAGAAAGAAAATTTTAAAGCCTCCTGTTAGGCCATCATCTACACGGCAAAGCCCTGAATTTTCCAATGCGCAGCTCTTTGCAAAAGAGAGATATTGGCAAGGAAAAGCTGTCTTGTACCATTGGATTTTTCTCCCAAACGAAGGACACTAGAATGAAAATTTTAAAGCCTCCTGTTAGTGCTATATCTACACGGTATAGCCCTGAATTTTCCAATGCGTAGCTCTTTGCAAAAGAGAGATATTGGCAAGGAAAAGCTGTCTTGTACCTTTGCATTTTTCTCGCAAACGAAGGACACTAGAAAGAAAATTTTAAAGCCTCCTGTTAGGCCATCATCTACACGGCATAGCCCTGAATTTTCCAATGCGCAGCTCTTTGCAAAAGAGAGATATTGGCAAGGAAAAGCTGTCTTGTACCTTTGCATTTTTCTCCCAAACGAAGGACACTAGAAAGAAAATTTTAAAGCCTCCTGTTAGGCCATCATCTACACGGCATAGCCCTGAATTTTCCAATGCGCAGCTCTTTGCAAAAGAGAGATATTGGCAAGGAAAAGCTGTCTTGTACCTTTGCATTTTTCTCCCAAACGAAGGACACTAGAAAGAAAATTTTAAAGCCTCCTGTTAGGCCATCATCTACACGGCATAGCCCTGAATTTTCCAATGCGCATCTCTTTGCAAAAGAGAGATATTGGCAAGGAAAAGCTGTCTTGTACCTTTGCATTTTTCTCCCAAACGAAGGACACTAGAAAGAAAATTTTAAAGCCTCCTGTTAGGCCATCATCTACAAGGCATAGCCCTGAATTTTCCAATGCGCAGCTCTTTGCAAAAGAGAGATATTGGCAAGGAAAAGCTGTCTTGTACCTTTGCATTTTTCTCCCAAACGAAGGACACTAGAAAGAAAATTTTAAAGCCTCCTGTTAGGCCATCATCTACACGGCATAGCCCTGAATTTTCCAATGCGCAGCTCTTTGCAAAAGAGAGATATTGGCAAGGAAAAGCTGTCTTGTACCTTTGCATTTTTCTCCCAAACGAAGGACACTAGAAAGAAAATTTTAAAGCCTCCTGTTAGGCCATCATCTACACGGCATAGCCCTGAATTTTCCAATGCGCAGCTCTTTGCAAAAGAGAGATATTGGCAAGGAAAAGCTGTCTAGTACCATTGGATTTTTCTCCCAAACGAAGGACACTAGAATGAAAATTTTAAAGCCTCCTGTTAGTGCTATATCTACACGGTATAGCCCTGAATTTTCCAATGCGTAGCTCTTTGCAAAAGAGAGATATTGGCAAGGAAAAGCTGTCTTGTACCTTTGCATTTTTCTCCCAAACGAAGGACACTAGAAAGAAAATTTTAAAGCCTCCTGTTAGGCCATCATCTACACGGCATAGCCCTGAATTTTCCAATGCGCAGCTCTTTGCAAAAGAGAGATATTGGCAAGGAAAAGCTGTCTTGTACCTTTGCATTTTTCTCCCAAACGAAGGACACTAGAAAGAAAATTTTAAAGCCTCCTGTTAGGCCATCATCTACACGGCATAGCCCTGAATTTTCCAATGCGCAGCTTTTTGCAAAAGAGAGATATTGGCAAGGAAAAGCTGTCTTGTACCTTTGCATTTTTCTCCCAAACGAAGGACACTAGAAAGAAAATTTTAAAGCCTCCTGTTAGGCCATCTTCTACACGGCATAGCCCTGAATTTTCCAATGCGCAGCTCTTTGCAAAAGAGAGATATTGGCAAGGAAAAGCTGTCTTGTACCTTTGCATTTTTCTCCCAAACGAAGGACACTAGAAAGAAAATTTTAAAGCCTCCTGTTAGGCCATCATCTACACGGCATAGCCCTGAATTTTCCAATGCGCAGCTCTTTGCAAAAGAGAGATATTGGCAAGGAAAAGCTGTCTTGTACCATTGGATTTTTCTCCCAAACGAAGGACACTAGAATGAAAATTTTAAAGCCTCCTGTTAGTGCTATATCTACACGGTATAGCCCTGAATTTTCCAATGCGTAGCTCTTTGCAAAAGAGAGATATTGGCAAGGAAAAGCTGTCTTGTACCTTTGCATTTTTCTCGCAAACGAAGGACATCAGAAAGAAAATTTTAAAGCCTCCTGTTAGGCCATCATCTACACGGCATAGCCCTGAATTTTCCAATGCGCAGCTCTTTGCAAAAGAGAGATATTGGCAAGCAAAAGCTGTCTTGTACCTTTGCATTTTTCTCCCAAACGAAGGACACTAGAAAGAAAATTTTAAAGCCTCCTGTTAGGCCATCATCTACACGGCATAGCCCTGAATTTTCCAATGCGCAGCTCTTTGCAAAAGAGAGATATTGGCAAGGAAAAGCTGTCTTGTACCTTTGCATTTTTCTTCCAAACGAAGGACACTAGAAAGAAAGTTTTAAAGCCTCCTGTTAGGCCATCATCTACACGGCATAGCCCTGAATTTTCCAATGCGCAGCTCTTTGCAAAAGAGAGATATTGGCAAGGAAAAGCTGTCTTGTACCTTTGCATTTTTCTCCCAAACGAAGGACACTAGAAAGAAAATTTTAAGGCCTCCTGTTAGGCCATCATCTACACGGCATAGCCCTGAATTTTCCAATGCGCAGCTCTTTGCAAAAGAGAGATATTGGCAAGGAAAAGCTGTCTTGTACCTTTGCATTTTTCTCCCAAACGAAGGACACTAGAAAGAAAATTTTAAAGCCTCCTGTTAGGCCATCATCTACACGGCATAGCCCTGAATTTTCCAATGCGCAGCTCTTTGCAAAAGAGAGATATTGGCAAGGAAAAGCTGTCTAGTACCTTTGCATTTTTCTTCCAAACGAAGGACACTAGAAAGAAAATGTTAAAGCCTCCTGTTAGGCCATCATCTACACGGCATAGCCCTGAATTTTCCAATGCGCAGCTCTTTGCAAAAGAAAGATATTGGCAAGGAAAAGCTGTCTTGTACCTTTGCATTTTTCTCCCAAACGAAGGACACTAGAATGAAAATTTTAAAGCCTCCTGTTAGTGCTATATCTACACGGTATAGCCCTGAATTTTCCAATGCGTAGCTCTTTGCAAAAGAGAGATATTGGCAAGGAAAAGCTGTCTTGTACCTTTGCATTTTTCTCCCAAACGAAGGACACTAGAAAGAAAATTTTAAAGCCTCCTGTTAGGCCATCATCTACACGGCATAGCCCTGAATTTTCCAATGCGCAGCTCTTTGCAAAAGAGAGATATTGGCAAGGAAAAGCTGTCTTGTACCTTTGCATTTTTCTCCCAAACGAAGGACACTAGAAAGAAAATTTTAAAGCCTCCTGTTAGGCCATCATCTACACGGCATAGCCCTGAATTTTCCAATGCGCAGCTCTTTGCAAAAGAGAGATATTGGCAAGGAAAAGCTGTCTTGTACCTTTGCATTTTTCTCCCAAACGAAGGACACTAGAAAGAAAATTTTAAAGCCTCCTGTTAGGCCATCATCTACACGGCATAGCCCTGAATTTTCCAATGCGCAGCTCTTTGCAAAAGAGAGATATTGGCAAGGAAATGCTGTCTTGTACCTTTGCATTTTTCTCCCAAAAGAAGGACACTAGAAAGAAAATTTTAAAGCCTCCTGTTAGGCCATCATCTACACGGCATAGCCCTGAATTTTCCAATGCGCAGCTCTTTGCAAAAGAGAGATATTGGCAAGGAAAAGCTGTCTTGTACCATTGGATTTTTCTCCCAAACGAAGGACACTAGAATGAAAATTTTAAAGCCTCCTGTTAGTGCTATATCTACACGGTATAGCCCTGAATTTTCCAATGCGTAGCTCTTTGCAAAAGAGAGATATTGGCAAGGAAAAGCTGTCTTGTACCTTTGCATTTTTCTCGCAAACGAAGGACACTAGAAAGAAAATTTTAAAGCCTCCTGTTAGGCCATCATCTACACGGCATAGCCCTGAATTTTCCAATGCGCAGCTCTTTGCAAAAGAGAGATATTGGCAAGGAAAAGCTGTCTTGTACCTTTGCATTTTTCTCCCAAACGAAGGACACTAGAAAGAAAATTTTAAAGCCTCCTGTTAGGCCATCATCTACACGGCATAGCCCTGAATTTTCCAATGCGCAGCTCTTTGCAAAAGAGAGATATTGGCAAGGAAAAGCTGTCTTGTACCTTTGCATTTTTCTTCCAAACGAAGGACACTAGAAAGAAAGTTTTAAAGCCTCCTGTTAGGCCATCATCTACACGGCATAGCCCTGAATTTTCCAATGCGCAGCTCTTTGCAAAAGAGAGATATTGGCAAGGAAAAGCTGTCTTGTACCTTTGCATTTTTCTCCCAAACGAAGGACACTAGAAAGAAAATTTTAAAGCCTCCTGTTAGGCCATCATCTACACGGCATAGCCCTGAATTTTCCAATGCGCAGCTCTTTGCAAAAGAGAGATATTGGCAAGGAAAAGCTGTCTTGTACCTTTGCATTTTTCTCCCAAACGAAGGACACTAGAAAGAAAATTTTAAAGCCTCCTGTTAGGCCATCATCTACACGGCATAGCCCTGAATTTTCCAATGCGCAGCTCTTTGCAAAAGAGAGATATTGGCAAGGAAAAGCTGTCTTGTACCTTTGCATTTTTCTCCCAAACGAAGGACACTAGAAAGAAAATTTTAAAGCCTCCTGTTAGGCCATCATCTACACGGCATAGCCCTGAATTTTCCAATGCGCAGCTCTTTGCAAAAGAGAGATATTGGCAAGGAAAAGCTGTCTTGTACCTTTGCATTTTTCTTCCAAACGAAGGACACTAGAAAGAAAATTTTAAAGCCTCCTGTTAGGCCATCATCTACACGGCATAGCCCTGAATTTTCCAATGCGCAGCTCTTTGCAAAAGAGAGATATTGGCAAGGAAAAGCTGTCTTGTACCATTGGATTTTTCTCCCAAACGAAGGACACTAGAATGAAAATTTTAAAGCCTTCTGTTAGTGCTATATCTACACGGTATAGCCCTGAATTTTCCAATGCGTAGCTCTTTGCAAAAGAGAGATATTGGCAAGGAAAAGCTGTCTTGTACCTTTGCATTTTTCTAGCAAACGAAGGACACTAGAAAGAAAATTTTAAAGCCTCCTGTTAGGCCATCATCTACACGGCATAGCCCTGAATTTTCCAATGCGCAGCTCTTTGCAAAAGAGAGATATTGGCAAGGAAAAGCTGTCTTGTACCTTTGCATTTTTCTCCCAAACGAAGGACACTAGAAAGAAAATTTTAAAGCCTCCTGTTAGGCCATAATCTACACGGCATAGCCCTGAATTTTCCAATGCGCAGCTCTTTGCAAAAGAGAGATATTGGCAAGGAAAAGCTGTCTTGTACCTTTGCATTTTTCTTCCAAACGAAGGACACTAGAAAGAAAGTTTTAAAGCCTCCTGTTAGGCCATCATCTACACGGCATAGCCCTGAATTTTCCAATGCGCAGCTCTTTGCAAAAGAGAGATATTGGCAAGGAAAAGCTGTCTTGTACCTTTGCATTTTTCTCCCAAACGAAGGACACTAGAAAGAAAATTTTAAAGCCTCCTGTTAGGCCATCATCTACACGGCATAGCCCTGAATTTTCCAATGCGCAGCTCTTTGCAAAAGAGAGATATTGGCAAGGAAAAGCTGTCTTGTACCTTTGCATTTTTCTCCCAAACGAAGGACACTAGAAAGAAAATTTTAAAGCCTCCTGTTAGGCCATCATCTACACGGCATAGCCCTGAATTTTCCAATGCGCAGCTCTTTGCAAAAGAGAGATATTGGCAAGGAAAAGCTGTCTTGTACCATTGGATTTTTCTCCCAAACGAAGGACACTAGAATGAAAATTTTAAAGCCTCCTGTTAGTGCTATATCTACACGGTATAGCCCTGAATTTTCCAATGCGTAGCTCTTTGCAAAAGAGAGATATTGGCAAGGAAAAGCTGTCTTGTACCTTTGCATTTTTCTCGCAAACGAAGGACACGAGAAAGAAAATTTTAAAGCCTCCTGTTAGGCCATCATCTACACGGCATAGCCCTGAATTTTCCAATGCGCAGCTCTTTGCAAAAGAGAGATATTGGCAAGGAAAAGCTGTCTTGTACCTTTGCATTTTTCTCCCAAACGAAGGACACTAGAAAGAAAATTTTAAAGCCTCCTGTTAGGCCATCATCTACACGGCATAGCCCTGAATTTTCCAATGCGCAGCTCTTTGCAAAAGAGAGATATTGGCAAGGAAAAGCTGTCTTGTACCTTTGCATTTTTCTCCCAAACGAAGGACACTAGAAAGAAAATTTTAAAGCCTCCTGTTAGGCCATCATCTACACGGCATAGCCCTGAATTTTCCAATGCGCAGCTCTTTGCAAAAGAGAGATATTGGCAAGGAAAAGCTGTCTTGTACCTTTGCACTTTTCTCCCAAACGAAGGACACTAGAAAGAAAATTTTAAAGCCTCCTGTTAGGCCATCATCTACACGGCATAGCCCTAAATTTTCCAATGCGCAGCTCTTTGCAAAAGAGAGATATTGGCAAGGAAAAGCTGTCTTGTACCTTTGCATTTTTCTCCCAAACGAGGTGCAAAGGTACAAGACAGCTTTTCCTTGCCAATATCTCTCTTTTGCAAAGAGCTGCGCATTGGAAAATTCAGGGCTATGCGCAGCTCTTTGCAAAAGAGAGATATTGGCAAGGAAAAGCTGTCTTGTACCTTTGCATTTTTCTATTTCAGTAGACATTGAAATGAGGATGCATCTTGCTGCCTTTCCAATGAAGCAAGTTTAATTTAGTAATAGGTTAAAAACCATCCTTACAAAGGTGTTAATCAGAGACTTGGCTTTGTGGACACTTTTCAGAGAACAAATTTGTTAGCATAAAAATAAAGCCAGAAAATTAAGAGCTGTTTAATCACTCAATTGGATTTTTTTTGCCAGCATATTTCTTTTTCTCTGCAACCCACTGCTAAATTGTGCTTCCTAACTGTTTTTATAAAATCACTGAATCAAATCTAACTCTGATTACATCAGAGAAGGCCAGGTACCCTACACCAGAACAGGGGGTTTGAAATTTTGACTTGTCTACTTAAAGATCACCAAAATCTGATAACAAGGTCAATTACGTCCCTGGGTGGGATTGAACCACCAACCTTTTGGTTAATAGCCGTGTACACTAACTGATTGCGCCACAGAGACACTTTACAAAAGTCCATACTGACAAAGGCTAATAAGCATTCATCTAAAACGTTTCCTAGAAAAACTTTAAAAAGTCAATAATCTGGAGAGTTTTTGTAAGATGTTTCTTCCATCCACCAACGAAGAAACACATTGGTACTTTCCCATGATGAGTGAGTGCTTCAGGATCTCTTGCACTTACATGTGCAGCAGAGTACTGCAATGGAAGCATGCTGGGCCCATAACCCAGAGGTAGGCAGATTAAAACTATCCTCTGCTATATGCATTTTTTTTGTTAATTAAAGTAATCCAAAACTGGGATTGATATGTTGGCTCTTTTATTTTTACTTAAAGTACAATAACTTTTACCATTTTAATTTGTTTTAATAGTATATTGACAGTATAGTTTTCTTTAAAAAATCCACTTAATTTTCTTTACCCTATTATTAAAAGGGTGATTGACAAAAAAAAACTACATTGTCACCAGAAGAGCAATACAAAATGTACAAGTGATATATTAAAATCATCTTTCCAGCTTGAATTTCAATGATGCATTGGGGCAACGATTTTGTGAGAAACATCTTCATCCTTAAATAAAGATTTTCTTAATTCCTTACCTGTGTGCTAATTAGATATCACCTTGTTTTCACATTAAACAGACTTCCACATGAGAAAGCAGCAAGGATGCAGTGGCGTTAATGTTTCCTGGTGTCAACCCGTATTATTTCAGTAGACATTGAAATGAGGATGCATCTTGCTGCCTTTCCAATGAAGCAAATTTAATTTAGTAATAGGTGAAAAACCATCCCTACAAAGGTGTTAATCAGAGACTTGGCTTTGTGGACACTTTTCAGAGAACAAATTTGTTAGCATAAAAATAAAGCCAGAAAATTAAGAGCTGTTTAATCACTCAATTGGATTTCTTTGCCAGCATATTTCTTTTTCTCTGCAACCCACTGCTAAATTGTGCTTCCTAGCTGTTTTTATAAAATCACTGAATCAAATCTAACTCTGATTACATCAGAGAAGGCCAGGTACCCTACACCATAAGAGGGGGTTTGAAATTTTGACTTGTCTACTTAAAGATCACCAAAATCTGATAACAAGGTCAATTACGTCCCTTGGTGGGATTGAACCACCAACCTTTTGGTTAATAGCCGTACACACTAACTGATTGCGCCACAGAGACACTTTGCAAAATTACATACTGACAAAGGCTAATAAGCATTCATCTAAAACGTTTCCTAGAAAAACTTTAAAAAGTCAATAATCTGGAGAGTTTTTGTGAGATGTTTCTTCCATCAACCAACGAAGAAACACATTGGTACTTTCCCATGATGAGTGAGTGCTTCAGGATCTCTTGCACTTACATGTGCAGCAGAGTACTGCATCAATTGGATTTTTTTTGCCAGCATATTTCTTTTTCTCTGCAACCCACTGCTAAATTGTGCTTCCTAGCTGTTTTTATAAAATCACTGAATCAAATCTAACTCTGATTACATCAGAGAAGGCCAGGTACCCTACACCAGAACAGGGGGTTTGAAATTTTGACTTGTCTACTTAAAGATCACCAAAATCTGATAACAAGGTCAATTACGTCCCTGGGTGGGATTGAACCACCAACCTTTTGGTTAATAGCCGTGCACACTAACTGATTGCGCCACAGAGACACTTTGCAAAAGTCCATACTGACAAAGGCTAATAAGCATTCATCTAAAACGTTTCCTAGAAAAACTTTAAAAAGTCAATAATCTGGAGAGTTTTTGTAAGATGTTTCTTCCATCAACCAACGAAGAAACACATTGGTACTTTCCCATGATGAGTGAGTGCTTCAGGATCTCTTGCACTTACATGTGCAGCAGAGTACAGCAATGGAAGCATGCTGGGCTCATAACCCAGCGGTAGGCAGATTGAAACTATCCTCTGCTATATGCATTTTTTTTTGTTAAAGTAATCCAAAACTGGGATTGATATTTTTGCTCTTTTATTTTTACTTAAAGTACAATAACTTTTACCATTTTAATTTGTTTTAATAGTATATTGACAGTATAGTTTTCTTTAAAAAATCCACTTAATTTTCTTTACCCTATTATTAAAATGGTAATTGACAAAAACAAACTACATTGTCACCAGAAGAGCAATACAAAATGTACAAGTGATATATTAAAATCATCTTTCCAGCTTGAATTTCAATGATGCATTGGGGCAACGATTTTGTGAGAAACATTTTCACCCTTAAATAAAGATTTTCTTAATTCCTTACCTGTGTGCTAATTAGATATCACCTTGTTTTCACATTAAACAGACTTCCACATGAGAAAGCAGCAAGGATGCAGTGGCGTTAATGTTTCCTGGTGTCAACCTGTATTATTTCAGTAGACATTGAAATGAGGATGCATCTTGCTGCCTTTCCAATGAAGCAAGTTTAATTTAGTAATAGGTGAAAAACCATCCTTACAAAGGTGTTAATCAGAGACTTGGCTTTGTGGACACTTTTCAGAGAACAAATTTGTTAGCATAAAAATAAAGCCAGAAAATGAAGAGCTGTTTAATCACTCAATTGGATTTTTTTGCCAGCATATTTCTTTTTCTCTGCAACCCACTGCTAAATTGTGCTTCCTAGCTGTTTTTATAAAATCACTGAATCAAATCTAACTATGATTACATCAGAGAAGGCCAGGTACCCTACACCATAACAGGGGGTTTGAAATTTTGACTTGTCTACTTAAAAATCACCAAAATCTGATAACAAGGTCAATTACGTCCCTGGTTGGGATTGAACCACCAACCTTTTGGTTAGTAGCCGGACACACTAACCGATTGCGCCACAGAGACACTTTGCAAAAAGTACATACTGACAAAGTCTAATAAGCATACATCTAGAACATTTCCTAGAAAAACTTTAAAAAGTCAATAATCTGGAGAGTTTTTGTAATATGTTTCTTCCATCAACCAATGAAGAAATACATTGGTACTTTCCCATGATGAGTGAGTGCTTCAGGATCTTTTGCACTTACATGTGCAGCAGAGTACTGCAATGGAAGCATGCTGGGTCCATAACCCAGAGGTAGGCAGATTAAAACTATCCTCTGCTATATGCATTTTTTTTGTTAATTAAAGTAATCCAAAACTGGGATTGATATTTTTGCTATTTTATTTTTCATTAAAGTACAATAACTTTTACCATTTTAATTTGTTTTAATAGTATATTGAAAGTATTGTTTTCTTTTAAAAATCCACTTAATTTTCTTTACCCTATTATTAAAATGGTAATTGACAAAAACAAACTACATTGTCACCAGAAGAGCAATACAAAATGTACAAGTGATATATTAAAATCATCTTTCCAGCTTGAATTTCAATGATGCATTGGGGCAACGATTTTGTGAGAAACATTTTCACCCTTAAATAAAGATTTTCTTAATTCCTTACCTGTGTGCTAATTAGATATCACCTTGTTTTCACATTAAACAGACTTCCACATGAGAAAGCAGCAAGGATGCAGTGGCGTTAATGTTTCCTGGTGTCAACCTGTATTATTTCAGTAGACATTGAAATGAGGATGCATCTTGCTGCCTTTCCAATGAAGCAAGTTTAATTTAGTAATAGGTGAAAAACCATCCTTACAAAGGTGTTAATCAGAGACTTGGCTTTGTGGACACTTTTCAGAGAACAAATTTGTTAGCATAAAAATAAAGCCAGAAAATGAAGAGCTGTTTAATCACTCAATTGGATTTTTTTGCCAGCATATTTCTTTTTCTCTGCAACCCACTGCTAAATTGTGCTTCCTAGCTGTTTTTATAAAATCACTGAATCAAATCTAACCACATCAGAGAAGGCCAGGTACCCTACACCAAAACAGGGGGTTTGAAATTTTGACTTGTCTACTTAAAGATCACCAAAATCTGATAACAAGGTCAATTACGTCCCTGGGTGGGATTGAACCACCAACCTTTTGGTTAATAGCCGTGCACACTAACTGATTGCGCCACAGAGACACTTTGCAAAAGTCCATACTGACAAAGGCTAATAAGCATTCATCTAAAACATTTCCTAGAAAAACTTTAAAAAGTCAATAATCTGGAGAGTTTTTGTAAGATGTTTCTTCCATCAACCAACGAAGAAACACATTGGTACTTTCCCATGATGAGTGAGTGCTTCAGGATCTCTTGCACTTACATGTGCAGCAGAGTACAGCAATGGAAGCATGTTGGGCCCATAACCCAGCGGTAGGCAGATTGAAACTATCCTCTGCTATAGGCATTTTTTTTTGTTAATTAAAGTAATCCAAAACTGGGATTGATATTTTGGCTCTTTTATTTTTACTTAAAGTACAATAACTTTTACCATTTTAATTTGTTTTAATAGTATATTGACAGTATTGTTTTCTTTCAAAAATCCACTTAATTTTCTTTACCCTATTATTAAAATGGTAATAGACAAAAACAAACTACATTGTCACCAGAAGATCAATACAAAATGTACAAGTGATATATTAAAATCATCTTTCCAGCTTGAATTTCAATGATGCATTGGGGCAACGATTTTGTGAGAAACATCTTCACCCTTAAATAAAGATTTTCTTAATTCCTTACCTGTGTGCTAATTAGATATCACCTTGTTTTCACATTAAACAGACTTCCACATGAGAAAGCAGCAAGGATACAGTGGCGTTAATGTTTCCTGGTGTCAACCTGTATTATTTCAGTAGACATTGAAATGAGGATGCATCTTGCTGCCTTTCCAATGAAGCAAGTTTAATTTAGTAATAGGTGAAAAACCATCCCTACAAAGGTGTTAATCAGAGACTTGGCTTTGTGGACACTTTTCAAAGAACAAATTTGTTAGCATAAAAATAAAGCCAGAAAATGAAGAGCTGTTTAATCACTCAATTGGATTTTTTTTGCCAGCATATTTCTTTTTCTCTGCAACCCACTGCTAAATTGTGCTTCCTAGCTGTTTTTATAAAATCACTGAATCAAATCTAACTCTGATTACATCAGAGAAGGCCAGGTACCCTACACCATAACAGGGGGTTTGAAATTTTGACTTGTCTACTTAAAGATCACCAAAATCTGATAACAAGGTCAATTACGTCCCTGGTTGGGATTGAACCACCAACCTTTTGGTTAGTAGCTGGAAACACTAACCGATTGCGCCACAGAGACACTTTGCAAAAAGTACATACTGACAAAGTCTAATAAGCATACATCTAGAACGTTTCCTAGAAAAACTTTAAAAAGTCAATAATCTGGAGAGTTTTTGTAAGATGTTTCTTCCATCAACCAATGAAAATTAAGTGGATTTTTAAAAGAAAACAATACTTTCAATATACTATTAAAACAAATTAAAATGGTAAAAGTTATTGTACTTTAATGAAAAATAAAAGAGCAAAAATATCAATCCCAGTTTTGGATTACTTTAACAAAAAAAAATGCATATAGCAGAGGATAGTTTTAATCTGCCTACCTCTGGGTTATGGGCCCAGCATGCTTCCATTGCAGTACTCTGCTGCACATGTAAGTGCAAGAGATCCTAAAGCACTCACTCATCATATGAAAGTACCAATGTGTTTCTTCATTGGTTGATGGAAGAAACATCTTACAAAAACTCTCCAGATTATTGACTTTTTAAAGTTTTCCTAGGAAACGTTCTAGATGTATGCTTATTAGACTTTGTCAGTACGTACTTTTTGCAAAGTGTCTCTGTGGCGCAATCGGTTAGTATGTCCGGCTATTAACCAAAAGGTTGGTGGTTCAATCCCACCCAGGGATGTAATTGACCTTGTTATCAGATTTTGGTGATCTTTAAGTAGACAAGTCAAAATTTCAAACCCCCTGTTCTGGTGTAGGGTACCTGGCCTTCTCTGATGTAATCAGAGTTAGATTTGATTCAGTGATTTTATAAAAACAGCTAGGAAGCACAATTTAGCAGTGGGTTGCAGAGAAAAAGAAATATGCTGGCAAAAAAAATCCAATTGAGTGATTAAACAGCTCTTAATTTTCTGGCTTTATTTTTATGCTAACAAATTTGTTCTCTGAAAAGTGTCCACAAAGCCAAGTCTCTGATTAACACCTTTGTAAGGATGGTTTTTAACCTATTACTAAATTAAACTTGCTTCATTGGAAAGGCAGCAAGATGCATCCTCATTTCAATGTCTACTGAAATAATACAGGTTGACACCAGGAAACATTAACGCCACTGCATCCTTGCTGCTTTCTCATGTGGAAGTCTGTTTAATGTGAAAACAAGGTGATATCTAATTAGCACACAGGTAAGGAATTAAGAAAATCTTTATTTAAGGGTGAAAATGTTTCTCACAAAATCGTTGCCCCAATGCATCATTGAAATTCAAGCTGGAAAGATGATTTTAATATATCACTTGTACATTTTGTATTGCTCTTCTGGTGACAATGTAGTTTGTTTTTGTCAATTACCATTTTAATAACAGGGTAAAGAAAATTAAGTGGATTTTTGAAAGAAAACAATACTGTCAATATACTATTAAAACAAATTAAAATGGTAAAAGTTATTGTACTGTAAGTAAAAATAAAAGAGCCAACATATCAATCCCAGTTTTGGATTACTTTAATTAACAAAAAAAATGCATATAGCAGAGGATAGTTTCAATCTGCCTACCTCTGGGTTATGTACCCAGCATGCTTCCATTGCTGTACTCTGCTGCACATGTAAGTGCAATAGAACCTGAAGCACTCACTCATCCTGGGAAAGTACCAATGTGTTTCTTCGTTGGTTGATGGAAGAAACATCTTACAAAAACTCTCCAGATTATTGACTTTTTAAAGTTTTTCTAGGAAACGTTTTAGATGAATGCTTATTAGCCTTTGTCAGTATGTACTTTTGCAAAGTGTCACTGTGGCGCAATCAGTTAGTGTGTATGGCTATTAACCAAAAGGTTGGTGGTTCAATCCCACCCAGGGACGTAATTGACCTTGTTATCAGATTTTGGTGATCTTTAAGTAGACAAGTCAAAATTTCAAACCCCCTCTTATGGTGTAGGGTACCTGGCCTTCTCTGATGTAATCAGAGTTAGATTTGATTCAGTGATTTTATAAAAACAGCTAGGAAGCACAATTTAGCAGTGGGTTGCAGAGAAAAAGAAATATGCTGGCAAAAAAATCCAATTGAGTGATTAAACAGCTTTTCATTTTCTGGCTTTATTTTTATGCTAACAAATTTGTTCTCTGAAAAGTGTCCACAAAGCCAAGTCTCTGATTAACACCTTTGTAAGGATGGTTTTTCACCTATTACTAAATTAAACTTGCTTCATTGGAAAGGCAGCAAGATGCATCCTCATTTCAATGTCTACTGAAATAATACAGGTTGACACCAGGAAACATTAACGCCACTGCATCCTTGCTGCTTTCTCATGTGGAAGTCTGTTTAATGTGAAAACAAGGTGATATCTAATTAGCACACAGGTAAGGAATTAAGAAAATCTTTATTTAAGGGTGAAAATGTTTCTCACAAAATCGTTGCCCCAATGCATCATTGAAATTCAAGCTGGAAAGATGATTTTAATATATCACTTGTACATTTTGTATTGCTCTTCTGGTGACAATGTAGTTTGTTTTTGTCAATTACCATTTTAATAATAGGGTAAAGAAAATTAAGTGGATTTTTTAAAGAAAACTATACTGTCAATATACTATTAAAACAAATTAAAATGGTAAAAGTTATTGTACTTTAAGTAAAAATAAAAGAGCAAAAATATCAATCCCAGTTTTGATTACTTAAATTAACAAAAAAAAATGCATATAGCAAAGGATAGTTTCAATCTGCCTACCTCTGGGTTATGGGCCCAGCATGCTTCCATTGCAGTACTCTGCTGCACATGTAAGTGCAAGAGATCCTGAAGCACTCAGTCATCATGGGAAAGTACCAATGTGTTTCTTCGTTGGTTGATGGAAGAAACATCTTACAAAAACTCTCCAGATTATTGACTTTTTAAAGTTTTTCTAGGAAACGTTCTAGATGTATGCTTATTAGCCTTTCTCAGTATGTAGTTTTTGCAAAGTGTCTCTGTGGCGCAATCGGTTAGTGTGTCCGGCTACTAACCAAAAGGTTGGTGGTTCAATCCCACCCAAGGACGTAATTGACCTTGTTATCAGATTTTGGTGATCTTTAAGTAGACAAGTCAAAATTTCAAACCCCCTGTTATGGTGTAGGGTACCTGGCCTTCTCTGATGTAATCAGAGTTAGATTTGATTCATTGATTTTATAAAAACAGATAGGAAGCACAATTTAGCAGTGGGTTGCAGAGAAAAAGAAATATGCTGGCAAAAAAAATCCAATTGAGTGATTAAACAGCTCTTCATTTTCTGGCTTTATTTTTATGCTAACAAATTTGTTCTCTGAAAAGTGTCCACAAAGCCAAGTCTCTGATTAACACCTTTGTAGGGATGGTTTATTAACCTATTACTAAATTAAACTTGCTTCATTGGAAAGGCAGCAAGATGCATCCTCATTTCAATGTCTACTGAAATAATACAGGTTGACACCAGGAAACATTAACGCCACTGCATCCTTGCTGCTTTCTCATGTAGAAGTCTGTTTAATGTGAAAACAAGGTGATATCTAATTAGCATACAGGTAAGGAATTAAGAAAATCTTTATTTAAGGGTGAAGATGTTTCTCACAAAATCGTTGCCCCCAATGCATCATTGAAATTCAAGCTGGAAAGATGATTTTAATATATCACTTGTACATTTTGTATTGCTCTTCTGGTGACAATGTAGTTTGTTTTTGTCAATTACCATTTTAATAATAGGGTAAAGAAAATTAAGTGGATTTTTTAAAGAAAACTATACTGTCAATATACTATTAAAACAAATTAAAATGGTAAAAGTTATTGTACTTTAAGTAAAAATAAAAGAGCAAAAATATCAATCCCAGTTTTGATTACTTAAATTAACAAAAAAAAATGCATATAGCAAAGGATAGTTTCAATCTGCCTACCTCTGGGTTATGGGCCCAGCATGCTTCCATTGCAGTACTCTGCTGCACATGTAAGTGCAAGAGATCCTGAAGCACTCACTCATCATGGGAAAGTACCAATGTGTTTCTTCGTTGGTTGATGGAAGAAACATCTTACAAAAACTCTCCAGATTATTGACTTTTTAAAGTTTTTCTAGGAAACGTTCTAGATGTATGCTTATTAGCCTTTGTCAGTATGTACTTTTTGCAAAGTGTCTCTGTGGCGCAATCGGTTAGTGTGTCTGGCTACTAACCAAAAGGTTGGTGGTTCAATCCCACCTAGGGACGTAATTGACCTTGTTATCAGATTTTGGTGATCTTTAAGTAGACAAGTCAAAATTTCAAACCCCCTGTTATGGTGTAGGGCAGGCATTCCCAACCGCGGTCCTCAAGGCACACCAACAGTGCAGGTTTTAGTGATATCCAGGCTTCAGCACAGATGGTTAATTCAAAATAACTGAGCTACTAATTAAGTCACCTGTGTTCAAGCCTGGATATCACTAAAACCAGGACTGTTAGTGTGCCTTGAGGACCGTGGTTGGGAAACACTGGTGTAGGGTACCTGGCCTTCTCTGATGTAATCAGAGTTAGATTTGATTCAGTGATTTTATAAAAACAGATAGGAAGCACAATTTAGCAGTGGGTTGCAGAGAAAAAGAAATATGCTGGCAAAAAAAATCCAATTGAGTGATTAAACAGCTCTTCATTTTCTGGCTTTATTTTTATGCTAACAAATTTGTTCTCTGAAAAGTGTCCACAAAGCCAAGTCTCTAACACCTTTGTAGGGATGGTTTTTCACCTATTACTAAATTAAACTTGCTTCATTGGAAAGGCAGCAAGATGCATCCTCATTTCAATTTCTACTGAAATAATACAGGTTGACACCAGGAAACATTAACGCCACTGCATCCTTGCTGCTTTCTCATGTGGAAGTCTGTTTAATGTGAAAACAAGGTGATATCTAATTAGCACACAGGTAAGGAATTAATAAAATCTTTATTTAAGGGTGAAGATGTTTCTCACAAAATCGTTGCCCCAATGCATCATTGAAATTCAAGCTGGAAAGATGATTTTAATATATCACTTGTACATTTTGTATTGCTCTTCTGGTGACAATGTAGTTTGTTTTTGTCAATTACCCTTTTAATAATAGGGTAAAGAAAATTAAGTGGATTTTTTAAAGAAAACTATACTGTCAATATACTATTCAAACAAATTAAAATGGTAAAAGTTATTGTACTTCAAGTAAAAATAAAAGAGCAAAAATATCAATCCCAGTTTTGATTACTTTAATTAACAAAAAAAATGCATATAGCAAAGGATAGTTTCAATCTGCCTACCTCTGGGTTATGGGCCCAGCATGCTTCCATTGCAGTACTCTGCTGCACATGTAAGTGCAAGAGATCCTGAAGCACTCACTCATCATGGGAAAGTACCAATGTGTTTCTTCGTTGGTTGATGGAAGAAACATTTTACAAAAACTCTCCAGATTATTGACTTTTTAAAGTTTTTCTAGGAAATGTTCGAGATGTATGCTTATTAGACTTTGTCAGTATGTACTTTTTGCAAAGTGTCTCTGTGGCGCAATCGGTTAGTGTGTCTGGCTACTAACCAAAAGGTTGGTGGTTCAATCCCAACCAGGGACGTAATTGACCTTGTTATCAGATTTTGGTGATCTTTAAGTAGACAAGTCAAAATTTCAAACCCCCTGTTATGGTGTAGGGTACCTGGCCTTTTCTGATGTAATCAGAGTTAGATTTGATTCAGTGATTTAATAAAAACAGCTAGGAAGCACAATTTAGCAGTGGGTTGCAGAGAAAAAGAAATATGCTGGCAAAAAAAATCCAATTGAGTGATTAAACAGCTCTTCATTTTCTGGCTTTATTTTTATGCTAACAAATTTGTTCTCTGAAAAGTGTCCACAAAGCCAAGTCTCTGATTAACACCTTTGTAGGGATGGTTTTTCACCTATTACTAAATTAAACTTGCTTCATTGGAAAGGCAGCAAGATGCATCCTCATTTCAATGTCTACTGAAATAATACAGGTTGACACCAGGAAACATTAACGCCACTGCATCCTTGCTGCTTTCTCATGTAGAAGTCTGTTTAATGTGAAAACAAGGTGATATCTAATTAGCACACAGGTAAGGAATTAAGAAAATCTTTATTTAAGGGTGAAGATGTTTCTCACAAAATCGTTGCCCCAATGCATCATTGAAATTCAAGCTGGAAAGATGATTTTAATATATCACTTGTACATTTGGTATTGCTCTTCTGGTGACAATGTAGTTTGTTTTTGTCAATTACCCTTTTAATAATAGGGTAAAGAAAATTAAGTGGATTTTTGAAAGAAAACAATGCTGTCAATATACTATTAAAACAAATTAAAATGGTAAAAGTTATTGTACTTTAAGTAAAAATAAAAGAGCCAAAATATCAATCCCAGTTTTGGATTACTTTAACAAAAAAAAAATGCATATAGCAGAGGATAGTTTCAATCTGCCTACCGCTGGGTTATGGGCCCAGCATGCTTCCATTGCTGTACTCTGCTGCACATGTAAGTGCAAGAGATCCTGAAGCACTCACTCATCATGGGAAAGTACCAATGTGTTTCTTCGTTGGTTGATGGAAGAAACATCTTACAAAAACTCTCCAGATTATTGACTTTTTAAAGTTTTTCTAGGAAACGTTTTAGATGAATGCTTATTAGCCTTTGTCAGTATGGACTTTTGCAAAGTGTCTCTGTGGCGCAATCAGTTAGTGTGTACGGCTATAAACCAAAAGGTTGGTGGTTCAAGCCCACCCAGGGACGTAATTGACCTTGTTATCAGATTTTGGTGATTTTTAAGTAGACAAGTCAAAATTTCAAACCCCCTCTTATGGTGTAGGGTACCTGGCCTTCTCTGATGTAATCAGAGTTAGATTTGATTCAGTGATTTTATAAAAACAGCTAGGAAGCACAATTTAGCAGTGGGTTGCAGAGAAAAAGAAATATGCTGGCAAAAAAATCCAATTGAGTGATTAAACAGCTCTTCATTTTCTGGCTTTATTTTTATGCTAACAAATTTGTTCTCTGAAAAGTGTCCACAAAGCCAAGTCTCTGATTAACACCTTTGTAGGGATGGTTTTTCACCTATTACTAAATTAAATTTGCTTCATTGGAAAGGCAGCAAGATGCATCCTCATTTCAATGTCTACTGAAATAATACAGGTTGACACCAGGAAACATTAACGCCACTGCATCCTTGCTGCTTTCTCATGTGGAAGTCTGTTTATTGTGAAAACAAGGTGATATCTAATTAGCACACAGGTAAGGAATTAAGAAAATCTTTATTTAAGGGTGAAGATGTTGATAACAAAATCGTTGCCCCAATGCATCATTGAAATTCAAGCTGGAAAGATGATTTTAATATATTACTTGTACATTTTGTATTGCTCTTCTGGTGACAATGTAGTTTGTTTTTGTCAATTACCATTTTAATAATAGGGTAAAGAAAATTAAGTGGATTTTTGAAAGAAAACAATACTGGCAATATACTATTAAAACAAATTAAAATGGTAAAAGTTATTGTACTTTAAGTAAAAATAAAAGAACCAAAATATCAATCCCAGTTTTGGATTACTTTAATTAACAAAAAAAAAATGCATATAGCAGAGGATAGTTTCAATCTGCCTACCTCTGGGTTATGGGCCCAGCATGCTTCCATTGCAGTACTCTGCTGCACATGTAAGTGCAAGAGAACCTGAAGCACTCACTCATCATGGAAAAGTACCAATGTGTTTCTTCGTTGGTTGATGGAAGAAACATCTTACAAAAACTCTCCAGATTATTGACTTTTTAAAGTTTTTCTAGGAAACGTTCTAGATAAATGCTTATTAGCCTTTGTCAGTATGTACTTTTTGCAAAGTGTCTCTGTGGCGCAATCAGTTAGTGTGTTCGGCTATTAACCAAAAGGTTGGTGGTTCAATCCCACTCAGGGACGTAATTGACCTTGTGATCAGATTTTGGTGATCTTTAAGTAGACAAGTCAAAATTTCAAACCCCCTGTAATGGTGTAGGGTACCTGGCCTTCTCTGATGTAATCAGAGTTAGATTTGATTCAGTGATTTTATAAAAACAGCTAGGAAGCACAATTTAGCAGTGGGTTGCAGAGAAAAAGAAATATGCTGGCAAAAAAATCCAATTGAGTGATTAAACAGCTCTTCATTTTCTGGCTTTACTTTTATGCTAACAAAGTTGTTCTCTGAAAAGTGTCCACAAAGCCAAGTCTCTGATTAACACCTTTGATGGGATGGTTTTTCACCTATTACTAAATTAAACTTGCTTCATTGGAAAGGCAGCAAGAAACACTAGACTAATTGGAGGTGCGCCCTAAAGCAAATTACAATGTTAGGAATAGGGGGTTCGGAAAGACCTCTAGTGTATACTGTCACGATTCGGGTATCTGGACGCCATAACTTACCTTTCAGATGCCTCCTAAGGCTGGCTCAGCGCTCCAGGACCGGATCCCATCTGTTATTCTGATGTCCCCATTCCTGCCTCCTCTCCTGTCACTCTGAGACGCTGTCACAGCGGCACCATGTTACATCTTGAATGGCATCTCCCGCGGCCTCCGCCGCCATCCCTGAGTTTCTGCATGCAGGATGTCAGAGTGGCGCTTATGTCAGCCGCGGCCTCCGCTGTTGCCCGCGTGGTTCAAATGTGCACTCATCAGTCTGGCGTCTCCTGTTTACTGTGGCCGGCGCCGCCATTGCTGTTAAAGTTCCCACATGGATTATCAAACCAATCTTCCCTCCAAGTGTCTGCATGGGCGCAGCCATGTTGGATTCTGTCACCTGTTCATTTCCACCAATCCGCTGTTTCCATTGTAATCTGCATAATTGCCTAGCCAATCCCTTCCTTGCTGCAGGTATAAGTATTCTGTGCCTGAGCAAGGAAGGCGTCAGTGATTTGGTTGTCAAACCTAGTTCCAGTTTGTCTCTCTCCCGTGGTTGTTTTCCAGGTTCCAGTTACCATCTCCAAACCTCCACTAAAGAGACCCGCTCTAGTCTACCACCTGCGGTGCAGCCTGACTCTCCAGTCCTCTGGGACTCATCTGTTTCCAGTTACAGATTTACCTGCTTCCAGCCTAGCTTCCAGCAGAGATCAGCTCTTCTTAAAGTGCCGGTATCATTTCCGCAGATTACCACTCACCACCGGCACTATTATTTCACCGCTCTCAAACTCCATATATCAATCATATTTCATCGCTCTCAAGCTTCATTTATTATTTGGCTGGTTCCATCCAGCAATCCACTCCGTGCTTACATCAGTCTGGTTTCAGCCAGTACCCACAGCAGCCATTTTATCCACAGCAGCCCAGCTTTTCCTGGAACACCAGCTAGTATGATCCTGGGCTATCTCCATTGCTACAGTCGGGCCTGGTAAGGACTTTCCAACTAGAAGATAATAAGAACTGTCTCATACTACCAGAGCCCTGTGGTCCTTGTCCTCCTGTAGTACCCAGGAACTGTATTATTTCTCTGCTGATTTTATGTTTCTCTTTTATTACTGCTGTGATGCATGGAGTTTGTCAAAATAAACATCATTGACTTTTATCCTGGTTGTCGTGGGCACGCCTTCGGGCAATTCTTCTACATTTAACTTACATGTCCAGGGGTCTGATACAACCTCCCAGGTTCCACTACACCTCAGCCCCTACAACTGAGGCTGCCTCCAGTCAGCTCAGGCCCTCAGTTGTGACATATACACTGTATATACATTTTAAGATAGGAAGGTACAAATTACATATTCACATTGCATCTATGGGCTGGATTCAAATGTCCCTTTCCTCCCTCAATCGTGCCCGTCAGCAGCTATTCTATTCTATATAAGGAGCCACGCGTCGCCGCCATTTTCACTTGTGCATTGGAGATGATAGGGAGAGGACGTGCAGCGTTTTCTCAGTTTCTGTGTTCAGTGTGCTGCAAATATCTGTGCTCCGTGTGCTTGCAAATATCTGTGCTCAGTGTGCTGAAAATATCTACGTTCTCTGCCTGAAAAATGCTCCATATCTGTTCTGCATTGTATTATATAGTATGAGGACAGGGCAGAATTTTGCTGACCACCAGTATATAATATATAGCAGTACGGTACAGTAGGCCACTGCTCTACCTACCTCTGTGTCGTCAAGTATACTATCCATCCATACCTGTGGTGTATTTTAGTAGTTGTGCGCAGTATATATAGTAGGAGGACAGGGCAGAATTTTGCTGACCACCAGTATATAATATATAGCAATACGGTACAGTAGGCCACTGCTCTACCTAGCTCTGTGTCGTCAAGTATACTATCCATCCATACCTGTGGTGTATTTTAGTAGTTGTGCGCACTATATATAGTAGGAGGACAGTGCAAAATTTTGCTGACCACCAGACTTCTACTTAAGTCCAATGGTGTAGGATGTGCAAAGCTGTTTGGCTGTGCATTTATTGATCTAAGCATGCATTTTTATCAAAGCGTGATAAAATTGACACATAACGCAGCGTTCAATCAGCGTTAATTTATCTTCAGCTGATATCGATTGTGAATTGACGTTTCTTCTCTTCTTGTCACCTACAGGTAATTACAATTGACTACAACCACCAATCTATTCTGCTGCACTATATCTACAAAGCTAATTCTGCTGGGTAATTACAATTGACTACAACCACCAATCTATTCTGCTGCACTATATCTATATATGCAAAGCTAATTCTGCTGGGTAATGCAAATTGAAACATTATTGCATAGTATGTGATTTTGAAGTACTTATTTAAAGTTTTAAATGATATAGACCCAGTTTAATCTTTGTGGAATGCCTGGTTGTTGTTTTTAAGGTAATTTATTGCCTGGCATTTGAGGGGGTGGGGTGTGGTTACAGATTTCAATTATTGGTTTCACTTGTAATAGTCTTCTACTAAAGTCCAATGGTGTAGGCTGTGCAAAGCCATTTGGCTGTGCATTTATTGATCTAAGCGTGCATTTTTATAAAAGCATGATAAAATTGACACATAACAGCAGTGTTCAATTAGCGTTCAATCGAAGTGAAAAAGAAGGAAAACAGAAGCACACCAATCTAACAAAACAAAGAAACCGAAGAACTAATAACAAATGTGAGTCACTTACTCCTCAGATCACTCACCTCCTGATTGTTGCATCTGATTACATAGCACAGAACTACCTTACTTGGACATTTCATAAACCATCCATTTCACCTACAAATGCCTGTATCTGTATTATTGTAATTTTGTTTTTTAAGCACAGCTGCACCAATGCAATTTTACCTGCAAACACTTAAAACATCTAACATAATTACCATTGCTTCTTAAACCTCTCACAATCCTTTCATTTCTTACACTCCAAATACATTTCTGCACCCACTTTATCTACACTTTTGACTCATTTCATACTAAATCTACACCCCTTGAGCCTACACTGCTTTTCTCACCTGCATTTCTACAATTCTTCTGCTCGGATTCCCTTACAGTCTCCTCTCCTACTTCCACTTTCCCTCAACCTATTTACCTACTTAACACTATGTCAATGCTTTCTTATACTCCCCACATCACTCAGTGTCTACCTAATAATGTATCTTTATCCTTCCCCCCCCTAGTCTCCTCCACCTCCTCCTCTGTCTCCCCTCCATCCCTCTGCTTCCTTCCCCCACCTTTCCTGTTACCCCACTTTCATTCACCTCTGCCCCATGGTCCTGCTACCCCACAACTCAGCCCTGCTCCCTCTCTCCCTTCCCTGTCACCACCCCACACCCCCATCCACATCACACTGACCTCCCTCCCTGCCCACCTCCTGCAGTTTCCCCTCCTATCTCAGGCACCCGTACCATCACTACTCTCTCATCCCTGCCCTCAAAGTTAATCCCACCTCATCGCTACAGCAACCCTGAAAATCTAATTCACATCTCTCCCACAAACTCATACCCCCTATCCTGTGCCCTCTGGAATGCCAGATCCGTTTGTAACAAACTGGTCCCCACTCATGACCTTTTCATTTCCAACTCCCTACACCTACTAGCCATTACTGAAACTTGGATTACGCCCTCTGACACTACTTCTGCTGCTGCTCTCTCTGCTGGGGGCCTTACATTCACACACACACCCCGACCTGGGGGTCGCCATGGGGGTGGTGTTGGGGTCCTTTTACCTTCTAGTTACTCCTACCAACTCATACCACCAGAACCATCCCTTATATTATCTACATTTGAGGTCCACTCCATATGTCTCTTCCAACCAGTCCATCTTAGAGTAGCTGTCATTTACCGCCCCCCTGGCACTGCTTCCAAATTCATCGACAACTTTGCTTCCTTCCTGGCTTCCTCACTTCCTCTCTTCTGACATTCCCACCATTATCCTAGGCGATTTCAACATCCCTATTGACATCCCCACACAATCCCCTGCCTCTAAACTCCTTAACCTCACCTCTTCACTTGGTCTCTCCCAGTGGACCTCCTCACCCTCCCATGTGAATGGGAGCTCACTGGATCTGGTCTTCACTCACCGCTGTGATATTTCTGATTTTTCCAACTCCCCATTTCCCCTCTCTGACCACCACCTGCTCTCCTTCAACCTATCTCTCTCGACTTCCCCATCTCAACCTCCTAAGGCTACCATCACTAAGCGTAACATTGAAGCTATTGACACCACATTCCTTTCCTCCCTGTTTGACTCACTTCTCTCTCCTATTCTCTCTCTCTCTCTCTCTCTCTCTCTCTCTCTCATGCCCTGAACAAGCCACTTCCACATACAATGCTTCCCTTACTTCTGCTCTTGACTCTGTTGCTCCACCAACCACTGTTCACCCTCGCAAATTAACACCTCAACCCTGGCACACCAAATGCACCAGATATCTGCAAAAATGCTCACGTACTGCTGAGCGACACTGGAGGAAATCACGCTCTAAGGCAGACTTCCTCCATTTCAAACTTATGCTCTCATCCTTCAGTGCTGCCCTTTCTCTTGCTAAACAGTCATACTTCAAGAACCTCATCTCCTCCCAGTCTTCCAACCCCCGGCGCCTCTTTGCCACTCTCAACTCACTCCTCTGCCCACCTCCACCTCGTCTCCCTTCCTCACTCTCTGCTCTTGACTTTGCCACTTACTTCACATCCAAAATTGACTCCATACGTCAGGACATCACATCACACCAGACTATCAGTAACCAGCCTTCTCCCATCCCTTACCAACCCTCCCCATCCCTCGCACCAACTCTGTCATCTTTCTCCCATGCATCTGGAGAGGAAGTCATGGCCCTCATTCGTTCCTGTCCCCTCACCACCTCCCCACTTGACCCTATCCCCTCCCGCCTCCTCTGCCACATCTCTTCTTCTGCTTGTTCCCATCTTTCCCACCTTCTCAATCTCTCCCTCTCATCAGGCACTGTCCCCTCTGCCTTCAAGCACGCTCTCATCTCTCCTATTCTTAAAAAACCTACCCTTGATCCAAACACTCTCTCCAACTACCGACCCATCTCTCTCCTCCCTTTTGCCTCCAAACTCCTTGAGCGTATTGTCTACAACCGCCTTACTTCCTTTCTTTCCTCACACTCACTGCTTGACCCATTCCAGTCTGGCTTCCATCCTCTCCACTCCACTGAAACTGCCCTTACAAAAGTATGCAATGACCTCCATGCTGCTAAATCTAAGGGACACTACTCTCTACTTATTCTACTTGATCTCTCTGCTGCTTTTGACACTGTGGACCATCCTCTCCTACTGCAAATCCTTCACTCCATTGGTCTGCGTAACACTGCCCTCTCTTGGTTGTCGTCCTACCTTTCTGACCGTTCATTCTCTGTCTCCTCTCATGACTCCACCTCCCCCTCACTTCCACTAACTGTAGGGGTACCCCAAGGTTCTGTCCTTGGTCCTCTTCTCTCTCTATACGTCCTCACTAGGTAAGCTCATTAGTTCTTTTGGTTTCCAATATCATCTCTATGCTGATGACACTCAAATCTATCTTTCCTCTCCAGACCTCTCCCCTACTCTCCTCACTCGTATCTCCAACTGTCTCTCTGCTATCTCTTCCTGGATGTCCCAGCGCTTTCTTAAACTTAACATGTCTAAGACCGAGCTTATCATCTTCCCTCCCTCCCGCATAACCTCACCTCCTACAATCTCATTATCTATTGATGGCACTACTATCTCCTCTACCCCCCAAGTGCGCTGTCTTGGAGTAATCCTTGACTCCTCCCTCTCCTTCAAACCACACATTCAGCACCTCTCACAAACCTGCCGTTTTCATCTAAAAAATATTTCCAGGATCAGACCCTTTCTGACCCAGGATGCTACTAAGACTCTTATCCACTCACTGGTCATCTCCAGACTGGACTACTGTAATCTCCTCCTGACTGGCATTCCTGACAAATACCTCTCTCCACTCCAATCTATCCTCAATGCTGCTGCCCGGCTCATTTTCCTCACCAAATGCACTACGTCCTCCTCTCCTCTCTTACTAGTCCTTCACTGGCTCCCCTTCTTTTTCAGAATCCATTTCAAGCTTCTCACACTTGCTTACAAAACCCTCACCCACTCCTCTCCCATCTACATCTCTGATCTTATCTCGCTTTACACTCCCACCCATCCTCTTCGCTCTGCTAATGCACGCCGACTCTCCTGCCTACGGATTACTTCCTCCCACTCCTACCTCCAAGATTTTTCACGTGCTGCACCACTTCTCTGGAATTCCCTACCTCTCCCCCTCAGACTCTCCACCTCTCTACAAAACTTCAAATGGGCTCTCAAGACCCACTTCTTCACCAAACCCAGCCAAATCTCATCCTAAACCTCTGTTCCACGCTCTCTATGTACCCCATCTGTCTCACCCCTGTCTGTCTACCCCTCCCCTTTAGAATGTAAGCTCTCATGAGCAGGGCCCTCTTCCCTCATGTGCTTACTCTTTTCTTACTTTAATAATCTTCAGCTGCACCAAATCCAGCAGTCTTCTGCCACCTGATACTTATTCCAGTGTCATCTGCTGATGTAGCTATGTTTATTTACCCTGTACTTGTCCTATATTGTCATCAACTGTAAGTTGCTGTTTTCCTGTTTGATTATTTGTTTATGTACTCTGTAATTTGGTGCTGCGGAACCCTTGTGGCGCCATATAAATAAAGGATAATAATAATAAATAATATAATATATAGCAGTACGGTACAGTAGGCCACTGCTTTACCTACCTCTGTGTCATCAAGTATACTATCCATCCATACCTGTGGTGCATTTTAGAAAAAAAAACATATCTCGGCAGAGCAATCTATAAATCCATCATTTTACAGACAGCAACAGTGGGTATTGTAATAGTCACCCAATCCATCACTTTTATAGGGTTACATGCATCCACATGCTACAGCCTGTCTCAATAATTTTACTGTCACGGTGTGTGTGTTTGTGTTTTTATTTGGGTATTTTTGTTGTTGTAGAACTACAGGTACCAGCGAGCCCGTTATTTCCCCGCCTGCTGGTACTTGAGGTTCTCCAAGTACCAGCAAGTGGGGGAGGCTTGCTGGGCCTTGTAGTTCCACAACAAAAAACAATATTCTTTTTTTACACATATGGCTATCAGCCCGGCACCCACCACCCAGGGGTGCTGGGGACAGCCTCGGGCTTCACCCCTGGCCCTTGTGTGCCTCGAGGGGAGGAACCTCTTGATTTAAGGGGTCCCCACTCCTCCAGGGAACCCCGGCCAGGGGTGACTAGTTGGAGGGGTAATGCCAGGGCCGCAGGGACCTACATAAAAGTGTCCCCTGGCTGTGGCATTATCTCTCTGGCTCGTGGAGCCCGGTGCTGGTTTTAAAAATATGGGGGACCCCTACATCTTTTGTCCCACGTATTTTTGGAACCAGGACCCGTCTAAGAGCCCGGTGCTGGTTGTCTAAATACGGGGAACCTCTGTCCAATTTTCCCCCCAGTATTTAAATAACCAGGACCGGCTCAAAGAGGCTGGTTATACTAAGGAGGGGGGACCTCACACATTTTTTTTAACCCATTCAGACCCTTCTCCTTTAAGTTAATGGAAGCCCTGGACAACAAAATTGCATTCATGTCCTCCTCCCTCACCCTTCCCAGTCCCAAACACTCATTTTTTTTCTTTAAAAATTTATAATATATCACAAGAACAATGAGCAGGCAGGCAGCGGGCATTGGCGGCATCGGACTGAGATAGAAATTAGTGGTGGAGGGCTGGGTCAGTTGATTGTGGGAGAGTTTGTAAGCCATTGGCGGTGGCAGTGGGTATCGGCTCAGAGGCAGTAGCGGGCATTGGCTAAGGGTCATCGGCAGGATTCGGCGGACATTATGGCTGTAGTGCCTCACTAGCCACTGACCTCACCGCACGCCACTGTGGGACAGATGTAACATGCAGAGAGAGGTAGATTTTGGGAGAAGGAATGTCCTAGCATAACTGTTAATTGCAGTGTAATACTGTAATTCAACTGTGCAGCATTTGTGGCTAAATGTCAAAGAAGCCAGTATTTACCCTGCATGCAAAACAATAAATGTATTTGCACATACCTCCCAACTAACCCAATTTTTGCAGGACAGTCACTTTTTTTGGGAATGTCCAGCTAACCCAAATAACCCCCCCCCCCAGTGTCCCATAGTCATGGGGAAGGGGGGGGGGGGGGGGGGTGGAAGGCTCCCTGTAGCTTGTTGCTCTGCAAATATGCACATTGTGGGTAATTCAGACCTGATCGCTAGGGTGTGTTTTTTGCATCCCTGTGATCAGGTGGTTGCCGCCTACAGCGGAAGGGAAAATTTGCTGTGCAGGTGTGTGATCACATGTGCACAAGAGCTGCACAGCTCAGCACTTACTCAGCCATTGAGGTGACGTCACAAATCCTCCCACAAAACGCCGGGTCCCTCCAGTGTTTTTCCGGACACTCCCTAGAAACATTCAGTTGCCACCCACACAAACACCCTCTTCTTGTCAATCTTCTTGTGATCTCCGGACCATCGCACCTACGCATTGTGGCGCATACGCATGTGCAGTGCAGACCTGATTGCCCGCTGGGTGAAAATAAATTGAAGCGATCTGGTCTGAATAAGCCCCAATGTCTATTCACGGGAGACAGAGGGGCTGGGGCATGGTCAGCAGCTCACAGAGCACCTATAATGACAAAAATGGGAGACATGGCTCATGATCGCGATATACCTGCGAAGGTATGCCCTCTATTGATTGACAGGCAGAGGCATTCGCATTTTCTGCGGGGCACCCGGAGAAAATGTAGGCACATGCACAGGATGGACCCTGCGTATATGCCCCCATCCTCTTCATAGTTTTTGGGGTTGGAACGAGCAGTGTGAAAACATCAATCGATGGGGGTAATTCCAAGTTGATCGCAGCAGGAATTTTGTTAGCAGTTGGGCAAAACCATGTGCACTGCATTTACGAACAGATGATTTTTTATATAAATTTTAAAATGTTAGTAAATGTGTGTTTTTTTCAACCTGGAAGCCCAACATCGATTAAGATCGATCTTAAATAGACCCTTGGGTTTTAAGGATAACCATGGTTGAGTCCAATGGTTAATTCACATTGACCGAAGTTCTAATTAAGTAGTGATGTGCACCGGAAATTTTTCGGGTTTTGGTTTTGGGTTCGGTTCCGCGGCCGTGTTTTGGGTTCGGACGCGTTTTGGCAAAACCTCACCGAAATTTTTTTGTCGGATTCGGGTGTGTTTTGGATTCGGGTGTTTTTTTCAAAAAACACTAAAAAACAGCTTAAATCATAGAATTTGGGGGTCATTTTGATCCCATAGTATTATTAACCTCAATAACCATAATTTGCACTCATTTTCAGTCTTTTTTGAACACCTCACACCTCACAATATTATTTTAATTGGTATTTGGTACCGGGGACACAGTACCTCAATCAAGTCTATAGTTGGCTCTGAAATCAGCATTAAACTGGATCCACACTTAGATTATCTGTCCAATTTTTTTTTCTAGTTGAAACAAAATTATGCTAATATGTGGCAGCAAATGACAATTGACCATTTGCTCCCAAACACTGGAAAACATCCAAAAATGGTCATTTAGATAAATTGGTTAAATCCATTTCATTTAGCTAATTTATCCAAACTACCTTTATTGTATCTTTGTGGGTGAATGATGTGTGGGTCAGTGTTGAGGGTGGTGGAGGAGATGGGTAATAGGCACAGCAGGGTGTGGACAGTCAAATAGTGTGCTTAGAGGTGCAGATAAATAGGGATATCTAATAATTCACCCACTATTCTATAGAATTATTAGATATCCCTATTTATCTGCATTACTCACCTAACACTCAGCATTTATCTACATGCTGATGCTATTCATAGCACTTAGCTTGCAAGTATTTTACCCATAAGGAGACACATTAGATGTTCCCTCTCTTTTCATTAAAGACGTCCGCAGCAACCATACTGTACTATACTACAACAGGAATAATTACTGTGGGGGATTATACCATTTGATCTGGAATAAAGGGAAAATATTGTGGAAAGAGTGCTGTAAGTGTATGATATGTAGAACTATTGCCAGGTTCTGACATTTGTCAAGTGAATTACTAATATACATTCAACTAATATTACATAGTGTCCAGTAATTCAGTATCAGACTAATTGATATAGTCAATTTGGATCAATAATAAAGACACAACACAGGTAGCGAACCTTGATATTAATAAATGTATTTCCATTTATTATATATGGTAATTACATTATACAAACTTATTGTACTTTATTTCGTGTTTAGACAATTTTAACGAATTTATTAAAAGTTAATTTTTAAATCATCATTTGTGCGCCAGCAAAAGAGACATTCTTTTCTCTTCTCCTTTCCTGCATAACATTACTTGTCTCTGGTAGCACCCCCGAACGTCCTACAATTAATATTTAATATAACTGATGGACATTTATTGGGGCCTCTTCATACAAATATTTAGAATTTAATAGCTGGTGCAGAACACATCCCCTTCCCTGTATATCTGGATTCACCAAGGAAATGCTGATACTGACTCCAAGAAGAAAGGGAGTCTCTTCCCTATGAAGGTGAAGCCTTGTTTGGCGACGGCCTAGTTAATTTGATCTCGGCAGCTCCCGCAGGTAAGTCAACCTTCTTGCACTATGTTCCCTCTCAACGGATAAAGACGCATCATTATCTGATGCAGTCATTTCGGCCCAATAGATATGCAAGAAGTTAAGATTCCCCTTTCTTTGCAGGTAGAGGAAGGAGAAGAGGGAAGAGGTCTGTAGCCTCTTCAAGATTGCAGGAGCAGAGATTGTCCTCTGCTTCTGCCAAATCCACTGCATGACGCTAGGGCTTTCTACCTAAAGAAATTCAATTTCAAGATGGAATCTCTCACGGTAGTGATCTCCAGTCCGGAGGAAGGAGATTTCATGGTTTTGGTAAACTTAAAGGATGCCTACTTACATGTTCCCATTTAGCCACTGCATCAAGCTACCTGAGGTTTGCAATTCAGGATTGTCATTACTAATTTCAGACGTTGCCATTTGGTCTGTCCACGGCTCCGAGGATTTTCACCAGGGTGATGGCGGAAATGATGGTTCTCCTTCGCAAGCAAGGAGTCACAATTATCCCGTACTTGGATGTTCTCCTGATAAAGGCGAGATCCAGGGACCAGTTGGTGCAAAACATTGCACTCTCCCTGACAGTTCTTCAACAACATGGTTGGCTCCTAAACTTGCCAAAATCGCAGTTGGTCCCAATGACGCGGTTGTTGTTTTTGGGAGTGATACTGGACACAGAAGAGGTTTTCCTCCAGTGGAAAGGCTATGGAGATCCAGAGTCTGGTCAAACAAATTCTGAAACCAGCAAGAGTGTTAATCCATCAATGCATTCGGTTGCTGGGGAAAATGGTTTTGGCCTACGAGGCCATTCAGTTTGGCAGGTTCCATGCCAGAGTGTTCCAGTGGGACCTGTTGGACAAGTGGTCCGGATCCCACTTACACATGCACCGGAGGATAATCCTGTCTTCCAAGACCAGAATCTCACTCCATTGGTGGCTGCACAGTTCTCACCTCCTAGAGGGGCGATGGTTCGGGATCCAGGACTGGATCCTAGGGACCACGGATGCAACCCTTTCGAGGTGGGGAGCAGTCACACAGGGGGAAAACGTCCAAGGAAGATGGTCAAGTCAGGAAAGTTGTCTCCACATAAATGTTCTGGAGTTAAGGGCCATTTAATAACAGCAGACACAGTACACACTGGGACGGGTGCCCAGCATCCTCTACGGACTAAGAGAAAGGGATTTACCGGTAGGTATTAAAATTCTAGTTTCTCTAATGTCCTAGAGCAGGGGTGTCAAACTCAAATTCATCGGGGGCCGCATCAGCAGTTTGGTCCCCATCAAAGGGCCGGTTGTATCTGTAGGTCTATGTGTCCACTCTTTATTATCATAAATTAATGTCACTGCATTCAATTATTACTGTTTTTTGTAATAATGTAAGTAATAACTAGCTCTGAAAGGGGGAGACGCAGAGAGAGAGCGCGAGGGGGGAGACGCAGAGGGGGGAGAGACGGAGAGAGGAGCAGAGAGAGGGGGAGACAGAGAGGGGAAATGGATAGTGAGGAGATAGGGATAGAGAGGGGGGAGAGACGGAGAGAGAAAGGGGGGAGACAGACAGAGAGCGAGAAAGGAGGAGAGACGGAGAGTGGGGGGAGACAGAGAGGAAGGAGATGCATAGAGGGGGATACATGAAGAGAGAGGGGGGGCAGAGGAGCGAGAGAGAGGAGGAGCAGCACTTTCCACTTGTACAACAATAGTATTGCATTTTCCTGCCTGGCATCAGTAGTGCTTACAATCAGGGGCTGTCACTGTGCATGGAGATGGCTGCCAGTGACTCTATGCATCCCTCCCATGAACTTTTGGCGCTGGTGACAATCAGGACCGGGGTGTAACAGCCAGGTGTCCGTGTGAACAGCAATAGAGAGAGGGACTTGGAATAGTTAAACAAGTC
Organism: Pseudophryne corroboree; assembly: GCF_028390025.1. Classification (NCBI taxonomy): domain Eukaryota; kingdom Metazoa; phylum Chordata; class Amphibia; order Anura; family Myobatrachidae; genus Pseudophryne; species Pseudophryne corroboree. The sequence goes on from NC_086446.1 coordinate 143,990,880, forward strand.
GGGCACATGCAGCATTTGAGTCTATGGTGGAGGAGCTGAAAGCAGAGCATCTCCTTCTCCCCCTCCGGCCGGGAGTCGGGACCCGAGTCACTGACTGTGCAGTGACTGTCTTAATGCACAGGGCTCCGGGGCACTGGTGGTGGGCAGACAGGCGCAGCGTTGGTGGCGGCATTAAATGAGTCAGTGAGACTCATTGTAATGCCGGAAGCTCGGGGACCTGAACCAGCTCCCACCGCGGGAACAGTCAGCCCCCCTGTCACCGCTGATTGTAACAGCTCAGAGCTAAAGCAGCATCACCACCCGGAGCTGGCCGCAGGATCACGGAGTACCCAGCCCCGATCCCCGGCTGCGGAACACTGGCAGCTCTCAGACCCCAACACCCTCCTCCAGCCGCAGGTTATCCACTGTCCGAAGCACAACTCACCAAATCGAGGAGAGCTGCGCCATCAAGTCCGCACTGGCAAGGCTCCACCTCCTATTTTTAAAGTTTGCAGCCGGGCCACAGAGCCATCAATCAATCTGGCAGGCTAGGGATTGGCTGCAGCGAAGCGCGTCCCACGGACCCACCCATGTTTGAAATGTGAGTCCGCGGGCCATCAGACGAGGTCTGGCGGGCCGGATTTGGCCCGCGGGCCTTGTGTTTGACACCCCTGTCCTAGAGTATGCTGGGGACTCCGTAAGGACCATGGGGATAGACGGGCTCCGCAGGAGACATGGGCACTTTAAGAAAGACTTTAGTTCTGGGTGTGCACTGGCTCCTCCCTCTATGCCCCTCCTCCATACCTCAGTTTGATACTGTGCCCAGTTGAGACTGGGTGCTTTTCAGGAGCTCTCCTGAGCTTTCTGACAGAAAGTATTTTGTTAGGTTTTTAATTTTCAGGGAGCACTGCTGGCAACAGACTCCCTGCATCGAGGGACTGAGGGGAGAGAAGCAGCCCTACTCGCTGAGTTGCAAGGTCCTGCTTCTTAGGCTACTGGACACCATTAGCTCCAGAGGGATTGGTACGCAGGATCTCACCCTCGCCGTCCGTCCCAGAGCCGCGCCGCTGTCCCCCTCGCAGATTCAGAAGATAGAAGCCGGGTGAGTATGAGAGGAAAAGAAGACTTCAGAGGCGGCAGAAGAGTTCATGATCTTCACTGAGGTAACGCACAGCACTGCAGCTGTGCACCATTGCTCCCATACACCTCACATACTCCGGTCACTGTAAGGGTGCAGGGCGCAGGGGGGGCGCCCTGGGCAGCAATATAAACCTCTTTTTGGCAAAAATATAAAATATATACAGCTGGGCACTGTATATGTATGAGCCCCTGCCAATTTTACAGTTTAAGCGGGACAGAAGCCCGCCGCCGAGGGGGCGGGGCTTCTCCCTCAGCACTCACCAGCGCCATTTTTTCTCCACAGCACCGCTGAGAGGAAGCTGCCCGGACTCTCCCCTGCTTATACCATGGTAGACAAGAGGGTTGAAAAGAGAGGGGGGGCACATAATTCGGCGCAAATGACATACAGCAGCGCTACTGGACAAACATTAAGTTACTGTGTTATTTCTGGGTTATATAGCGCTGGGGTGTGTGCTGGCATACTCTCTCTCTCTGTCTCTCCAATGGGCCTTGTGGGGAAACTGTCTTCAGAAAAAGCATTCCCTGTGTGTGTGGTGTGTCGGTACACGTGTGTCGACATGTCTGAGGAAGAAGGCTATATTAGAGAGGAGCGGGAGCAAATGAATGTGGTGTCTCCGCCGACACCTGATTGGATGGATATGTGGAATGTTTTAAATGCTAGTGTAAACTCATTGGCCCTCATTCCGAGTTGATCGGTCGCAAGGCGAATTTAGCAGAGTTACACACGCTAAGCCGCCGCCTACTGGGAGTGAATCTTAGCTTCTTAAAATTGCGACCGATGTATTCGCAATATTGCGATTACTAACTACTTAGCAGTTTCAGAGTAGCTCCAGACTTACTCTGCCTGTGCGATCATTTCAGTGCTTGTCGTTCCTGGTTGACGTCACAAACACACCCAGCGTTCGCCCAGGCACTCCCACCGTTTCTCCGGCCACTCCTGCGTTTTTTCCGGAAACGGTAGCGTTTTCAGCCACACGCCCCTGAAACGCCGTGTTTCCGCCCAGTAACACCCATTTCCTGTCAATCACATTACGTTCGCCGGAGCGAAGAAAAAGCCGTGAGTAAAAATACTTTCTTCATAGTAAAGTTACTTGACGCAGTCGCAGTGCGAACTTTGCGCATGCGTACTAAGCGGATTTTCACTGCGATGCGATGAAAAATACCGAGCGAACAATTCGGAATGAGGGCCCTTGCACAAAAGATTAGACAAGGCTGAAGCTTTGGGACAGTGAGGGACTCAACCCATGCCTGATCCTATGTCGCAGGGACTGTCAGGGTCTCATAAGTGCCCACTATCCCAGATTGTTGACACAGATACCGACACGGATTCTGACTCCAGTGTCGATTACGTTGATGCAAAGTTACAGCCAAAATTGGCAAAATCCATTCGATATAGGATTATGGCAATAAAAGATGTTTTGCACATCACAGAGGAACCCCCTGTCCCTGACAAGAGGGTACATATGTACAAGGGAAAGAAGCCTGAGGTAACCTTTCCCCCCTCACACGAGCTGAACGAGTTATGTGAAAAAGCTTGGGAATCTCCAGATAAAAGACTGCAGATTTCCAAAAGGATTCTTATGGCGTATCCTTTCCCATCAACGGATAGGTTACGATGGGAATCCTCCCCTAGGATGGACAAAGCATTAACACGCACAGCTACAGCTGGAAAATCAAATTTTTTACCTTATGTTCCCTCACAGCATAAGAAAGCTCTGCATTATCAAATGCAGTCCTTTCGGTCACAAAGAAACAAGAAAGTGCGAGGTGCGTCCTTTCTTGCCAGAGGTAGGGGCAGAGGAAAAAAGATGCACAACACAGCTAGCTCCCAGGAACAGAAGTCCTCCCCGGCCTCTACAAAATCTACTGCATGAGGCTGGGGCTCCACTGGCGGAGTCCGGCCCATGTGATGTCATGCAGCCGCTCTGACCACGCCTCCTGTTTCTCCGTTGCCGACCCAATATTGAAACCCTGCCCCCGCACCGCTCCATCTCCGACTTGGAAATGGAGTGTTGTTGACCCCCCTCCCCCCCCCCCTGCACCGATTGACAGGCAGAGGCGATCGCATTATCTGCAGGCGGATGCGTATGCTCTTAGCAATTTTTGCAGTTGGATTGCTTATTGCGATTGCAATCCAACCTGAATCAGGCCCTATTACCTATCACAATGCACTGCGGGAAGTACAAAATGGGGTTAATATAGGAGAAAAACCCCCAGAGCTGTGCTCCTTAACTGTCCCTGGTGGCTAGTGGAGCAGCTGCCCAGTAATCAGTGTCCACGCCAGTGCGCACACGGCCCGCCCCCTACAGCCACGCTGGATCACGGTATAAAGTGGGCACAGAAGCCCCTTACCACCCTTTCATCAGCGGCCTAGTGATCCCGGAGGGCGGTGTGTGTGTGTGTGACTGACCTTAGGAAGAAACCGGAGCCTCCGCTGCAGTGACCCAGCAACCGGGGCACTGGAGTATACTGTGCCGCTGGGAGTGATGGAGCTGCAGTAAATATGTCTATTAGACCTAGGCTGCTGCAGCCCTTGTAGATTCTTATTAAAAAAGTTCTTCTTTTCTTGTCAAAATTAATAGCTAAGAATAAGATGCCTGAGGCAGCCCCCTGTTAAGTGGCCTGCTACTGAAGGCACCAACTACAAACTGAGCTCCCTGTTCATGGAAGCGAGGTTATAGAGGAGGGGGCGCTGAGTATCTTGTGAACAGTCAAAAGCTTTGAGCTTGTTGGTGCCTCAGATCAAGATCCTACTCTACACCCCAATATGAATCCTTGTGGAGTCCAGTGTACCCCACAGAAGAAAAAAATGTGTCACAACCATTGGCAGCAACATAAGAATAGCTGCTGATGGGCACAATTGAGAAAGGAAGGGGGGAAAACATTTGAATCCAGCACATATATGTAATTCGAATATGTAATTTGTACCTTCCTACTTTAAAATGTAATGGATGAACCTCACCCTGTGAGAACTATCTTCATGATCAAGAGATCTCATATGCAAGATAAGTATGTGTTGGGATAGGGCTGTGGAGGGCGGCTGCTCGGGCACACCCCCGTCAAGTTAAGGAGATTCAACTGAGGAAGCACAAGGGAACTCTCATCTGGGGACAACAACTGCAGGGAGAACACATTTTCAGATGAATGTGGGAGGGCAGAAGGCTGCCTAATACTGAAGCACCCCCAAACAACAAACCAAATGCAACAACTAGTGCAAGCATTCCTGGGGGAAGGCCTGCAGCAGATGGATCCAATATCAGCTCCAGAGTTGCTCTACAAGACAAGTAAAAGGGTGTGAGCCCTGCAGCACCACCTGTACTTTGCATACACACATATAGGACAGCATCTCTTATATGCCCCAGGGTCAATAAAATAGTATCCTTATCTAGGGTATCCATCCCCTCAGATAAGGTATCCGTCCATGCTGCTACAGCACTACACACCCAGGCCGACGCAATTGCCGGTCTGAGTAAGGTACCCGAATGTGTATAAATGGACTTCAGGGTTATCTCCTGTTTGCGGTCAGCAGACTCTTTGAGGGTAGCCGTATCCTGGGACGGGAGGGCTACCTTCTTGGATAAGCGTGTTAATGCTTTGTCCACCCTAGGGGAGGATTCCCATCTTAACCTATCCATTGATGGGAAAGGATACGCCATAAGAATCCTTTTGGAAATCTGCAGTCTTTTATCTGGAGATTCCCAGGCTTTTTCACATAACTCGTTCAGCTCGTGTGAGGGGGGAAAGGTTACCTCAGGCTTCTTTCCCTTGTACTTATGTACCCTCTTGTCAGGGACAGGGGGTTCCTCTGTGATGTGCAAAACATCTTTTATTGCCATAATCCTGTATCGTATGGATTTTGCCAATTTTGGCTGTAACTTTGCATCATCGTAATCGACACTGGAGTCAGAATCCGTGTCAGTATCTGTATCAACAATCTGGGATAGTGGGCGCTTATGAGACCCTGACAGTCCCTGCGACATAGGATCAGGCATGGGTTGAGACCCTGACTGTCCCGAAGCTTCAGCCTTGTCTAATCTTTTGTGCACTGAGTTTACACTAGCATTTAAAACATTCCACATATCCATCCAATCAGCTGTCGCAGAGACACCACATTAATTTGCTCCCGCTCCTCTCTAATATAGCCTTCTTCCTCAGACATGTCGACACACGTGTACCGACACACCACACACAGGGAATGCTTTTTCTGAAAACAGTTTCCCCACAAGGCCCTTTGGAGAGACAGAGAGAGAGAGTATGCCAGCACACACCCCAGCACTATATAACCCAGGAATAACACAGTAACTTAATGTTTGCCCAGTAGTGCTGCTGTATGTAATTTGCGCCGAATTATGTGCCCCCCCCCCTCTTTTCAACCCTCTTGTCTACCGTGGTTTCAGCAGGCGAGAGTCTGGGGAGCTGCCTCAGCGGTGCTGTGGAGAAAAAATGGCGCTGGTGAGTGCTGAGGGAGAAGCCCCGCCCCCTCGGCGGCGGGCTTCTGTCCCGCTTAAACTGTAAAATTGGCGGGGGCTCATACATATATACAGTGCTCAGCTGTATATATGTTATATTTTTGGCAAAAAGAGGTTTATATTGCTGCCCAGGGCGCCCTGCACCCTTACAGTGACCAGAGTATGTGAGGTGTATGGGAGCAATGGCGCACAGCTGCAGTGCTGTGCGTTACTTCAGTGAAGATCATGAAGTCTTCTGCCACCGCTGAAGTCTCTTTTCTTCTCATACTCACCCGGCTTCTATCTTCCGGCTCTGCGAGGGGGACGGCGGCGCGGCTCTGGGACGGACGGCGAGGGTGAGATCCTGCGTACCAATCCCGCTGGAGCTAATGGTGTCCAGTAGCCTAAGAAGCAGGACCTTGCAACTCAGAGAGTAGGGCTGCTTCTCTCCCCTCAGTCCCTCGATGCAGGGAGTCTGTTGCCAGCAGTGCTCCCTGAAAATTAAAAACCTAACAAAATACTTTCTGTCAGAAAGTTCAGGAGAGCTCCTGAAAAGCACACAGTTTCCACTGGGCACAGTATCAAACTGAGGTATGGAGGAGGGGCATAGAGGGAGGAGCCACTGCACACCCAGAACTAAAGTCTTTCTTAAAGTGCCCATGTCTCCTGCGGAGCCCGTCTATCCCCATGGTCCTTACAGAGTCCCCAGCATCCTCTAGGACGTTAGAGAAAATAGGATTTTAATACCTACTGGTAAATCCTTTTCTCTTAGTCCGTAGAGGATGCTGGGCACCCGTCCCAGTGCGTACTGTGTCTGCAGTTATTAAATGGCCCTTAACTCCAGAACATTTATGTGGAGACAACTTTCCCGACTTGACCATCTTCCTTGGATGTTTTCCCCCTGTGTGACTGCTCCCCAGCCTCGGAGGGTTGCATCCGTGGTCCCTAGGATCCAGTCCTGGATCCCGAACCATCGCCCCTCTAGGAGGTGAGAACTGTGCAGCCGCCAATGGAGTGATATTCTGGTCTTGGAAGACAGGATTATCCTCCGGTGCATGTGCAGGTGGGATCCGGACCACTTGTCCAACAGGTCCCACTGGAACACTCTAGCATGGAACCTGCCAAACTGAATGGCCTCGTAGGCCACAACCATCTTCCCCAGCAACCGAATGCATTGATGGATTAACACTCTTGCTGGTTTCAGAATTTGTTTGACCAGACTCTGGATCTCCATAGCCTTTCCACTGGAAGAAAACCTCTTCTGTGTCCAGTATCACTCCCAAAAACAACAACCGCGTCATTGGGACCAACTGCGATTTTGGCAAGTTTAGGAGCCAACCATGTTGTTGAAGAACTGTCAGGGAGAGTGCAATGTTTTGCAACAACTGGTCCCTGGATCTCGCCTTTATCAAGAGATCATCCAAGTACGGGATAATTGTGACTCCTTGCTTGCGAAGGAGAACCATCATTTCCGCCATCACCCTGGTGAAAATCCTCGGAGCCGTGGACAGACCAAACGGCAACGTCTGAAATTGGTAATGACAATCCTGAATTGCAAACCTCAGGTAGCTTGATGCAGTGGCTAAACGGAACATGTAAGTAGGCATCCTTATGTCTACCAAAACCATGAAATCTCCTTCCTCCGGACTGGAGATCCCTACCCTGAGAGATTCCATCTTGAAATTGAATTTCTTTAGGTAGAAATTGAGGGATTTCAGATTTCAGGTTGGTCTGACTGAGCCTTCCGGCTTCGGGACCACGAAGAGGCTTGAATAAAAGCCTTCTCCCTGCTGACTAAGGCCGATTTGAACAATCGGTGAGGGGGAACGTCTTGAAACCCCAGTTTGTACCCTTGGGACACTATTTGTAAAACCCACGAGTCCAGGTCCAAATTAATCCAGAACTGACTGAAGTGTTTTAGACGTGCCCCCACTGGTGTGGGCTCCTGCAAGAGAGCCCCAGCGTCATGCAGTGGATTTGGCAGAAGCAGAGGACGATCTCTGCTCCTGCGATCTTGAAGAGGCTACAGACCTCTTCCCTCTTCTCCTTCCTCTACCTGCAAAGAAAGGGGAATCTTAACTTCTTGCATATCTATTGGGCCAAAATGACTGCGTTAGATAATGATGCGTCTACATCCGTTGAGAGGGAACATAGGGCAAGAAGGTTGACTTACCTGCGGGAGCTGCCGAGATCAAATTAACTAAGCCGTCGCCAAACAAGGCTTCACCTTCATAGGGAAGAGACTCCCTTTCTTCTTGGAGTCAGCATCAGCATTCCCTTGGTGAATCCACAATGCCCTCCTATCCGAGACTGCCATGAAATTGGCCCGTGAACTCAAGAGTCCTATATCCCTTGCAGTCGTAAGTATGCTGCAGTGTCCTTGATATGATCCAACGTAAGGAGCATCCCATGTCTCCAGGATATCTATATCGGATGACAAGGTATTCGACCAATTCTTGAATACTACTACTCACCCATGCGCATGTAATGGCAGGTCTAAGTAATGTACCCGTGGTTACATAACTAGAAATAATGTAGCTTCCTGCATACGATCCGCTGGATTTGTGACAGGGCCCCGTGCAGAACAGGGGGTGATTCCCACTTTATTCTGTCCGCGGCAGGAAATGAATAAACAACCGGAAACCTTTTGGGGATTTGAAACCATCTTGTCGAGCTGGCCCAGACTTTCTCAAACAGAGATGGAGGAACGTTACATCAGCTTTCATTATATATCTATATATACATACATATAGACCCCTTTGTCAGGAACAGCAGGGTCCTCAGTGATGTTAATATGTCCTTAATATCCACAATCATGTACTGAATGCTCCTTGCCAATATTGGATCTAATCAGGAAATATTATGGTCGACATAGGAATCAGTATCCGAGTCAGTATCAGTGTGTAGTAACTGGGCAAAATAACATTTTTGCGGGGCCTGAGGGAGAAGAAGCATAGCCATGAACATCACATCTTTTCTCTACGTCTGTGTCTGGGACACAGATTTATCCAACCTCACTCTGATATTACTGAAACTTTCACCCAGTCAGTTATTGGTGGTGCCAACAGGGCCACCATCATATGTCTGCATTCCTAATATAGTTTCCTCTTGGAAAAACATTCAGCCACCGACATGTTGACACACATGTACCAAGTACCCACAGACACATCGGCTTATGGGGGATAGACCTACAGTAAATCTGTCAGAGGGACAGATGGGATTTTTCAGCTCACAACCCAGCGTCAAAAGTACACAGTCTGGGAAATAATAAACTCTATAGTGATAGACTTGTAACGCTCTATAGATGTGCTGGTGAGGTGAGGAAGAAGCCCCGCCGCTGTAATGGCACGCTTCTGTCCCGCTCAGAAACAAATAATTAATTACGCTGGTGGGGTAAGGACAGTGCCCAGGCACTAATGTCCACTTTTGCCAGCCTTTTGTGAGGAATTTATGCGCCCAGGGTGCCCCCCCCCCCCCCCAACGCCCTGCACCCTGCAGTGCCTGTGTTTGTGTGGGAGCATGGCGCACAGCATTCCGCTCGCTGCGTGGTACCTCAGAATGCCATCTGTTCTTCTGCTACTCGCCTGTCTTCTGACTTCTGGCTCTGTAAGGGGGTGACGGCAGGCTACGGGAGTGGGCATCTAGGCGTACCCAGCGATCAGCACCCTCAGGAGCTAATGGTGTCCTGTCAGCCAGAAGTAGAGCCATTGAACTCACTAGAAGTTGGTCATACTTCTCTCCCCTAAGTCCCACGAAGCAGGGAGACTGTTGCCAGCAGCCTCCCTGAAAATAAGAAAAACTAACATAAGTCTTTTCAGAGAAACTCAGTAGAGCTCCCCTGTAGTGCATCCAGTCTCACTGGGCACAATTCTAAAACTGGAGTCTGGAGGAGGGGCATAGAGGGAGGAGACAGTTCACACCCTTTGAAAGTCTTAAAGTGCCCATGTCTCCTGCGGATCCAGTCTATACCCCATGGTTCTTAATGTGATCCCAGCATCCTCTAGGACGTATGAGAAAACAAATAACGCACACACGAGGAGAGAACAAAGGAAGCTATAAGGAGGGGAGGGGAGGGGAGGGGGGGGGGTAAGGTAAGGTAGTAAAGGCATATTGGATAAACTACAACCTTATACATATTCATTAATGTACCAGTAGTTAGAAGTAGAAGAACTCTGACAGAAACCACAAAGCTTATCTAAAGCCACACCACACTGGATATGCCCAATCTCATTTGATCTTTGAAGCAAAGCAGTATTGGACTTTGTTACTACCAAGCAGTCTCCCATCCATGTATTATCAGATTCTTTAGGTGTTTTTAAACTACCAACACCCTTTTCTTGGTACATTTAATTTTTACACATATTCTTTTATGTACCAGAAGTTAGAAGTAGAAAAGCTCTAACAGAAACCACCAGCTCATCTACAGCCACAGCACAATGGATTTGCCCAATCTCTCCTGATCATGGAAGCGGAGCAGTGTTGGTCCTGGTTTTAGTACTAGGATGGGAGACCACCAGGAAATACCAGGAGCTGTGTGTATTTTTACAATACCAACACCGTTCTCTTGATGCATTCCATTTTGAAACATTGGGGCAGATCTATTAAGCCTGGTGAACTGATAAAGTGCAAGGTGATAAAGTACCAGCCAGTCAGCTCCTAACTGTCATTTTTCAAACCCAGCCTGTGACATGGCAATTAGGAGCTGATTGGCTGGTACTTTATCACCATGCAAATTATCATTCCACCAGGTTTAATAAATCGGCCGCTTATTCATTTATGTACTAGTAGTTAGAAGTAGAAGAACTCTAACAGAAACCACTAAGCTCATCTACAGCCACACCACACTGTATATGCCCAATATCACCTGATCTTAGGCCTGGTTTGTTCTTGGATGTGAGACCACCTGGGAATACCAGGTGCTGTAGGTAGTTTTATACTACCAACACCGTTCTCTTGATGCATTCTATTTTGAAACTTATTCATTGATGTAGAAGTTAGAAACAGCAAAAATCATCTACAGCCGCATCACACTGGATATGTCCAATCTCATCTGATGTTGGAAGCTAAGCAGTGTTGTGCCTGGTTAGTTTTTGGATTTCAGGTCCTGCCTTCTGGTTTGGCCACGGCACCTCGGAAATTCACCAAGGTCATGGCCGTGATGACGACCCTTCATCATCGGTGGACCAGGGAGGAATCTCTCCTCCCGATAAACATTCTGGAATTGCGGGCAGTGTTCAATTCATTGATACTGGCCCTGCCTCTAGTACAGAACAGTCCTGTTCAAGTACAATCGGACAACGCCACCACGGTAGTGTACACAAATCATCAAGTCGGCACTCGAAACTGCATGGCAAAGCTGGAAGTATAAAAAAATCCTCAGTTGGGTAGAACGTCATCTGCCAGCAATATCGGCAGTGTTCATTCCCGGAGTCCTCAACTGGGAAGCGGATTTCCTCAGTCGTCAGGACGTTCACGCTGGAGAGTGGAGAGGCTGCAGCAGAAATATCTGCACTGGTGTCAGTAGGTGACTGAGGCAGGGATGACTGGGAGATAGTGGGTGACTGAAGCATGTATGAGTGGGATATAGTGGGTGACTGAAGCCGGGGTGACTGGGAGATAGTGGGTGACTGATGCAGGGGTGACAGTGATAGTGGGTGACTTAGGCAGGGGTGACAGGGAGATAGTGGGTTACTGAGGGAGGGGTGATAGGAAGGGGTTGGGTAAGTATGGGAAGAAAGTGGGTGACAGGGATAATAAATGAATAAGGCAGGGATGATAGGGAGATAGTGGATGACTGTGGCAGGGGTGACAGGGACAGTAAGAGACTGAGGCAGGGTTGACAGGGATAGTGGGTGACTGAAGCAGGGGTGATAGAGTGACAGTGGGTGACTGAGGCAGGGGTGACAGGGATAGTGGGTGACTGAGTCAGGGGTCGCAGGTATAGTGGTTGACTGAGGCAGCGGTGACTGGGAGATAGTGGGTAACTGAGGCAGGGGTGACAGGGAAAGTGTGCGACTCAGGCAGGGGTGATAGGGAGATAGTGGGCAGCATATCTCTGCCTCACTGCAGCAGCACATTCCTGCTTCACTGACAGCAGCACATCCCTGCAACGTTGACAGCAACACATCCCTGCAACATTGACGGCAGCACATCCCTGCCTCATTGACGGCAGCACATCCCTGCCTCACTTATAGCAGCACATCCCTGCCTCGCTGACAGCAGCACATCACTGCCTTGCTGACAGCAGCACATCACTGCTTCACTGACAGCAGCACATCACTGCTTCACTGACAGCAGAACATCCCTGCCTCACTGGCAGCAGCACATCCCTGCTTTACTGACAGCTGTATATAGGGCCTAATTAAGACCTGATCCCTGCTGTGCATATTCACACAACAGGAGATCAGGTCTGAAGTGCGTGTGTGCTGGTGCCACAGTGCACCGGCACATGCCAGAGATGCGATCAGCATCTCTGCCCAGTGAGCACCTCTGCCTGATTGACAGGTAGAGGCGGTCACTGGGCAGGAGGAGTCGGGCCAGCGGCGTTGTGCCGCCATTGGGGGCACAGTCAGGACAACGCAGACATGACCGGACCGTATGGGGGCGGGGCCGTGACGGCTATGTGACCCGGACAGCAACGGGCCTTATTTACTAAAATCTCAGATAAATTTTATGGCATTTATGTGCAGTCTAGTTTGCACAGTTGATAGAGTGTTGATCTTGCACTATCAATGTAAGCCTCACATAGGTTTGATACACATGTAAGTTTGTTTTTATTTTACTACATTGTGGTTTGTGGCTCTATACCATGTAATGCATGTCTTTTAACAGTAGTCAAGTCTTCCAATGTGCTTGTTAGTGAAACCCAATACATAGCTTTATTTTATTTTGTTTCTTCAAATATTACATAGTAACATAGTAACATAGTATCTGAGGTTGAAAAAAGACAATTGTCCATCGAGTTCAACCTATTTGTGGTGTCCTATGCATGATGATTTTACTAAAATTTCTGACTGATGCTGCTATCAGCCATTGCATTTTATCCCTATTTATAGTAACTGTAATGCATGACTATGCACCATACCCCTGGATATCCTTATCCAATAGGAATTTATCTAACCCATTCTTAAAGGTGTTGACAGATTCCGCCATTACAACTCCCTCGGGCAGGGAATTCCAAACACGTATTGTCCTTACCGTGAAAAAGCCTTTACGCTGTATTGTGCGGAATCTCCTCTCCTCTAACCTGAGCGAGTGTCCACGAGTCCTCTGTGTTGATCTAACCAGAAACAGGTCCCGCGCAAGCTCTGTGTATTGTCCCCTTATATATTTGTAGATGTTGATCATATCCCCTCTTAGTCTCCGCTTTTCCAATGTAAACATGCCTAGTCTTTCAAGCCTTTCCTTGTATTCCATCATCTCCATGCCCTTAATTAGTTTGGTCGCCCTCCTCTGTACCTTTTCAAGCTCCAGGATATCCTTTTTGTAGTACGGTGCCCAGAACTGTACACAGTATTCAAGGTGTGGCCTCACTAGTGATTTATATAACGGGAGTATAATACTCTCGTCCCTAGCATCAATACCCCGTTTTATGCATGCTAATATCTTATTAGCCTTCTTTGCTGCAGTCCTACTTTGGGTACTACTGCTTAGCTTGCTATCTATGAGGACACCTAAGTACTTTTCCAGTACAGAATCCCCTAATTTTACCCCATTTAGTAGGTAGGCATATGTCTTATAACTTTTTTTTTCAATATATAAACATTTTTATTATAAGATTTTCAATGACACAAGTACATCCAAGTTGCAGATTATGGATTGTGAAGGACAAATCAACCATATAAACAATTTAAGCAATTTAAATTGCATGCAGGTAGTAGAATATCAAACTCCTTGGATGAAAGTTGGTCGTAATAAACTAGGATAGAAAAGAATAAAGTAGAAAATAAGATTTTAAACCTACCGGTAAATCTTTTTCTCGTAGTCCGTAGAGGATGCTGGGGACTCCGTAAGGACCATGGGGATAGACGGGCTCCGCAGGAGACATGGGCACTTTAAGAAAGACTTTAGTTCTGGGTGTGCACTGGCTCCTCCCTCTATGCCCCTCTATGCCACAGTTAGAGAAACTGTGCCCAGAGGAGACTGACAGTATGAGGAAAGGATTTTGTTAATCCAGGGCAAGATTCATACCAGCCACACCAATCACACCGTATAACTTGTGATAAACTACCCAGTTATGAGTACGAAAAAACAACATACTGTAGCATCAGTGCAGGACCGATGCAACTCTAACATAACCCTTATTGAAGCAATAACTATATACAAGTATTGCAGAAGTAGTCCGCACTTGGGACGGTCGCCCAGCATCCTCTACGGACTACGAGAAAAAGATTTACCGGTAGGTTTAAAATCTTATTTTCTCTAACATCCTAGAGGATGCTGGGGACTCCGTAAGGACCATGGGGATTATACCAAAGCTCCAAAACGGGCGGGAGAGTGCGGATGACTCTGCAGCACCGATTGAGCAAACATGAGTTCCTCCTCAGCCAGGGTATCAAACTTATAGTATTTTGAAAAGGTGTTTGAACCTGACCAAGTAGCAGCTCGGCACAGCTGTAGTGCCGAGACCCCTCGGGCAGCCGCCCAAGAAGAGCCCACTTTCCTCGTGGAATGGGCCTAGACCGATTTCGGTAACTGCAATCCAGCCATAGAATGCGCTTGCTGAATCGTGTTACAAATCCAGCGAGCAATAGCCTGCTTTGAAGCAGGGGCACCAATCTTGTTGGTTGCATACAGGACAAACAGCGCTTCAGTTTTCCTGACTCTAGCCGTCCTGGCCACGTAAATTTTCAAAGCCCTGACCACATCAAGTAACTCGGAATCCTCCAAGTCACGCATAGCCAAAGGCACCACAATAGGTTGGTTCATATGAAAAGATGAGACCACTTTTGGTAGGAATTGAGGACGGGTCCGCAATTCCGCTCTATCCACATGGTACACCAAATATAGGCTTTTATGTGACAAAGCCGCTAATTCCGACACTCGCCTAGCCGAAGCCAAGGCTAATAACATGACCACCTTCCATGTGAGATATTTTAACTCCACCGTTTTAAGTGGTTCAAACCAGTGTGATTTTAGAAAACTTAACACCACGTTAAGGTCCCAAGGTGCCACCGGAGGCACAAAAGGAGGCTGAATATGCAGCACTCCTTTTACAAAAGTCTGAACTTCTGGAAGAGAAACCAATTCTTTTTGAAAGAAAATGGATAAGGCCGAAATCTGGACCTTAATAGAGCCTAATTTTAGGTCCAAATTCACTCCAGTTTTTAGGAAGTGAAGGAAACGGCCCAGATGGAATTCTTCCGTAGGAGCATTCCTGGCCTCACACCAAGAAACATAATTTCGCCATATACGGTGTAATGTTTTGACGTTACATCCTTCCTAGCCTTTATCAGCGTAGGGATGACCTCAACCGGAATGCCTTTCACTGCTAGGATCCGGCATTCAACCGCCATGCCGTCAAACGCAGCCGCGGTAAGTCTTGGAACAAACAGGGCCCCTGATGCAACAGGTCCTGTCTTAGAGGAAGAGGCCACGGATCTTCTGTGAGCATTTCCTGCAGATCCGGATACCAGGTCCTCCGTGGCCAATCTGGAACAATGAGGATTGTTCTCACTCCTCTTTGTCTTATTATCCTTAACACCTTGGGTATGAGAGGAAGAGGAGGAAATACATAGACCGGCCGGAACACCCACGGTGTCACTAGGGTGTCTACAGCTACTGCCTGAGGGTCTCTTGACCTTGCGCAATACCTCTGTAGCTTTTTGTTGAGCCGGGACGCCATCATGTCTATCTGTGGCAGTTCCCACCGACTTGTAATCTGTGCAAAGACTTCCTGATGAAGTCCCCACTCTCCCGGATATAGGTCGTGTCTGCTGAGGAAGTCTGCTTCCCAGTTGTCCACTCCCAGAATGAACACTGCTGACAGTGCGCTTGCGTGATTCTCCACCCAGCGAAGAATTCTGGTGGCTTGTGCCATCGCCACTCTGCTCCTTGTGCCGCCTTGGCGGTTTACATGAGCCACTGCGGTGACGTTGTCTGACTGGATCAGAACCGGTTGGTCGCGAAGTAAGGTCTCCGCTTGACGTAGGGCATTGTATATGGCCCCTAGTTTCAGGATGTTGATGTGAAGACAAGTCTCTTGACTTGACCAAAGACCTTGGATATTTCTTCCCTGTGTGACTGCTCCCCAACCTTGGAGGCTTGCCTCTGTGGTCACCAGGATCCAGTCCTGAATGCCGAATCTGCGTCACTCGAGAAGGTGAGCACTCTGCAGCCACCACAGGAGTGATACCCTGACCCTGGGGGACAGGGTGATCAACCAATGCATCTGCAAATGTGACCCAGACCACTTGTCCAGTAGGTCCCATTGGAAAGTCCTCGCATGGAAATTGCCGAATGGAATGGCTTCGTATGATGCCACCATCTTTCCCAGGACTCGAGCGCAGTGATGCACTGACACAAGTTTTGGTTTCAATAGGTTCCTGACAAGAGTCATGAGTTCCTGGGCCTTTCCTATCGGGAGATAAACTCTCTTCTGGTCTGTGTCCAGAATCATGCCCAAGAAAGACAGACGAGTCGTAGAAACCAACTGCGACTTTGGGATATTGAAAATGCAGCCGTGTTGCTGTAACACTTTCAGTGAAAGTGATACGCTGTTCAGCAACTGCTCTCTTGATCTCGCTTTTATGAGATCGCTCAAGTACGGGATAATTGTGACACCTTGCTTACGCAGGAGAACCATCATTTCCGCCATTACCTTGGTGAAAATTCTCTGGGCCGTGGAGAGACCAAACAGCAACGTCTGAAATTGGCAATGACAGTCCTGTACCGCAAATCCGAGGTACGCCTGATGAGATGGATAAATGGGGACATGAAGGTATGCATCCTGTACACAAATGCGGACAACAGGTGTCAAGCCGTGTGTTGCCTTTGTCAAGCTGTAATAAGTAGGGGTAAGGACGTTAACCACCTCAGAACATCCTCCCTTATACGTCACCTGCAGCGCATTAATCATGTCAGTGACAAGTTCAAAAACTTTGGATGACAGCGGAAGCAGTCCACTGACCACTAAATCCCTTCCTCTTGTAACCAAGCTCCTGCAAACCACACCACCAACTCCCTCAGTGTCAATTTCCTCCTTAGACAGGAAAGCCAATAGTCCTGCAGGCCATGTCACTGGCAAGTCTGACGAGTCCTCTCCTGCCTGGGATTCCTCCGATGCATCCTTGAGTGTAACGCCTACTGCTGCTGGCGCTGCTGTTGTTGCTGCTGGGAGTCGATCGTCATCCCAGAGGGGAAGTCGGAAGACCACTTGTACTACTTCCAGTAGGCAATTGACTGTCCAACAGTCCTTTGCGAGGAAGATGAAATATCACAGCAGTCATCCTGCTGCAAAGCGGATAACTCAGGTCTTGTCAGCCTGGGTGGTGAGAAACGTGGTTCCGGTATCCATCGTTAATTCAGAGGCAACTAGAGACTTGATTGAGGTACTGTGTCCCCGGTACCAAATGCCATCTAGGTTCCATTTCTCTAGGCAGGCGATACCGAAAATGTACACAGACCTCAGAAAAAGAGTCACCAGTGTCCTAAAAAATGCAGTTGTACCCAAGGTGCACTAGTCCACATGTCCGTGGTTAAGTGGAGCAGGGCAGACTCAGGACTATATGACTGTGACAGCCCACTGGGTAGATGTATTGCCTCCCGCAGCAAGAACAGCAGCGGCGGCACCAGTAGCAGCATCTCGCAAATGCCAACTCGTTCCTAGGCAGACTACGCTTTGTATCACCGCTTTCCATAAGAGGCACACAGCTGACAACCTCTTACGGAAACTGAGGAACATCATCGCAGAATGGCTTACCCCAATTGGACTCTCCTGGGGATTTGTGACATCGGACAATGCCACCAATATTGTGCGTGCATTACATCTGGGCAAATTCCAGCACGTCCCATGTTTTGCACATACATTGAATTTGGTGGTGCAGAATTATTTAAAAAAACGACAGGGGCGTGCAAGAGATGCTGTCGGTGGCCCGAAGAATTGCGGGCCACTTTCTGCATTCAGCCACCGCGTGCCGAAGACTGGAGCACCACCAAACATTCCTGCACCTGCCCTGCCATCCTCTGAAGCAAGAGGTGGTAACGAGGTGGAATTCAACCCTCTATATGCTTCAGAGGATGGAGGAGCAGCAAAAGGCCATTCAAGCCTATACATCTACCCACGATATAGACAAAGGAGGGGGAATGCACCTGACTCAAGCGCAGTGGAGAATGATTTCAACGTTGTGTAAGGTTCTGCAACCCTTTGAACTTGCCACACGTGAAGTCAGTTCAGACACTGCCAGCCTGAGTCAGGTCATTCCCCTCATCAGGCTTTTGCAGAAGAAGCTGGAGACATTGAAGGAGGAGCTAAAACAGAGCGATTCCGCTAGGCATGTGGGACTTGTGGATGGAGCCCTTAATTCGCTTAACCAGGATTCAATCTGTTGAAATCAGAGCAATACATTTTGGCCACCGTGCTCGATCCTAGATTTAAAACCTACATTGTATCTCTCTTTCCGGCAGACACAAGTCTGCAGAGGTTCAAAGACCTGCTGGTGAGAAAATTGTCAAGTCAAGCGGAACGTGACCCGTCAACAGCTCCTCCTTCACATTCTCCCGCAACTGGGGGTGCAAGGAAAAGGCTAAGAATTCCGAGCCCACCCGCTGGCGGTGATGCAGGGCAGTTTGGAGTGAGTGCTGACATCTGGTCCGGACTGAAGGACCTGGCAACGATTACTGACATGTCGTCTACTGTCACTACATATGATTCTGTCACCTTTGAAAGAATGGTGGAGGATTATATGAGTGACCGCATCCAGGTAGGCACGTCAGACAGTCCGTATGTATACTGGCAGGAAAAAGAGGCAATTTGGAGGCCCTTGCACAAACTGGCTTTATTCTACCTAAGTTGCCCTCCCTCCAGTGTGTACTCCAAAAGAGTGTTTAGTGCAGCCGCTCACCTTGTCAGCAATCGGCGTACGAGGTTACTTCCAGAAAATGTGGAGAAGATGATGATCATCAAAATGAATTATAATCAATTCCTCCGTGGAGACATTTACCAGCAATTGCCTCCAGAAAGTACACAGGGATCTGAGATGGTGGATTCCAGTGGGGACGAATTAATAATATGTGAGGGGGGCGATGTACACAGTGAAAGGGGTGAGGAATCGTAGGATGATGAGGTGGACATCTTGCCTCTGTAGAGCCAGTTTGTGCAAGGAGAGATTGATTGCTTCTTTTTTGGTGGGGGCCCAAACCAACCAGTCATTTCAGTCAGCCGTGTGGCAGACCCTGTTGCTGAAATGATGGGTTCGTCAATGTTTTTCTTTTCAATCTAAGCCCCTGCAGTTTTCTGTAAGAATCTGCTTCGCTATGATGATCAACAAGTCACAAGGGCAAACACTCAGGGCTGGAGGCGTAGATCTTAGGACCAGCTGCTACAAGCATGGCAAAGGTGTCACTATCATTGGTGACACCCAGAGAGGCAGCGAGGGAGATTGTAATGCAGTGCGCGCAGATAAGCAGCGCAATGGTAAAAAGAGGCATGGTCTCATAGGTAGGGGTGTGGCCTGTTTTCCTGAATCTCCATTTTGTTGCTCCGGGTATCCCGGGGGTTGAGTGCTGCACCCGGGGACTAGTGTGTGAGTTTTGCTGGCTCCTGCACAGTGACAGAAACTGGGTGTTGCACGTAATGTTACAGTGAAACACCCATATTCTGTCACTGAAGAGGAGCTGGCACTTTGGTGTCACCCCCCTTGGCGGGTGACACTCGGGTGTGGGCCGCAACCCCGTTGTGATGCCACTGACCCATGGGAAGCTTTACGTGGCTTACCCATGTGTTAGTAGCCCCAAGCATCTTTTGTGTTAGTCCCTGAAGAAAAACTTCAAATATTTACAAATACATTTTGTAATCAATGGGCCTAATTCAGTAAGGATTGCAAATTCTGCTAAGTAACAGAATTTGCAATCCTTTGGTTCGCATGCTGGGGCCACCCAGCATGCCGCCTCCCTTCTTGACCACGCTGAAATTGCAGTCTCAGTGCAGTTCAGCGTGATCATAAAAAATGGGTTAGCCTCCTGTTGGTGCAGACTGTATGTGTGCGCAGGAAGCCGCCACCATTTTTGTGATCGCAGCTGTTGCATGTGATGTCATGCAGCAGCTCTGACCACGCCTCCTGTTTCTCCGTTGCCGACCCCATTTTGTAGCCCTGCCCATGCACCGCTCCATCTCCGACTTGGAAATGGATTGTTGCTGACCCCCCCCCCCGAGCACCAATTGACAGTCAGAAGCGATCGCATTATCTGCGGGGTGCCGCAGAAAATGCAGGCGCATGCGTATGCTCTTAGCAATTTTTGCAGTTGGATTGCTTATTGCGATTGCAATCCAACCTGAATCAGGCTCTATTACCTATCACAATGCACAGCGGGTAGTACAAAATGGGGTTAATATAAGAGAAAACCCCCCCAGAGCTGTGCTCCTTAACTGTCCCTGGTGGCTAGTGGAGCGGCTGCCCAGTAATCAGTGTCCACGCCAGTGCGCACATGGCCCACCCCCTACAGCCACGCTGGATCTCGGTATACTGTGGGCACAGAAGTCCCTTACCTCCCTTTCATCAGCGGCCTCGTGATCCCGGAGGGCGGTGTGTGTGTGACTGACCTTAGGAAGAAACCGGAGCCTCCACTGCAGTGACCCAGCAACCAGGGCACGGGAGTATACTGCGCCGCTGGGAGTGATGGAGCTGCAGTAAAGATGTCTATTAGACCTAACCTGCTGCAGCCCTTGTAGATTCTTATAAAAAAAGTTCTTCTTTTCTTGTCAAAATTAATAGCTAAGAATAGGCTGCCTGAGGCAGCCCCCTGTTAAGTGGCCTGCTACTGAAGGCACCAACTACAAACTGAGCTCCCTGTTCATGGAAGCGAGGTTATAGAGCAGGGGGCGCTGAGCATCTTGGGAACAGTCAAAAGCTTTGAGCCTGTTGGTGCCTCAGATAAAGATCCTACTCTACACCCCAATGTGAATCCTTGTGGAGTCCAGTGTACCCCACAGAAGAAATGAATGTGTCACACCCATTGGCAGCAACATTAGAATAGCTGCTGATGGGCACAATTGAGAAAGGAAGGGGGGAAAACATTTGAATCCAGCACATATATGTAATTTGAATATGTAATTTGTACCTTCCTACTTTAAAATGTAATGGATGAACCTCACCCTGTGAGAACTATCTTCATGATCAAGAGATCTCATACGCAAGAAAAGCATGTGTTGGGATAGGGCTGTGGAGGGCGGCTGCTCGAGCACACCCCCGTCAAGTTAAGGAGATTCAACTGAGGAAGCACAAGGGAACTCTTGTCTGGGGACAACAACTGCAGGGAGACCACATCTTTTCAGATGAAAATGAGAGGGCGGAAGGCTGCCTAATACTGAAGCACCCTCAAACATCAAACCATATGCAACAACTAGTACAAGCATTCCTGGGGAAAGGTCTGCAGCAGACGGATTTGCATACGGTGATGTCATCCAAGCAGTGGGCCAAAGTTGGCTGGAACCCTCATCTGCATATGAAAAAAGAAAAGGGGCGCTTGGATGACCCCTAGTTCGCATTGAACACCCCCCACCCTCCTTTGGTGTGGGGCTCATGTTGGCCATGCCCCAGCCCCTGAAGCATTCAAGCTGATTTCTTGCAGCAGCTGGGCACTGTAACAGCTCCAGAGCTGCTCTGTAAGGCAAATAAAAGGGTGTGGGCCCTGCAACACCACCTGTAGTTCGCATTGTGCGTTGGAAGGCACAAAGTAAGCAGACGGGAGAAGTCAGGATAGTGCGCAAGGGCATAGAAGGGAGGGGCTCAAGAAAAGAGAAGTGGAAACAGACAGCAAACTAGGCTGGAGAGAGACCTGAGACAATGAGATCTAAATTATACCAGAGCCAACCAGGGGAAAGCACAAATGCAGCCCCCCCCCCTACCACAAATTATGCAGTCGAGATTCCCACATTTGGGGAAATCACAGAGGTCAGCATACCCAGAATGCAATGAATGAACCTCACCCTGGGAAAACAATCTTCATGACCATGGTATCACCTAAGCAAAATAAGTATGATTTGAGAAAGGGCTGGGGAGGGCCGCTGCTCAGGCACACCTCCGTCAAGTAAAGGAGATTCAACTGAGGCAGCACAAGGGAACTCTCATCTGGGGACAACAACTGCAGGGAGAACACATTTTCAGACGAATGTGTGAGGGCAGAAGGCTGCCTAATACTGAAGCACCCCCCAAACAACAAACCAAATGCAACAACTAGTGCAAGCATTCCTGGGGGAAGGCCTGCAGCAGATGGATTCGCATATGGTGATGTCATCCAAGCAATGGGTATAGTTGGCTGCAACCCTCGTCTGCATATGAAAAGAGAAAATGGTCGCGCAGGGCATGGCGGCCTTTGTGGGGTTGCGCTTGGATGACCCCTAGATCGCTTTATACACCCCCATCAGTGTGGGGCTCATGTTGGCCATGCCCCAGCCCCTGAAGCATTCAAGCTGATTTCTTGCAGCAGCTGGACCCAGTAACAGCTCCAGAGTTGCTCTACAAGACAAGTAAAAGGGTGTGAGCCATGCAGCACCACCTGTAGTTTGCATACACACATATATAGGACAGCATCTCTTATATGCCCCAGGGGCAATAAAATAGTATCCTTATCTAGGGTATCCGTCCATGCCGCTACAGCACTACACATACACACCCAGGCCGACGCAATTGCCGGTCTGAGTAAGGTACCTGAATGTGTATAAATGGACTTCAGGGTAATCTCCTGTTTGCGGTCAGCAGACTCTTTGAGGGTAGCCGTATCCTGGGACGGGAGGGCTAACTTCTTGGATAAGCGTGTTAATGCTTTGTCCACCCAAGGGGAGGATTCCCATCGTAACCTATCCGTTGATGGGAAAGGATACGCCATAAGAATCCTTTTGGAAATCTGCAGGAGATTCCCAAGCTTTTTCACATAACTCGTTCAGCTCGTGTGAGGGGAAAAGGTTACCTCAGGCTTCTTTCCCTTGTACATATGTACCCTCTTGTCAGGGATAGGGGGCTCCTCTGTGATGTGCAAAACATCTTTTATTGCCATAATCATATATCAAATGTATTTTGCCAATTTTGGCTGTAACTTTGCATCATCGTAATCGACACTGGAGTCAGAATCCGTGTCGGTATCTGTGTCAACAATCTGGATAGTGGGCACTTATGAGACCCTGACAGTCCCTGCGACATAGGATCAGGCATGGGTTGAGACCCTGACTGTCCCAAAGCTTCAGCCTTGTCTAATCTTTTGTGCAATGAGTTTACACTAGCATTTAAAACATTCCACATATCCATCCAATCAGGTGTCGGCGGAGACACCACATTCATTTGCTCCCGCTCCTCTCTAATATAGCCTTCTTCCTCAGACATGTCGACACACGCGTACCGACACACCACACACACAGGGAATGCTTTTACTGAAGACATTTCCCCCACAAGGCCCTTTGGCAGAACTGGCCCTAATCAATATGATGCCCTAGGCAAAATTTTGCCTGGTGCCCCCTAGCACCACCGCTGGTTCCGCCTCTGACCTTGCACCTCTTTCCCAGCACCATCAACCCTCACCCATAACAGTACTTATTTTGGTGTTTGTACCCCCTATATTTTAAACAGGAACAGTTCGCACATTTGGCGCACAGTCCAAAAAGGGGTGTGTTTTTGCTGGCAATGGGCATGTCCACACAATAGTACCCCCAATTAAAATTCTGCCACACAGTACTGCAATTTTATTCACATTTGATCACGCGATAGTGTCCATAATTCACATTACATCCCACAGTAGTATCACTTTACCTTATAAACGTTACTTCTCACAGTAGTGCTCCTTATTCACATTACATCACACTGAATTGCTCCTTATTTACATTACACCACACCCTATTGCTCTTTATTCACATTAGACGACACAGTAAATGCCCTTTCTATACACAACGCTACATATTAGAGCACCTTATACACATAATGCCACACATTAGTAATGCATTTATACACATAATTCCACACAGTAATGCCCCTTACACATATGAGACACATCATTAATGTCCTTATAAACATAATGCGTCTTACACATTATGACAACCTTTATTAATGCCCTTTTACACATAATGGCCCTCATTCCGAGTTGTTAGCTCGCAAGCTGCTTTTAGCAGCATTGCACACGCTAAGCCGCCGCCTACTGGGAGTGAATCTTAGCTTATCAAAATTGCGAACGAAAGATTAGCAGAATTGCGAATAGACACTTCTTAGCAGTTTCTGAGTAGCTCCAGACTTACTCGACAACTGTGATCAGTTCAGTCAGTTTCGTTCCTGGTTTGACGTCACAAACACACCCAGCGTTCGCCCAGACACTCCCCCGTTTCTTCAGACACTCCCGCGTTTTACCCAGAAACGGCAGCGTTTTTTCACACACACCCATAAAACGGCCAGTTTCCGCCCAGAAACACCCACTTCCTGTCAATCACACTACGATCAGCAGAACAAAGAAAAAACCTCGTAATGCCGTGAGTAAAATACCTAACTGCATAGCAAATTTACTTTGCGCAGTCGCAGAGCGAACATTGCGCATGCGCAATTAGCGGAAAATCGCTGCGATGCGAAGAAAATTACAGAGCGAACAACTCGGAATGACCACCCTTGCGCATGCGCAATTAGCGGAAAATCGCTGCGATGCGAAGAAAATTACCGAGCGAACAACTCGGAATGACCACCAATGTCCCTTACACATATGCCGCACATTATTAATGCCCTTATACACATAATGACACACATAGTGCCCCTTACACATATGTTGCACATTATTAATGCATTTTTACATGACACACATAATGCTCCTTACTCATATTCCGAACACTACTGCACAATCAACCCACTCACATGCACACAGCACTCACACTGCCACTAACACTGTGACCTCTGCCTCTGCTTGGATACAGATGTGTCCTCATAAATCTTGCCTCAATGCTAACGTTGGGGCACCTTTTTTTTATTAAAATGCATCTTATTTGCATTGCTATGTTGTTAGGATGCACACGCAGCTTCTGCCGATTAAAATGATATGCAGCACGCCTATATACTGTGTGAGACTGTGGCTGTATCTGCATATGAAATGCTACACACAGAATATAGGCATGCCGCATATCATTTTAATCAGCAGAAGTTGCTGATGCCCCTAGGCATATCAAATGCCCTAGGCAATTGTCTAGTTTGCCAATGCCTATGGCCGGCTCTGCCCTTTGGAGAGACAGAGAGAGAGTATGCCAGCACATACCCCAGCGCTATATAACCCAGGAATAGCACAGTAACTTAATGTTTGCACAGTAGCGCTGCTGTATGTAATTTGCGCCAAATTATGTGCCCCCCCCCCTCTCTTTTCAACCCTCTTGTCTACCGTGGTATAAGCAGGGGAGAGTCCGGGGAGCTTCCTCTCAGCGGTGCTGTGGAGAAAAAATGGCGCTGGTGAGTGCTGAGGGAGAAGCCCCGCCCCCTCGGCGGCGGGCTTCTGTCCCGCTTAAACTGTACAATTGGCGGGGGCTCATACATATATACAGTGCCCAGCTGTATATATATGTTATATTTCTGCCAAAAAGAGGTTTATATTGCAGCCCAGGGCGCCCCCCCTGCGCCCTGCACCCTTACAGTGACCGGAGTATGTGAGGTGTATGGGAGCAATGGCGCACAGCTGCAGTGCTGTGCGTTACCTCAATGAAGATCATGAAGTCCTCTGCCGCCTCTGAAGTCTTCTTTTCTTCTCATACTCACCCGGCTTCTATCTTCCGGCTCTGCGAGGGGGACGGCGGTGCGGCTCTGGGACGGACGGCGAGGGTGAGATCCTGCGTACCAATCCCTTTGGAGCTAATCCCTTTGGAGCTAATGGTGTCCAGTAGCTTAAGAAGCAGGACCTTGCAACTTGGAGAGTAGGGCTGCTTCTCTCCCCTCGATGCAGGGAGTCTGTTGCCAGCAGTGCTCCCTGAAAATTAAAAACCTAACAAAATACTTTCTGTCAGAAAGCTCAGGAGAGCTCCTGAAAAGCACCCAGTCTCCACTGGGCACAGTATCAAACTGAGGTATGGAGGAGGGGCATAGAGGGAGGAGCCAGTGCACACCCAGAACTAAAGTCTTTCTTAAAGTGCCCATGTCTCCTGCGGAGCCGTCTATCCCCATGGTCCTTACGGAGTCCCCAGCATCCTCTAGGACGTTAGAGAAAATAGGATTTTAATACCTACCGGTAAATCCTTTTCTCTTAGTCCGTAGAGGATGCTGGGCACCCGTCCCAGTGCGTACTGTGTCTGCAGTTATTAAATGGCCCTTAACTCCAGAACATTTATGTGGAGACAACTTTCCCGACTTGACCATCTTCCTTGGACATTTTCCCCCTGTGTGACTGCTCCCCAGCCTCGGAGGGTTGCATCCATGGTCCCTAGGATCCAGTCCTGGATCCCGAACCTTCGCCCCTCTAGGAGGTGAGAACTGTGCAGCCACCAATGGAGTGAGATTCTGGTCTTGGAAGACAGGATTATCCTCCGGTGCGTGTGTAGGTGGTATCCGGACCACTTGTCCAACAGGTCCCACTGGAACACTCTGGCATGGAACCAGCCAAACTGAATGGGCTCGTAGGCCGCAACCATCTTACCCAGCAACCAAATGCATTGATGGATTAACACTCTTGCTGGTTTCAGAATTTGTTTGACCAGACTCTGGATCTCCAGAGCCTTTCCACTGGAAGAAAACCTCTTCTGTGTCCAGTATCACTCCCAAAAACAACAACCGCGTCATTGGGACCAACTGCGATTTTGGCAAGTTTAGGAGCCAACTATGTTGTTGAAGAACTGTCAGGGAGAGTGCAATGTTTTGCACTAACTGGTCCCTGGATTTCGCCTTTATCAAAAGATCATCCAAGTACGGGATAATTGTTACTCCTTGCTTGCGATCACCCTGGTGAAAATCCTCAGAGCCGTGGACAGACCAAACGGCAATGTCTGAAATTGGTAATGACAATACTGAATTGCAAACCTCAGGTAGCTTGATGCAGAGGCTAAATGGGAACATGTAAGTAGGCATCCTTTATGTCTACCAAAACCATGAAATCTCCTTCCTCCGGACTGGAGATCACTGCACTGAGAGATTCCATCTTGAAATTTAATTTCCTTAGGTAGAAATTGAGGGATTTCAGATTTCAGATTGGTCTGACCGAGCTGTCCGGCTTAGGGACCTCGAAGAGGCTTGAATAAAAACCTTCTCCCTGCCGACTAAAGCCGATTTGAACAATCGGTGAGGGGGAACGTCTTGAAACCCCAGTTTGTACCCTTGGGACACTATTTGTAAAACACACGAGTCCATGTCCGAATGAATCCAGAACTGACTGAAGAGTTTTAGACGTGCCCCCACTGGTGCGGGCTCCTGCAAGAGAGCCCCAGCGTCATGCGGTGGATTTGGCAGAAGCAGAGGATGATCTCTGCTCCTGCGATCTTGAAGAGGATGCAGACCTCTTCCCTCTTCTCCTTCCTCTACCTGCAAAGAAAGGGGAATCTTAACTTCTTGCATATCTATTGGGCCGAAATGACTGCATCAGATAATGATGCGTCTTCATCCGTTGGGAGGGAACATAGGGCAAGAAGGTTGACTTACCTGCGGGAGCTGCCGAGATCAAATTAACTAGGCAGTCACCAAACAACGCTTCACCTTCATAGGGAAGAGACTCCCTTTCTTCTTGGAGTCAGCATCAGCATTCTCTTGGTGAATCCACAATGCCCTCCTATCCGAGACTGCCATGAAATTGGCCCGTGAACTCAAGAGTCCTATATCCCTTGCAGTCTCACGTAAGTATGCTGCAGTGTCCTTGATATGATACAACGTAAGGAGTATCCCATCTCTCCAAGGTATCTATATCGGATGACAAGGTATTCGACCAATTCTTGAATACTACTACTCACCCATGCACATGTAATGGCAGGTCTAAGTAATGTACCCTTGGTTACATAACTAGAAATAATGTAGCTTCCTGCATACGATCCGCTGGATTTGTGACAGGGCCCCGTGCAGAACAGGGGGTGACTCCCACTTTATTCTGTCCGCGGCGGGAAATGAATAAACAACCAGAATCCTTTTGGGGATTTGAAACCATCTTGTCGAGCTGGCCCAGACTTTCTCAAACAGAGATGGAGGAACGTTACATCAGCTTTCATTATATATCTATATATACATACATATAGCCCCCTTTGTCAGGAACAGCAGGGCCTTCAGTGATTTTAATATGTCCTTAATATCCACAATCATGTACTGAATGCTCCTTGCCAATATTGGATCTAATCAGGAAACATTATGGTCGACATAGGAATCAGTATCCGTGTCAGTATCAGTGTGTAGTAACTGGGCAAAATAACATTTTTGCGACCCCGCGGGGCCTGAGGGAAAAGAAACATAGCCATGAACATCACATCTATTCTCTACGTCTGTGTCTGGGACACAGATTTATCCAACCTTACTCTGATATTACTGAAACTTTTATCCAGTCAGTTATTGGTGGTGCCAACAGGGCCACCATCATATGTCTGCATTCCTAATATAGTTTCCTCTTGGAAAAAACATTCAGCCACCGACATGTTGACACACATGTACCAAGTACCCACAGACACATCGGCTTATGGGGGACAGACCGTCAGTAAATCTGTCAGAGGGACACAGAGGATTTTTCAGCTCACAATCCAGCGCCAAAAGTACACAGTCTGGGAAATAATAAACTCTATAGTGATAGACTTGTAATGCTCTAAAGATGTTCTGGTGAGGTGAGGAAGAAGCCCCGCTACTGTAATGGCGCGTATCTGTCCCGCTCAGAAATAATTAATTACGCTAGCGGGGTAAGGACAGTGCCCAGGCACTAATGTCCACTTTTTCCAGCCTTTTGTGAGGAATTTATGCTGCCCAGGGTGCCCCCCCCCCCCCCGTGCCCTGCACCCTGCAGTGCCTGCGTTTGTGTGGGAGCATGGCGCGCAGCGTTCCGCTCGCTGCTCGGTACCTCAGAATGCCATCACTGGAGAAGAAGTCTTCTGTTCTTCTGCTACTCACCTGTTTTCTGGCTCTGTAAGGGGGTGACGGCAGGCTGCGGGAGTGTGCATCTAGGCGTACCCAGCGATCAGCACCCTCAGGAGCTAATGGTGTCCTGTCAGCCTGAAGCAGAGCCATTGAACTCACTAGAAGTTGGTCATACTTCTCTCCCCTAAGTCCCACGAAGCAGGGAGACTGTTGCCAGCAGCCTCCCTGAAAATAAAAAAAACTAACAAGTCTTTTCAGAGAAACTCAGTAGAGCTCCCCTGTAGTGCATCCAGTATCACTGTGCACAATACTAAAACTGGAGTCTGGAGGAGGGGCATAGAGGGAGGAGACAGTTCACACCCTTTGAAAGTCTTAAAGTGCCCATGTCTCCTGCGGATCCCGTCTATACCCCATGGTTCTTAATGTGACCCCAGCATCATCTAGGACGTATGAGAAAACAAATAACGCACACATGAGGAGGAGAGAACTAAGGAAGCTATAAGGAGAAGAGGGGAGGGAGGGGGGGTTGAAAGGTAAGGTAGTAAAGGCATATTGGATAAACTACAACCTTATACATATTCATTAATGTACCAGTAGTTAGAAGTAGAAGAGCTCTAACAGAAACCACAAAGCTTATCTAAAGCCACACCACACTGGATATGCCCAATCTCATTTGATTTTTGAAGCAAAGCAGTATTGGACTTTGTTAATACATGGATGGGAGACTGCTTGGTAGTATCAGATTCTTTAGGTGTTTTTAAACTACCAACACCATTTTCTTGGTAGATTTAATTTTTACATGTATTCTTTTATGTACCAGAAGTTAGAAGTAGAAGAGCTGTAATAAAAACCACCAGCTCATCTACAGCCACAGCACACTGGATTTGCCCAATCTCTCCTGATCATGGAAGCTGAGCAGTGTTGGTCCTGGTTTTAGTACTTGGATGGGAGACCACCAGGAAATACCAGGAGCTGTGTGTATTTTTACAATACTAACACCGTTCTCTTGATGCATTCCATTTTGAAACATTGGGGCAGATCTATTAAGCCTGGTGAACTGATAAAGTGCAAGGTGATAAAGTACCAGCCAGTCAGCTCCTAACTGTCATTTTTCAAACCCAGCCTGTGACATGGCAATTAGGAGCTGATTGGCTGGTACTTTATCACCATGCAAATTATCATTTCACCAGGTTTAATAAATCGTCCGCTTACTCATTTATGTACGAGTAGTTAGAAGTAGAAGAACTCTAACAGAAACCACTAAGCTCATCTACAGCCACACCACACTGTATATGCCCAATATCACCTGATTTTAGGCCTGGTTTGTTCTTGGATGTGAGACCACCTGGGAATACCAGGTGCTGTAGGTAGTTTTATACTACCAACACCGTTCTCTTGATGCATTCTATTTTGAAACTTATTAATTGATGTACCAGTAGTTAGAAGTAGAAGTTAGAAACAGCAAAAATCATCTACAGCCGCATCACACTGGATATGTCCAATCTCATCTGATGTTGGAGGCTAAGCAGTGTTGTGCCTGGTTAGTTTTTCGATTTCAGGTCCTGCCTTCTGGTTTGGCCACGGCACCTCGGAAATTCACCAAGGTCATGGCCGTGATGACGACCCTTCACCATCGGTGGACCAGGGAGGAATCTCTCCTCCCGATAAACATTCTGGAATTGCAGGCAGTGTTCAATTCATTGACACTGGCCCTGCCTCTAGTACAGAACAGGCCTGTTCAAGTACAATCGGACAACGCCACCACGGTAGTGTACACAAATCATCAAGGCGGCACTCGAAATTGCATAGCAAAGCTGGAAGTATCAAAAATCCTCAGTTGGGTAGAACGTCATCTGCCAGCAATATCGGCAGTGTTCATTCCCGGAGTCCTCAACTGGGAAGCGGATTTCCTCAGTCGTCAGGACGTTCACGCTGGAGAGTGGAGAGGCCGCAGCAGAAATGTCTGCACTGGTGTCAGTAGGTGACTGAGGCAGGGATGACTGGGAGATAGTGGGTGACTGAAGCATGTATGAGTGGGAGATAGTGGGTGACTGAGGCCGGGGTGACTGGGAGATAGTCAGTGACTAAGGCAGGGGTGATAGGGATATAGTGGATGACTGTGGCAGGGGTGACAGGGACAGTAGGAGACTGAGGCAGGGGTGACAGGGATAGTGGGTGACTGAGGCAGGGGTGATATGGAGATAGTGGTTGACTGAGGCAGGGGTGACAGATAGTGGGTGACTAAAGCAGGGGTGACTGGTATAGTGGGTGACTGAGGCAGGGGTCGCAGGTATAGTGGTTAACTGAGGCAGCGGTGACTGGGAGATAGTGGGTAACTGGGGCAGGGGTGACAGGGAAAGTGTGTGACTCAGGCAGGGGTGATAGGGAGATAGTGGGCAGCAGATCACTGCCTTGCTGACAGCAGCACATCCCTGCTTCACTGACAGCAGCACATCCCTGCCTCATTGACAGCAGCACATACCTGCCTCACTTATAGCAGCACATCCCTGCCTTACTGACAGCAGCAGATCACTGCCTCACTGACAGCAGCAGATCACTGCTTCACTGACAGCAGCACATCCCTGCCTCACTGGCAGCAGCAGATCCCTGCCTCACTGGCAGCAGCAGATCCCTGCCTCACTGGCAGCAGCAGATCCCTGCCTTACTGACAGCTGTATATAGGGTCTAATTCAGACCTGATCTCTGCTGTGCATATTCACACAACAGGAGATCAGGTCTGAAGTGTGTGTGTGTGCTGGTGCCGCAGTGCACCGGCACATGCCAGAGATGCGATCAGCATCTCTGCCCAGTGAGCGCCTCTGCCAACACATACTTATCTTGCATATGAGATCTCTTGATCATAAAGATAGTTCTCACAGGGTGAGGTTCATCCATTACATTTTAAAGTAGGAAGGTACAAATTACATATTCAAATTACATATATGTGCTGGATTCAAATGTTTTCCCCCCTTCCTTTCTCAATTGTGCCCATCAGCAGCTATTCTAATGTTGCTGCCAATGGGTGTGACACATTCATTTCTTCTGTGGGGTACACTGGACTCCACAAGGATTCACATTGGGGTGTAGAGTAGGATCTTGATCTGAGGCACCAACAGGCTCAAAGCTTTTGACTGTTCCCAAGATGCTCAGCGCCCCCTGCTCTATAACCTCGCTTCCATGAACAGGGAGCTCAGTTTGTAGTTGGTGCCTTCAGTAGCAGGCCAGTTAACAGGGGGCTGCCTCAGGCAGCCTATTCTTAGCTATTAATTTTGACAAGAAAAGAAGAACTTTTTTTTATAAGAATCTACAAGGGCTGCAGCAGGCTAGGTCTAATAGACATCTTTACTGCAGCTCCATCACTCCCAGCGGCGCAGTATACTCCCGTGCCCTGGTTGCTGGGTCACTGCAGCGGAGGCTCCGGTTTCTTCCTAAGGTCAGTCACACACACACCGCCCTCCGGGATCACGAGGCCGCTGATGAAAGGGAGGTAAGGGGCTTCTGTGCCCACACTATACCGAGATCCAGCGTGGCTGTAGGGGGCGGGCCGTGTGCGCACTGGCGTGGACACTGATTACTGGGCAGCCGCTCCACTAGCCACCAGGGACAGTTAAGGAGCACAGCTCTGGGGGTTTTTCTCCTATATTAACCCCATTTTGTACTACCTGCAGTGCATTGTGATAGGTAATAGAGCCTGATTCAGGTTGGATTGTAATCGCAATAA
Organism: Pseudophryne corroboree; assembly: GCF_028390025.1. Lineage (NCBI taxonomy): Eukaryota > Metazoa > Chordata > Amphibia > Anura > Myobatrachidae > Pseudophryne > Pseudophryne corroboree. The sequence continues at coordinate 144,023,360 of NC_086446.1, forward strand.
GCAATCCAACTGCAAAAATTGCTAAGAGCATACGCATGCGCCTGCATTTTCTGTGGCACCCCGCAGATAATGCGATCACCTCTGACTGTCAATCGGTGCGGGGGGGGGGGGGGGGTCAGCAACAATCCATTTCAAAGTCGGAGATGGAGCGGTGCAGGGCTACAAAATGGGGTCGGCAACGGAGAAACATGAGGCATGGTCAGAGCGGCTGCATGACATCACATGCAGCCGCTGCGATCACAAAAATGGTGGCGGCTTCCTGCGCACACGTACAGTCTGCACCAACAGGAGGCTAACCCATTTTTTATGATCACGCTGAACTGCACTGAGACTGCAATTTCAGCGTGGTCAAGAAGGGAGGCGGCATGCTGGGTGGCCATGCCCTGTGATGGGTGGCCCCAGCATGCGAACCAAAGGATTGCAAATTCTGTTACTTAGCAGAATTTGCAATCCTTACTGAATTAGGCCCATTGATTACAAAATTGTAAACAATATTTGAAGTTTTTCTTCAGGGACTAACACAAAAGATGCTTGGGGCTACTAACACATGGGTAAGCCACGTAAAGCTTCCCATGGGTCAGTGGCATCACAACAGGGTTGCGGCACACACCCGAGTGTCACCCGCCAAGGGGGGTGACACCAAAGTGCCGGCTCTTCTTCAGTGACAGAATATGGGTGTTTCACTGTGACATTACGTGCAACACCCAGTTTCTGTCACTGTGCAGGAGCCAGCACCACTCACACACTAGTCCCCGGGTGCAGCCCCCAACCCCCGGGATACCCGGAGCAACAAAATGGTGATTCAGGCCACGCCCCTACCTATGAGACCATGCCTCCTTTTTACCATTGCGCTGCTTATCTGCGCGCACTGCATTACAATCTCCTTCGCCACCTCTCTGGGTGTCACCAGTGATAGTGACACCTCTGCCATGCTTGTAGCAGCTGGTCCTAAGATCTACGCCTCCAGCCCTGAGTGTTTGCCCATGTGACTTGTTGATCATCATAGCGAAGCAGATGCTTACAGAAAACTGCAGGGGCTTAGATTGAAAAGAAAAACATTGATGAACCCATCATTTCAGCGACAGGGTCTGCCACACGACTGACTGAAATGACTGGTTGGTTTGTGCCCCCACCAAAAAAGAATCAATCAATCAATCTCTCCTTGCACAAACTGGCTCTACAGAGGCAAGATGTCCACCTCATCATCCTCCGATTCCTCACCCCTTTCACTGTGTACATCCCCCTCCTCACAGATTATTAATTCGTCCCCACTGGAATCCACCATCTCAGATCCCTGTGTACTTTCTGGAGGCAATTGCTGGTGAATGTCTCCACGGAGGAATTGATTATAATTCATTTTGATGATCATCATCTTCTCCACATTTTCTGGAAGTAACCTCGTACGCCGATTGCTGACAAGGTGAGCGGCTGCACTAAACACTCTTTTGGAGTACACACTGGAGGGAGGGCAACTTAGGTAGAATAAAGCCAGTTTGTGCAAGGGCCTCCAAATTGCCTCTTTTTCCTGCCAGTATACATACTGACGTGCCTACCTGGATGCAGTCGCTCATATAATTCTCCACCATTCTTTCAAAGGTGACAGAATCATATGCAGTGACAGTAGACGACATGTCAGTAATCGTTGCCAGGTCCTTCAGTCCGGACCAGATGTCAGCACTCACTCCAGACTGCCCTGCATCACCGCCAGCGGGTGGGCTCGGAATTCTTAGCCTTTTCCTCGCACCCCCAGTTGCGGGAGAATGTGAAGGAGGAGCTGTTGACGGGTCACGTTCCGCTTGACTTTACAATTTTCTCACCAGCAGGTCTTTGAACCTCTGCAGACTTGTGTCTGCCGGAAAGAGATACAATGTAGGTTTTAAATCTAGGATCGAGCACGGTGGCCAAAATGTAGTGCTCTGATTTCAACAGATTGAATCCTGGTTAAGCGAATTAAGGGCTCCATCCACAAGTCCCACATGCCTAGTGGAATCGCTCTGTTTTAGCTCCTCCTTCAATGTCTCCAGCTTCTTCTGCAAAAGCCTGATGAGGGGAATGAACTGACTCAGGCTGGCAGTGTCTGAACTGACTTCACGTGTGGCAAGTTCAAAGGGTTGCAGAACCTTGCACAACGTTGAAATCATTCTCCACTGCGCTTGAGTCAGGTGCATTCCCCCTCCTTTGCCTATTTCGTGGGCAGATGTATAGGCTTGAATGGCCTTTTGCTGCTCCTCCATCCTCTGAAGCATATAGAGGGTTGAATTCCACCTCGTTACCACCTCTTGCTTCAGATGATGGCAGGACAGGTTCAGGAATGTTTGGTGGTGCTCCAGTCTTCGACATGCGGTGGCTGAAGGCAGAAAGTGGCCCGCAATTCTTCGGGCCACCGACAGCATCTCTTGCACGCCCCTGTCGTTTTTTAAATAATTCTGCACCACCAAATTAAATGTATGTGCAAAACATGGGACGTGCTGGAATTTGCCCAGATGTAATGCACGCACAATATTGGTGGCGTTGTCCGATGTCACAAATCCCCAGGAGAGTCCAATTGGGGTAAGCCATTCTGCGATGATGTTCCTCAGTTTCCGTAAGAGGTTGTCAGCTGTGTGCCTCTTATGGAAAGCGGTGATACAAAGCGTAGCCTGCCTAGGAACGAGTTGGCAATTGCGAGATGCTGCTACTGGTGCCGCCGCTGCTGTTCTTGCTGCGGGGGGCAATACATCTACCCAGTGGGCTGTCACAGTCATATAGTCCTGAGTCTGCCCTGCTCCACTTAACCACAGACAAGTGGACATTGGGTACAACTGCATTTTTTAGGACACTGGTGACTCTTTTTCTGAGGTCTGTGTACATTTTCGGTATCGCCTGCCTAGAGAAATGGAACCTAGAGGGTATTTGGTACCGGGGACACAGTACCTCAATCAAGTCTCTAGTTGCCTGTAAATTAACGATGGATACCGGAACCACGTTTCTCACCACCCAGGCTGACAAGACCTGAGTTATCCGCTTTGCAGCAGGATGACTGCTGTGATATTTCATCTTCCTCGCAAAGGACTGTTGGACAGTCAATTGCTTACTGGAAGTAGTACAAGTGGTCTTCCGACTTCCCCTCTGGGATGACGATCGACTCCCAGCAGCAACAACAGCAGCGCCAGCAGCAGTAGGCGTTACACTCAAGGATGCATCGGAGGAATCCCAGGCAGGAGAGGACTCGTCAGACTTGCCAGTGACATGGCCTGCAGGACTATTGGCTCTCCTGTCTAAGGAGGAAATTGACACTGAGGGAGTTGGTGGTGTGGTTTGCAGGAGCTTGGTTACAAGAGGAAGGGATTTAGTTGTCAGTGGACTGCTTCCGCTGTCATCCAAAGTTTTTGAACTTGTCACTGACTTATGATGAATGCGCTGCAGGTGTCGTATAAGGGAGGATGTTCCGAGGTGGTTAACGTCCTTATCCCTACTTATTACAGCTTGACAAAGGCAACACACGGCTTGACACCTGTTGTCCGCATTTGTGTACAGGATGCATACCTTCATGTCCCCATTTATCCACCTCATCAGGCGTACCTCAGATTTGCGGTACAGGACTGTCATTGCCAATTTCAGACGTTGCTGTTTGGTCTCTCCATGGCCCTGAGAATTTTCACCAAGGTAATGGCAGAAATGATGGTGCTCCTGTGCAAGCAAGGTGTCACAATTATCCCGTACTTGGGCGATCTCATAAAAGCGAGATCAAGAGAGCAGTTGCTGAACAGCGTATCACTTTCACTGAAAGTGTTACAGCAACACGACTGGATTCTCAATATCCCGAAGTCGCAGTTGATTCCTACTACTCGTCTGTCTTTCTTGGGCATGATTCTGGACACGGACCAGAAGAGGGTTTATCTCCTGATAGAAAAGGCCCAGGAACTCATGACTCTTGTCAGGAACCTATTGAAACCAAAACTTGTGTCAGTGCATCACTGCACTCGAGTCCTGGGAAAGATGGTGGCATCATACGAGGCCATTCCATTCGGCAGGTTCCATGCGAGGACTTTCCAATGGGACCTACTGGACAAGTGGTCCGGGTCACATTTACAGATGCATTGGTTGATCACCCTGTCCCCCAGGGTCAGGGTATCACTCCTGTGGTGGCTGCAGAGTGCTCACCTTCTCGAGGGACGCAGATTCAGCATTCAGGGCTGGATCCTGGTGACCACAGACGCAAGCCTCCAAGGTTGGGGAGCAGTCACACAGGGAAGAAATTTCCAAGGTCTTTGGTCAAGTCAAGAGACTTGTCTTCACATCAACATATACAATGCCCTACGTCAAGCGGAGACCTTACTTTGCGACCAATCGGTTCTGATCCAGTCAGACAACGTCACCGCAGTGGCTCATGTAAACCGCCAAGGCGGCACAAGGAGCAGAGTGGCGATGGCACAAGCCACCAGAATTCTTCGCTGGGTGGAGAATCACGCAAGCGCACTGTCAGCAGTGTTCATTCCGGGAGTGGACAACTAGGAAGCAGACTTCCTCAGCAGACACGACCTACATCCGGGAGAGTGGGGACTTCATCAGGAAGTCTTTGCACAGATTACAAGTCGGTGGGAACTGCCACAGATAGACATGATGCCGTCCCGGCTCAACAAAAAGCTACAGAGGTATTGCGCAAGGTCAAGAGACCCTCAGGCAGTAGCTGTAGACGCCCTAGTGACACCGTGGGTGTTCCGGTCGGTCTATGTATTTCCTCCTCTTCCTCTCATACCAAAGGTGTTGAGGATAATAAGACAAAGAAAAGTGAGAACAATCCTCATTGTCCACGGAGGACCTGGTATCCGGATCTGCAGGAAATGCTCACAGAAGATCTGTGGCCTCTCCCTCTAAGACAGGACCTATTGCATCAGGGGCCCTGTCTGTTCCAAGACTTACCGCGGCTGCGTTTGACGGCATGGCGGTTGAATGCCGGATCCTAGCATTCCGGTTGAGGTCATCCCTACGCTGATAAAGGCTAGGAAGGATGTAACGTTAAAACATTACACCGTATATGGCGAAATTATGTTTCTTGGTGTGAGGCCAGGAATGCTCCTACGGAAGAATTCCATCTGGGCCGTTTCCTTCACTTCCTACAAACTGGAGTGAATTTGGGCCTACAATTAGGCTCTATTAAGGTCCAGATTTCGGCCTTATCCATTTTCTTTCAAAAAGAATTGGCTTCTCCTCCAGAAGTTCAGACTTTTGTAAAAGGAGTGCTGCATATTCAGCCTCCTTTTGTGCCTCCGGTGGCACCTTGGGACCTTAACGTGGTGTTAAGTTTTCTAAAATCACACTGGTTTGAACCACTTAAAACAGTGGAGTTAAATTATCTCACGTGGAAGGTGGTCATGTTATTAACCTTGGCTTCGGCTAGGCAAGTGTCGGAATTAGCGGCTTTGTCACATAAAAGCCCATATTTGGTATTCCATGTGGATAGAGCGGAATTGCGGACCCGTCCTCAATTCCTACCAAAAGTGGTTTAATCTTTTCATATGAACCAACCTATTGTGGTGCCTGTGGCTACGCGTGACTTGGAGGATTCCGAGTTACTTGATGTGGTCAGGGCTTTGAAAATTTACGTGGCCAGGACGGCTAGAGTCAGGAAAACTGAAGCGCTGTTTGTCCTGTATGCAACCAACAAGATTGGTGCCCCTGCTTCAAAGCAGGCTATTGCTCGCCGGATTTGTAACACGATTCAGCAAGCGCATTCTATGGCTGGATTGCAGTTACTGAAATCGGTCAAGGCCCATTCCACGAGGAAAGTGGGCTCTTCTTGGGCGGCTGCCCGAGGGGTCTCGGCACTACAGCTGTGTCAAGCTGCTACTTGGTCGGGTTCAAACACCTTTGCAAAATACTATAAGTTTGATACCCTGGCTGAGGAGGAACTCATGTTTGCTCAATCGGTGCTGCAGAGTCATCCGCACTCTCCCGCCCGTTTTGGAGCATTGGTATAATCCCCATGGTCCTTACGGAGTCCCCAGCATCCTCTAGGACGTTAGAGAAAATAAGATTTTAAACCTACCGGTAAATCTTTTTCTCGTAGTCCGTAGAGGATGCTGGGCGCCCGTCCCAAGTGCGGACTACTTCTGCAATACTTGTATATAGTTATTGCTTCAATAAGGGCTATGTTATAGTTGCATCGGTCCTGCACTGATGCTATGTTGTTTTTTCATACTGATAACTGGGTAGTTTATCACAAGTTATACGGTGTGATTGGTGTGGCTGGTATGAATCTTGCCCTGGATTAACAAAATCCTTTCCTCATACTGTCCGTCTCCTCTGGGCACAGTTTCTCTAACTGTGGCATAGAGGGAGGAGCCAGTGCACACCCAGAACTAAAGTCTTCCTTAAAGTGCCCATGTCTCCTGTGGAGCCCGTCTATCCCCATGGTCCTTACGGAGTCCCCAGCATCCTCTACGGACTACGAGAAAAAGATTTACCGGTAGGTTTAAAATCTTATTTTCTACTGTATTCTTTTCTATCCTAGTTTATTACGACCAACTCTCATCCAAGGAGTTTGATATTCTACTACCTGCATGCAATTTAAATTGCTTAAATTGTTTATATGGTTGATTTGTCCTTCACAATCCATAATCTGCAACTTGGATGGTTTTGTGTCATTGAAAATCTTATAATAAAAATGTATATATATATATTAAAAAAAAAAAAGTTATAAGACATATGCATTCAATATTTGAAGAAACAAAATAAAATAAAGCTATCTATTGGGTTTCACTAACAAGCACATTGGAAGACTTGACTACTGTTAAAAGACATGCATTACATGGTATAGAGCCACAAACCACAATGTAGTAAAATAAAAACAAACTTACATGTGTATCAAACCTATGTGAGGCTTACATTGATAGTGCAAGATCAACACTCTATCAACTGTGCAAACTAGACTGCACATAAATGCCATAAAATTTATCTGAGATTTTAGTAAATAAGGCCCGTTGCTGTCCGGGTCACGCAGCCGTCACGGCCCGCCCCCATACGGTCCGGCCATGTCTGCGTTGTCCGGACTGTGCCCCCAAAATGGCGGCACAACGCCGCTGGCCCGACTCCTCCTGCCCAGTGACCGCCTATGCCTGTCAATCAGGCAGAGGCGCTCACTGGGCAGAGATGCTGATCGCATCTCTGGCATGTGCCGGTGCACTGCGGCACCAGCACACACGCACTTCAGACCTGATCTCCTGTTGTGTGAATATGCACAGCAGGGATCAGGTCTGAATTAGGCCCTATATACAGCTGTCAGTAAGGCAGGGATGTGCTGCTGCCAGTGAGGCAGGGATGTGCTGCTGGTAGTGAAGCAGTGATGTGCTGCTGTCAGCGAAGCAGTGCTGTGCTGCTGTCAGCGAGGCAGAAATGTGCTGCTGTCATCGAGGCAGGGATGTGCTGCTGTCAGCGAGGCAGGGATGTGCTGCTGTCAGCGAGGCAGGGATGTGCTGCTGTCAGCGAGGCAGGGATGTGCTGCTGTCAGCGAGGCAGGGATGTGCTGCTGTCATTGAAGCAGGAATGTGCTGCTGCAGTGAGGCAGAGATATGCTGCCCACTATCTCCCTGTCACCCCTGCCTGAGTCACACACTTTCCCTGTCACCCCTGCCTCAGTTACCCACTATCTCCCAGTCACCGCTGCCTCAGTCAACCACAATACCTGCGATCCCTGCCTCAGTCACCCACTATACCAGTCACCCCTGCTTTAGTCACCCACTGTCACCCCTGCTTCAGTCACCCACTATCCCTATCAACCCTGCCTCAGTCACCCACTATCTCCCAGTCACCCCTGCCTCAGTCAGCCACTATCCCTGTCACCCCTGCCTCAGTCTCTTACTGTCCCTGTCACCCCTGCCACAATCATCCACTATCTCCCTATCACCCCTGCCTTAGTCATTTATTATCCCTGTCACCCACTTTCTTCCCATACTTACCCAACCCCTTCCTATCACCCCTCCCTCAGTAACCCACTATCTCCCAGTCACCCCGGCCTCAGTCACCCACTATCTCCCACTCATACATGCTTCAGTCACCCACTATCTCCCAGTCATCCCTGCCTCAGTCACCTAATGACACCAGTGCAGACATTTCTGCTGCGGCCTCTCCACTCTCCAGCGTGAACGTCCTGACGACTGAGGAAATCCGCTTCCCAGTTGAGGACTCCGGGAATGAACACTGCCGATATTGCTGTCAGATGACATTCTACCCAATGGAGGATTTTTGATACTTCCAGCTTTGCCATGCAGTTTCGAGTGCCGCCAAGTTTCGAGTGCCGCCTTGATGATTTGTGTACACTACCGTGGTGGCGTTGTCAGATTGTACTTGAACAGGCCTGTTCTGTACTAGAGGCAGGGCCAGTGTCAATTAATTGAACACTGCCTGCAATTCCAGAATGTATATCAGGAGGAGAGATTCCTCCCTGGTTCACCGACCCTGGAGAAAGTGTTGCTCCAACACCGTGGCCCAGCCCAAAAGACTGGCATCCATTGTCAGGAGGACACAGCTGGAGATCCAGAAGGGATGGCTCCTGCTCAACTGTTGGTCCTGTAGCCACCAGCTCAGTGTCAGACGAACCTCCGGAGTCAAGGAGATCATTTGAGACATTATCCAATGAGGCAGGCCGTCCCACTTGGAGAGGATTAACCTCTGCAGAGGGCGGTAATGAAATTGAGCGTACTCTACCATATCGAAAGCCGACACCATGAGGTCTAGTACTTGCATCGCCATGTGTATCAACACTCTTGGGCGAGAGAGAAAGATACTGTCCTGAATTTTCAGGACTTTCTCTGGAGACAGAAACAATTGTTGGCTGTGTGTGTCCAGCAGTGCCCCTAGGTGCACCATGTTCCGAGCAGGGACCAGCAAGGACTTTTTTCAGTTGATGAGCCACCCGTGGACTTGTAGGAATTGGACCGCCAGTTCCAGATAACTGTGGAGAACCTCTTGGGAGTTCACCAGGATCAGCAAGTCGTCCAGATTTGGCAGGATCCTGATTCTCTGATGGTGAAGGGTCGTCATCACGGCCATGACCTTGGTAAATATCCGAGGTGCCGTGGCCAAACTAGAAGGCAGGACTTGAAATCCAAAAACAAACCAGGCACAACACTGCTTAGCTTCCATCATCAGATGAGATTGGACATATCCAGTGTGATGCGGCTGTAGATGATTTTTGCTGTTTCTAACTTCAACATCAATGAATAAGTTTCAAAATAGAATGCATCAAGAGAACGGTGTTGGTAGTATAAAACTACCTACAGCACCTGGTATTCCCAGGTGGTCTCACATCCAAGAACAAACCAGGCCTAAAATCAGGTGATATTGGGCATATACAGTGTGGTGTGGCTGTAGATGAGCTTAGTGGTTTCTGTTAGAGTTCTTCTACTTCTAACTACTCGTACATAAATGAATAAGCGGACGATTTATTAAACCTGGTGAAATGATAATTTGCATGGTGATAAAGTACCAGCCAATCAGCTCCTAATTGCCATGTCACAGGCTGGGTTTGAAAAATGACAGTTAGGAGCAGACTGGCTTGTACTTTATCACCTTGCACTTTATCAGTTCACTGAACTAATCTCCTCTTGCGCTATAAATAGTATGATATGGCTCAAAGTTCAATAAAAACAAATAAATAATTTCATATATTCTATATTTTTTATTACATATATATATATATATACACTTTACAATAAACTATTAGACCGGTCAAATAAAATCACTAACAATATATTTGCATAGCTATAGGAGGTGGATCTTAGATAAACTCTGTGCACAGAGAAATTTTCAAAAATAAAAATCAGTCCATATATTGGATTAAAAAATCAATTTACCAGCTGTAATTCGCACCCATGTAGTAGATAACATATTTATAAGTTGTTATATATTGGAATTCCTCAATATGCTGCCACTTGGCAAAGGAGATGATATTGTGCAAAATAACCGCTCCACACTGGAGCCTTACGTGTAGCTTGCACCAGTTGTTATAACACGGGAGAGTCATTGGACCCTTATACCAGCCTTATTTGCACCCCCAAAATATACCATCATCTAGCGGTAATATCCGTGGACTAAACGGAGATCGGGAGAACACAACCGTGATTGTGGTGTCTGCATACGGCACTTGGAGGCGTGGACTCATAAAGCTTGGAAGTCGGGTAATTATTCAGCACAGCAGGCGCCAGTGAAGCGCCGTTCCCGCAGCCCGAGACCGTCTCTTCTGTCATTGGACTCTCCCGTGTTATAACAACTGGTGCAAGCTACACGTAAGGCTCCAGTGTGAAGCGGTTATTTTGCACAATATCATCTCCTTTGCCAAGTGGCAGCATATTGAGGAATTCCAATATATAACAACTTATAAATATGTTATCTACTACATGGGTGCGAATTACAGCTGGTAAATTGATTTTTTAATCCAATATATGGACTGATTTTTATTTTTGAAAATTTCTCTGTGCACAGAGATCTAAGATCCACCTCCTATAGCTATGCAAATATATTGTTAGTGATTTTATTTGACCGGTCTAATAGTTTATTGTAAAGTATATATATATATATATAGATATATATATTTATATGTAATAAAAAATATAGAATATATGAAATTATTTATTTGTTTTTATTGAACTTTGAGCCATATCATACTATTTATAGCGCAAGAGGAGATTAGTTCAGTGTTCCAGTGTTACCGGAGACTTTAAAGTGCCGGTTCTTTTTTTACTTGATTTACCCCAAGTCAAGCTCTCTCCTGCAGCTTAAGTATACATTAATTGCAGTATTATTTGTACATAATTTTTAATACCAGTAATTTGATCACCAGAATATGGTGATGATGTATTAGCGCCTGGTTATATTCTTTTGTATTTTTTTACTTTATCAGTTCACCAGGCTTAATAGATCTGCCCCAATGTTTCAAAATGGAATGCATCAAGAGAACGGTGTTGGTATTGTAAAAATACACACAGCTCCTGGTATTTCCTGGTGGTCTCCCATCCAAGTACTAAAACCAGGACCAACACTGCTCAGCTTCCATGATCAGGAGAGATTGGGCAAATCCAGTGTGCTGTGGCTGTAGATGAGCTTGTGGTTTCTGTTAGAGCTCTTCTACTTCTAACTTCTGGTACATAAAAGAATATGTGTAAAAATTAAATGTACAGTACCAAGAAAAGGGTGTTGGTAGTTTAAAAACACCTAAATAATCTGATAATACATGGATGGGAGACTGCTTGGTATTAACAAAGTCCAATACTGCTTTGCTTCAAAGATCAAATGAGATTGGGCATATCCAGTGTGGTGTGGCTTTAGATAAGCTTTGTGGTTTCTGTTAGAGCTCTTCTACTTCTAACTACTGGTACATTAATGAATATGTATAAGGTTGTAGTTTATCCAATATCCCTTTACTACTGTACCTTACCTTCCCCCCCCCCCTCCCCTCCCCTCCTTATAGCTTCCTTTGTTCTCTCCTCCTCGTGTGTGCGTTATTTGTTTTCTCATACGTCCTAGAGGATGCTGGGATCACATTAAGAACCATGGGGTATAGACGGGATCCGCAGGAGACATGGGCACTTTAAGACTTTCAAAGGGTGTGAACTGTCTCCTCCCTCTATGCCCCTCCTCAGGGCCGAAACTAGGACTACCGGCACCCGGGGCAAGACAGAAATTTTGCGCCCCCCCCCCCAAAAATAAATAAATAAATAAATATATATATATATATATATATATAATAAAATAGAAAAATAAAAAAAATAAGAAACAAACAAATTCAACACAGATATCCCTCAGACCAGCAGACACCAGTAATACACACATGATAGATATATATATATATATATACACACACACACACACACACACACACACACACACACACACACGCGTGTATATATGTACACAGCCACATACATATATTATATATCTATATATATATATTTATATCTATATCTATCTATCTATATATATATATATATATATATATATTATATATTTTATATATATATATATATATATATATATATATATATTATAAGGTCACGGTCGTGCCCTTATATTAAGGCTGAATCGAACAAACGGAATTCTCCCATAGGGAACTTCTGAGATGGGGGCATGGTGTTTGAGGGGCTACACCTCAAAACTGGTTGGACGTACTGAGCTGAAATTTGCCATGGGAGCGTAGAATCGTCACACGGTGCTGCATGCCAAATTTCAGGGCAAAATAATAAAAAATGAGGAATTGGGAGTAACCTAAAGTTCCAACTGTCAGTTTTTTTCTGCCACTCCCTCTGTGGCTTTTTGACACCGTATTCCCATAGAGTGAATGAGGATTTTTTTGGGAAGGCATAACTCAGGATAGAGGACGAATTAAGACTTGGGGTTTGTTTTACTAGATAGAGTATGTCCCAGTGTAGTGCCTTTTGGGGTTAAGGTTTTTCAGGAAGTTACAGTTTTTTTTTAATTAAGTAAAATATGCCCCATTATAAAGATAGGGCTTTTCAATTTGTTGCGGCTGCGCAGTGGCCGCCAGCAGGGGGTGTACAGAGAGTAGCTCTGGCAGTTGGGCACGAGGAGACAGAGTGGGAAGGAGTCACGTGGAGCTGCAGGAGGACAGCCAGCGGTTCCCGGCGCGTGAGTTCACTGAGGTCCATGAAGCGGGAGGAGCTCGCCGGAGCTGCGTAGCACTGGGTGAGTTCTGTCAGGCAGCCCACCGCTGTGTACCCAGCTTCCACTTCTCCCCCGCTTGTCCGCCCTCCCTCCCGCTGTGTGCCCGGCCGCCCGCCGGACCTTCCCTGGTTGCTGCCTGCGTCTCCTCCCCGCGTCTGTGGTGCGGCTGGCAGTAGGAGCCGTCTCGGGCAGCTGTGTCCGGCCACTCCTCCCTCCTTCTCCTCCTGCTGTGTCCGGCCCTCCCTCCCTGCAGTATGCGATATTTATCAAGGTCTCTATGGTCACCAGTCCTCCCCTCCCTCCCTGCTGTGTGTCCGTCGTCCCCCACCCCCTCGCCCTCCCTGCTGTGTGTCCGTCTCCCCCCCCCTCGCCCTCCCTGCAGTGTCCCCCCCCCCGCCCTGCAGTGTGTCGTCCCTCCCTGCAGTGTGTCAGGTGTGTCCCCCCCCTGCAGTGTGTCCGTTAGTCCCCCCCTCCCTGCTGTGTGTCCGTCCGCCCCCCCCTGCCCTCCCTGCTATGTGTCTGTCCGCCCTGCTGTTTGTCCTTCCATACCCCCCGCCCTCCCTGCTGTGTGTCCCCCCCCGCCGCCCTCCCTGCTGTGTGTCCGTCCCCCCGCCCTCCCTGCTGTGTGTCCAGCCACCCTCCCCTCCCGTGCTGTGTGTTCGGCCAACCCCCCTCCTCCCGCTGTGTCCGGCCACCCCCTCCCCTCCCTGCTTTGTGTCCGCCCCCCCCCCCCCTGCTGTGTGTCCGGCCACACCTCCTCCTCCCTTCCGTGTGTCCGGTCACCCTCCTCCTCCCTTCCGTGTGTCCGGTCACCCTCCCCTCCCTGCTGTGTGTCCAGCCACCCCCCCCCCGCCGTGTGTCCAGCCACCCCCCCCCGCCGTGTTTCCCCCCCCCCCGCCGTGTGTCCAGCCCCCCCCCGCCGTGTGTCCAGCCACCCTCCCCTCCCCTGCTGCGTGTCCGGCCACCACCCCCTCCTCCCTGCTGTGTCCGGCCACCCCCTCCCCTCCCTGCCATGTGTCCCGTCACCCCCCCCCCCCTGCTGTGTGTCCAGCCACCCCCCCTCCTTGCTGTGTGTCCGGCCACCCTCCCCTCCCCTGCTGTGTGTCCGGCCACCCCCCCTCCTCTTGCTGTGTCCGGCCACCCCCTACCCCCATCCCTCCCTGCCGTGTGTCCGGTCGCCCTCCCCTCCCTGCTGTGTGTCCAGCCACCCCCCCCTCCTCCTCCTCCTCCCTGCTGTGTGTCCGCCCCCCCCTTCCCCCCTGCTGTGTGTACGGCCACCCCCCCCCCCCCCCCCGCTGTGTGTCCGGCCACCCCCCCTCCCTGCTGTGTGTCCGGCCACCCCCCTCCCTGCTGTGTGTCCGGCCACCTTCCCCAGACACGCAGCGCCTGACACACACAGACATGCAGCGCCTGACACACGCACATGCAGCGCCTGACACACGCATATGCAGCGCCTGACACACACGCACACACGCAGCACCTGACACACACGCAGCACCTGACACACACACACAGACGCAGCACCTGACACTCAAACGGACCTGACACACACGCACACACTCACACACAGCACCTGACACACACACAGACACGCAGCGCCTGACACACACAGACACGCAGCGCCTGACACACACAGACACGCAGCGCCTGACACACACAGACACGCAGCGCCTGACACACACAGACACGCAGCGCCTGACACACACACACTCACGCACCTGACACACACACACTCACGCACCTGACACACACACACTCACGCACCTGACACACACACACACTCACGCACCTGACGCACACGCACACTCACGCACCTGACACACACGCACACTTACGCACCTGACACACACGCACACTTACGCACCTGACACACACGCACACGCAGCATCTGACACACACGCAGCACCTCACGCACACGCAGCACCTGACACACACGCACACGCAGCACCTGACACACACACTCACACGCACCTGACACTCATACTCATGCACCTGACACACGCACTCACACGCAGCATCTGACATACACGCAGACACGCAGCACCTGACACACACACAGCACCTGACACACAAACACGCAGACATGCAGCACCTGACACACACACGAAGACACGCAGCACCTGACACACACACACACACACGCAGACACGCAGCACCTGACACACGCAGACACGCAGCACCTGACACACACGCAGCACCTGACACACACACACACACACAGCACCTGACACACACACACACACAGCACCTGACACACACACACACACACACACACAGCACCTGACACACAGACATGCAGCACCTGACACACACACACGCACACACACACACGCAGCACCTGACACACACGCAGACAGGCAGCACCTGACACACACACACACGCAGCTCCTGACACACACACGTAGACACGCAGCACCTGACACACACACACGCAGCACCCGACACACACACACACACGCAGCACCTGAAACACACACACACAGCACCTGACACACACACACACACACGCAGCACCTGACAGACATGCAGTGCCTGACACACACACACGCAGCACCTGACACACACACGCAGACACGCAGCACCTGACACACACACGCAGCACCTGACACACACACGCAGACATGCAGCACCTGACACACACACGCAGCACCTGACACACACACACATACGCAGCACCTGACACACACACACACACACACACAGCACCTGACACACACACACACACACACACGCAGCACCTGACACACAGACATGCAGCGCCTGACACACACACGCAGACATGCAGCACCTGACACACACATGCAGCACCTGACAGACACACACACACACGCAGCACCTGAGACACCCACACACACAGACATGCAGCACCTGACACACCCACACACACACACAGCACCTGACACACATACATACATGTGGCATTTAACGCACACATGCACAGCACCTGACACACAATCATATACACTCAGAGCACCTAACACACACATACACTCGCAGCACCTCACAAACACTCGTATACACACGCAGCACCTGCCACTCACACATATATACACATGCAGCACCTGACACACACATACACGCGCAGCACCTGACAGTCACACACATACAGATGCGACACAAACACATACACGCTCAACACCTGACACCCACGTGGCAGCTGACGCATACAAATGCAGCACCTGAGATACACACATATACACGTGCAGCACCTGAGACACACACATACACGTACAGCACCTGACACACACACATGTATGTACACGCGCGGCTCCAGGCACACACATACGTACATACACACGCGGCATTTAACACACACACACATACACGTGCGGCACCTGACACACACGTACGTACACGTGTGGCACCTGACACACACACGTATGCACACGCATGGCTCCTGACACACACACACACAAGCACGCGTGGCTCCTGACACACACACATGTACGAACACGCGCTGCTCCTGACACACACACACACACGTATGTACGTATATGCTCGGCACCTGACACCTACACGTATGTACGTATACGCACGGCTCCTGACACCCACACACATGTACACGCGCGGCTCCTGGCACACACACACACACACACACGTACACGCGCGGCACCTGACACACGCGTGTACGTACACACATGCACAGCACCTGACATACACACATGTAGGTACGCGCCACCTGACACACACACACACATACACGCACGACACCTGACACACACGTACGTACACGCAAGGCACTGACACGTACGTACGCGCACGGCACCTGACACACACGTACATACTAGTGATGAGTGGGTTCGGTTCGTCGGAATCCGAACCCCCCGAACTTCACCCATTTTACACGGGTCCGAGGCAGGTTCGAACCTTCCCGCCTTGCTCGGCTAGCCCGAGCGCGCACGAACGTCATCATCCCGCTGTCGGATTCTCGCGAGATTCGGATGTCTGCATTCGTGGAAAGGGGTCCCATGTGTAAACATGGGACCCCTTTCAGTCCGTCTGGTCCGGGTGTTCGGTTTGTTGTTTTGCCAAGTACGTGGATTTAATCTGGAACCTGGATCAGGTGAGTATAATTATCTTATTTTCAGGTACCCGTGGATTCTACTTGGAGAAGAGGACCGACTGCTTCATGTCAACATAGGTAAGTATGTGTGTGTCGGCAGGTGTGAAATAAAGTTATACTTTCACGGTGCCTGTGTCCTGTTTTTATTTGGGTATTTTTTTCCCAGTAGAACTACAGGTACCAGCGGGCCCGTTTTTCTCCTGCATGCTGGTACTTGTGGTTCTCCAAGTACCAGCTTGCGGGGGAGGCTTGCTGGGACTTATAGTACTACTAGAAAAAACAATATTCTTTAAATTTTCTCAAGGCTATCAGCCTCCCATCCGCAGCCCTTGGATGGGGGGGGACAGCCTCGGGCTTCACCCCTGACCCTTGGGTGGCTGGGGGGGGACCCCTTGATTGAAGGGGTCCCCACTCCCCCAGGGTACCCCGGCCAGGGGTGACTAGTTGGATATTAAATGCCACGGCCGCAGGGCACTGTATAAAAGTGACCCCCGGCTGTGGCATTATCTGTCCAGCTAGTGGAGCCCGATGCTGGTGTAAAAAATACGGGGGATCCCTACTCTTTTTGTCCCCCGTATTTTTTGCACCAGCACCAGGCGCAGAGCCCGGTGCTGGTTTTAAAAATACGGGGGATCCCCTGTCCGTTTCCCCCCCGGATTTTTAGAACCAGGACCGGCTCGAAGAGCCCGAGGCTGGTTATGCTTTGGAGGGGGGACCCACACAATTTTTTTTCTGGGTTTTTCACATTCCATTTAAAAAATAAATAATATTTTAAAAAATATATAAATAATACTTGTGCCTCCAAAAAAGACAAACCAAGTACCTAATCCCATCTAATATAAATAGATATGCTATTACCAAAAAAAAAAAAAAACAGCAAAAAAAAACATGTTTTTAAATTTTTTTAATTAGATTCCGCCAGCAAAGTGTTGCAGATTGAGAATGACGAATTTACTGTTTAAAAGCACTGTTGTCGAATTTACAAACTTCAATTGAATATACTTTTGTCGAATTGCCGCATTTGTACCATTGCAGAAAAGTCGAATTTGTCAAATGTCGAATTTTAAAGTCGAATTTTGAAAGCCTGTAAGAATAGGCCCCGCCCCCTTCTTCACATCAGCCGTCCCCTTCTACCCCTGTACCTTGCTCTCTCCTGTCTGTGCTCTCTCCCGTCTGTAGGACTAGGCCCCGCCCCCTTCTTACCCTCCTGTGACTGCTCTCTCCTGACAAGTGGACCAGGCCTGCCCCCTACACGCTGCTGGTGTCTTCATTGTTACTTGGTCTGGAGCTCCGTTGGGGAGAGAACTCACGTGAGCTCATTAAGAATTAGGAACTGGGATGTTTTAATTTTATTGTGAGTAGTGTAGTGTGGTGATGTAGTATGTTGTATGGGGGGTATAGTGTAATTATGAAGTGCAGCATATGGGAGGGCTGTAGCATAGTGATGTAGTGTGGCATATGGGGGGTGGTAGCGCATAGGCGTGCGTACAGGGGGTGCCTGGTGCGCACAGGCACTCCCTAATGTCCAGCACCGCTGCACGCCACGCTTGCTGTAGCACAGTGATCGCTGAGTGTGTGATCGGTGGAGCCTAGCCTGCAGCTCATTTCCGTACCTCCCACCACCGCTGCACCCGCCCCCCCTCTGCCTGCTGCTAATACTATGCTGAGTGCATTCGTCGGCAGCCTCACTGGGGGGACTGGTGTCACCTTGCAATGTGACGTGGTGATGTCCGCCCATGCTCTCCTCCCGCCCACCTGTGCTTTCCTCCTGCTGCGGTCTCTCAGTCCTAGTGTGCCGCGGCCGCCACACCACTGGCAGTGTTCCTCTAGGAGGGACTGGGAGCTGCTGGCAGACACATTCTGCTGAGACTTACTTGTCAGTGTGGGTTCCGGACGGCAGGCGGCGGGTGGGAGGGCAGACGGGGAGCAGGTGTCACAAGGAGTGTGTGGGTAACTAATTCACAATACTTCCGCTCAACGTGGCACTGCTGGTCCTTCATCTCCCATGTCTCTTCACCAGGTGGCGGGCGGCCCGGAAATTAAGTGATGTGTTGTGCAGCAGTCAGTGTGAAGTGACTGTGAGTAACACTGGTGGTGCTGATGATGATGCTGCAGAATCGGGAAGCAATTAATTCATAAATATAATGTACTCTATCAGTGTATTATACATACATAAACATGTACATACGTGTATTTGTGTATACATGTATATGCATGTATATACATGAGTGTGTGTGCATATATATATATATATATATATATATATGAAAAAAAGGGGAATAGGGGTACCAGCGACTTACAGTGTCTATCAAATTAAAGTAACTATGAAGAATATAGCAGGATACGGTTTTAGAAAAAGGGTAACAATATATTTATTTATGCAATTTATAATATAATGATGGGATAAAAAAGTAGGTAAAAAATTTTTTTTTGATATGCAGTAAAAAAAAAAGATTTTAAAAACATAAACAGGTAAAAATAGAGTATATAATTTAGCTAGAATCCAAAATCATGTAAAATCAGTAAAAACAATTTCATACTGATAAAAAATATTTCAGGATGATAAAAATGATGCTTATCTTTTTGAAGATGGAGAGTCAGTGGAGGTACACCCAACGCGTTTCGTCCTTAGACTTCATCAAGGGGTGATGAAGTCTAAGGACGAAACGCGTTGGGTGTACCTCCACTGACTCTCCATCTTCAAAAAGATAAGCATCATTTTCTCTGACGTCCTAAGTGGATGCTGGGGACTCCGTCAGGACCATGGGGGATTAGCGGCTCCGCAGGAGACAGGGCACAAAAGTAAAAGCTTTAGGACTAGGTGGTGTGCACTGGCTCCTCCCCCTATGACCCTCCTCCAAGCCTCAGTTAGGTTTTTGTGCCCGGCTGAGAAGGGTGCAATCTAGGTAGCTCTCCTGAGCTGCTTAGAATAAAAGTATAGACTTAGGTTTTTTTATTTTCAGTGAGTCCTGCTGGCAACAGGCTCACTGCATCGAGGGACTAAGGGGAGAAGAAGCGAACTCACCTGCGTGCAGAGTGGATTGGGCTTCTTGGCTACTGGACATTAGCTCCAGAGGGACGATCACAGGCCCAGCCATGGATGGGTCCCGGAGCCGCGCCGCCGGCCCCCTTACAGAGCCAGAAGAGTGAAGAGGTCCAGAAATCGGCGGCAGAAGGCATCTTGTCTTCAAGAAAGGTAGCGCACAGCACTGCAGCTGTGCGCCATTGCTCTCAGCACACTTCACACTCCGGTCACTGAGGGTGCAGGGCGCTGGGGGGGGCGCCCTGAGACGCAATGAAAACACTATTTATGGTAAAAAATACATCACATATAGCTCCTGGGCTATATGGATGTATTTAACCCCTGCCATTTTACCTCATAAAAAGCGGGAGAAAGGCCGCCGTGAAGGGGGCGGAGCCTATCTCCTCAGCACACAAGCGCCATTTTCCCTCACAGCTCCGCTGGAAGGACGTCTCCCTGACTCTCCCCTGCAGTCCTGCACTACAGAAACAGGGTAAAAAAGAGAGGGGGGGGCACTAATTTGGCATATAAAAACATATATAGCAGCTATAAGGGAGAAACACTTATTTATAAGGTTGTCCCTATATATATATAGCGCTCTGGTGTGTGCTGGCAAACTCTCCCTCTGTCTCCCCAAAGGGCTAGTGGGGTCCTGTCCTCTATCAGAGCATTCCCTGTGTGTGTCCTGTGTGTCGGTACGCGTGTGTCGACATGTATGAGGAGGAAAATGGTGTGGAGGCGGAGCAATTGCCTGTAGTAGTGATATTACCCGATAAGGAGTCGACACCTGACTGGATGGTCTTATTTAAGGAATTATGTGATAGTGTCAGCACTTTACAAAAAACTGTTGACGACATGAGACAGCCGGCAAGTCAGTTAGTGCCTGTCCAGGCGTCTCAAACACCGTCAGGGGCTCTAAAGCGCCCATTACCTCAGTCGGTCGACACAGACACGGACACTGACTCCAGTGTCGACGGTGAAGAAACAAACGTATTTTCCAGTAGGGCCACACGTTACATGATCACGGCAATGAAGGAGGCTTTGCATATTTCTGATACTACAAGTACCACAAAAAAGGGTATTATGTGGGGTGTGAAAAAACTACCCGTAGTTTTTCCTGAATCAGAAGAATTAAATGAAGTGTGTGATGATGCGTGGGTCTCCCCCGATAAAAAATTGCTGATATCTAAGAAATTATTGGCATTATACCCTTTCCCGCCAGAAGTTAGGGCGCGTTGGGAAACACCCCCTAGGGTGGATAAGGCACTCACACGCTTATCAAAACAAGTGGCGTTACCGTCTCCTGATACGGCCGCCCTCAAGGAGCCAGTTGATAGGAAGCTGGAAAATGTCCTAAAAAGTATATACACACATACTGGTGTTATACTGCGACCAGCGATTGCCTCAGCCTGGATGTGCAGCGCTGGGGTGGCGTGGTCGGAGTCCCTGACTGAAAATATTGATACCCTGGACAGGGACAGTATTTTATTGACTATAGAGCGTTTAAAAGATGCGTTTCTATATATGCGTGATGCACAGAGGGATATTTGCACCCTGGCATCAAGAGTAAGTGCGATGTCCATTTCTACCAGAAGATGTTTATGGACACGACAGTGGTCAGGTGATGCGGATTCCAAACGGCATATGGAAGTATTGCCGTATAAAGGGGAGGAGTTATTTGGGGTCGGTCTTTCGGACCTGGTGGCCACGGCAACAGCTGGAAAATCCACCTTTTTACCCCAACTCACCTCTCAGCAGAAAAAGACACCGTCTTTTCAGCCTCAGTCCTTTCGTCCCCATAAGGGCAAGCGGGCAAAAGGCCAGTCATATCTGCCCCGGGGTAGAGGAAAGGGAAAAAGACTGCAGCAGACAGCCTCTTCCCAGGAACAGAAGCCCTCCACCGCTTCTGCCAAGTCCTCAGCATGACGCTGGGGCCTTACAAGCGGACTCAGGTGCGGTGGGGGGTCGTCTCAAGAGTTTCAGCGCGCAGTGGGCTCACTCGCAAGTGGACCCCTGGATCCTACAGGTAGTATCCCAGGGGTACAGATTGGAATTCGAGACGTCTCCCCCTCGCAGGTTCCTGAAGTCTGCTTTACCAACGTCTCCCTCCGACAGGGAGGCAGTATTGGAAGCAATTCACAAGCTGTATTCCCAGCAGGTGATAATCAAAGTACCCCTCCTACAACAGGGAAAGGGGTATTATTCCACACTATTTGTGGTACCGAAGCCAGACGGCTCGGTGAGACCTATTCTAAATCTGAAATCTTTGAACACTTACATACAAAGGTTCAAATTCAAGATGGAGTCACTCAGAGCAGTGATAGCGAACCTGGAAGAAGGGGACTATATGGTGTCCCTGGACATCAAGGATGCTTACCTTCATGTCCCAAATTGCCCTTCTCACCAAGGGTACCTCAGGTTCGTAGTACAGAACTGTCATTATCAGTTTCAGACGCTGCCGTTTGGATTGTCCACGGCCCCCCGGGTCTTTACCAAGGTAATGGCCGAAATGATGATTCTTCTTCGAAGAAAAGGCGTCTTAATTATCCCTTACTTGGACGATCTCCTGATAAGGGCAAAGTCCAGGGAACAGTTGGAGGTCAGAGTAGCACTATCTCGGGTACTGCTACAACAGCACGGGTGGATTCTAAATATTCCAAAATCGCAGCTGATCCCGACGACACGTCTGCTGTTCCTAGGGATGATTCTGGACACAGTCCAGAAAAAGGTGTTTCTCCCGGAGGAGAAAGCCAGGGAGTTATCCGAGCTAGTCAGGAACCTCCTAAAACCAGGAAAAGTGTCAGTGCATCATTGCACAAGGGTCCTGGGAAAAATGGTGGCTTCTTACGAAGCGATTCCATTCAGCAGATTTCACGCAAGAACTTTTCAGTGGGATCTGCTGGACAAATGGTCCGGATCGCATCTTCAGATGCATCAGCGGATAACCATGTCTCCGAGGACAAGGGTGTCTCTTCTGTGGTGGCTGCAGAGTGCTCATCTACTAGTGGGCCGCAGATTCGGCATTCAGGATTGGATCCTGGTGACCACGGATGCCAGCCTGAGAGGCTGGGGAGCAGTCACACAGGGAAGAAATTTCCAGGGAACGTGGTCAAGTCTAGAGACTTCTCTCCACATAAATATACTGGAGCTAAGGGCAATTTACAATGCTCTATGCCTAGCAAGACCTCTGCTTCAAGGTCAGCCGGTGCTGATCCAGTCGGACAACATCACGGCAGTCGCCCACGTAAACAGACAGGGCGGCACAAGAAGCAGGAGGGCAATGGCAGAAGCTGCAAGGATTCTTCGCTTGGCGGAAAATCATGTGATAGCACTGTCAGCAGTGTTCATTCCGGGAGTGGACAACTGGGAAGCAGACTTCCTCAGCAGGCACGACCTCCACCCGGGAGAGTGGGGACTTCACACGGAAGTCTTCCACATGATTGTGAACCATTGGGAAAAACCAAAATGTGGACATGATGGCGTCCCGCCTCAACAAAAAACTGGACAGGTATTGCGCCAGGTCAAGGGACCCTCAGGCAATAGCTGTGGACGCTCTGGTAACACCGTGGGTGTACCAGTCAGTGTATGTGTTCCCTCCTCTTCCTCTCATACCCAAGGTACTGAGAATTTTAAGACGGAGAGGAGTAAGAACTATACTCGTGGCTCCGGATTGGCCAAGGAGGACTTGGTACCCGGAACTTCAAGAGATGCTCACAGAGGACCCATGGCCTCTGCCGTTAAGAAGGGACTTGCTTCAGCAAGGACCCTGTCTGTTCCAAGACTTACCGCGGCTGCGTTTGACGGCATGGCGGTTGAACGCCGGATCCTAAGGGAAAAAGGCATTCCGGAAGAGGTCATACCTACCCTGGTCAAAGCCAGGAAGGAGGTGACCGCACAACATTATCACCGCATTTGGCGAAAATATGTTGCGTGGTGTGAGGCCAGGAAGGCCCCCACGGAGGAATTTCAACTCGGTCGATTCCTGCATTTCCTGCAAACAGGAGTGTCTATGGGCCTCAAATTGGGGTCCATTAAGGTTCAAATTTCGGCCCTGTCGATTTTCTTCCAGAAAAAATTGGCTTCAGTTCCTGAAGTCCAGACATTCGTCAAGGGAGTACTGCATATACAACCCCCTTTTGTGCCTCCAGTGGCACCGTGGGATCTCAACGTAGTTCTGGGATTCCTCAAATCACATTGGTTTGAACCGCTCAAATCTGTGGATTTGAAATATCTCACATGGAAAGTGACCATGCTGTTGGCCCTGGCCTCGGCCAGGCGAGTGTCAGAATTGGCGGCTTTGTCTCACAAAAGCCCATATCTGATTTTCCATTCGGACAGGGCAGAACTGCGGACTCGTCCCCAGTTTCTCCCTAAGGTGGTGTCAGCGTTTCACCTGAACCAACCTATTGTGGTGCCTGCGGCTACTAGGGACTTGGAGGACTCCAAGTTGCTAGACGTTGTCAGGGCCCTGAAAATATATATTTCCAGGACGGCTGGAGTCAGTAAAACTGACTCGCTGTTTATCCTGTATGCACCCAACAAGCTGGGTGCTCCTGCTTCTAAGCAGACGATTGCTCGTTGGATTTGTAGTAAAATTCAGCTTGCACATTCTGTGGCAGGCCTGCCACAGCCAAAATCTGTAAATGCCCATTCCACAAGGAAGGTGGGCTCATCTTGGGCGGCTGCCCGAGGGGTCTCGGCTTTACAACTTTGCCGAGCTGCTACTTGGTCAGGGGCAAACACGTTTGCAAAATTCTACAAATTTGATACCCTGGCTGAGGAGGACCTGGAGTTCTCTCATTCGGTGCTGCAGAGTCATCCGCACTCTCCCGCCCGTTTGGGAGCTTTGGTATAATCCCCATGGTCCTGACGGAGTCCCCAGCATCCACTTAGGACGTCAGAGAAAATAAGAATTTACTTACCGATAATTCTATTTCTCGTAGTCCGTAGTGGATGCTGGGCGCCCATCCCAAGTGCGGATTGTCTGCAATACTTGTACATAGTTATTGTTACAAAAATCGGGTTATTATTGTTGTGAGCCATCTTTTCAGAGGCTCCTCTGTTATCATGCTGTTAACTGGGTTCAGATCACAAGTTGTACAGTGTGATTGGTGTGGCTGGTATGAGTCTTACCCGGGATTCAAAATCCTTCCTTATTGTGTACGCTCGTCCGGGCACAGTATCCTAACTGAGGCTTGGAGGAGGGTCATAGGGGGAGGAGCCAGTGCACACCACCTAGTCCTAAAGCTTTTACTTTTGTGCCCTGTCTCCTGCGGAGCCGCTAATCCCCCATGGTCCTGACGGAGTCCCCAGCATCCACTACGGACTACGAGAAATAGAATTATCGGTAAGTAAATTCTTATTTTTATCATCCTGAAATATTTTTTATCAGTATGAAATTGTTTTTACTGATTTTACATGATTTTGGATTCTAGCTAAATTATATACTCTATTTTTACCTGTTTATGTTTTTAAAATCTCTTTTTTTTTTTACTGCATATCAAAAAAAAAAATTTTTACCTACTTTTTTATCCCATAATTATGTTATAAATTGTATAAATAAATATATTGTTACCCTTTTTCTAAAACCGTATCCTGCTATATTCTTCATAGTTACTTTAATTTGATAGACACTGTAAGTCGCTGGTACCCCTATTCCCCCCTTTTTTTCACATTTTAAAGGCAGCTTATCACTGCTGATTACTTAGGGGATAGCAGACACCTTACATTTTTAAAAGGAGTGTCTATAAATATCATATATATATAGTTTTAATAGTTATCTGCTCACACATACCTGTGGCACCATACCCCCACTACCCAATATATATATATATATATATATATATATATGTATAAAAATAAGACTTGGGGTTTGTTTTATTAGATAGAGCATGTCCCAGTGAAGTGCCTTTTGGGGTTGTGGTTTTTCGGAAAGTTACAGGTTTTTTTTTATTAAGAGAAATATGCCCCATTATAGAGATAGGGCATTTCAATTTGTTGCGCCTGCGCAGTGGCCGCCAGCAGGGGGTGTACTAGAGGGCCTTCACTTGAGAGCCGCAATATGGCCGCCTTCTCCCCGGTTATTCTGTAAATAGGAAAATAACCTCACAGGTTCACATAGGGCAGAGTTGCCACTACTAGTGCAGGGCTGTAACGTACAGTACTAAGGAAAAGCCATATACTAAAGCGGCACGGTGACCTCACCCCTCTCAGAGACACCAGGGCGCAGCACACTGTACGGGGTACACTTAGTACACACACCTGTTAGCTCAGGGCAGCACTATAGGACCCTCCTGTAATGCTGTGCTGGCGGCGTGTAGTGATCAGGGCACTGGGAGACTGGCTGGCTGGTCTCCGTCTCTGCTGCCTATAGAACTTCCACCTCTGTTATATATCAGGGCTGCTCTCCTGTGTGTTCTCTTCCTCTCCTACCTCACACTGGAACTGGCTGCCCAGAGAACGAGAGGGCAGCGGCTGACATCAGAGAGGGTGCAGCAATCTGTGTGGGCAGAGCCCCTCACAGCAAGGTGTCCTTATGCTGTGCCCCGTGTAATCACTGTGATCCATACAGACTCTCACCCTGGTATGCTCTCTATTTATTATTTATTTTTTTGCACTGCGGCATGCTCGAGGGAAGGGAGAAGGCACCCCCCACCCCACCGCCACTACTCCTCCGCCAGCATCACTGCCGAGCCGGTCAGTGTTCCGGCGGCAATGAGCAGTAGGCAGCCACCAGCAACAACAGTCAGGAAGCTGTTACTCCCGGCAGCAGTAGCGTCAAGCTGCAATTCAGCCAGCGGCACGATGATCCGGGAGACAGTGGCAGCACAGGGAAGCAGTACCCCCTCCAATCGCAGCACCAACCAGGAGACTGAGGCAGCAACCCGCCCCCAGCAGCAGCACCACCCTGATGATAGGTAAGATGCATTTTGGTGTCACAAGAAGGTGGCCGGAGTAGTGGCTGGCTGTGGTCACACCCCAGGGAAAAGTGATAGTGATTTCAGTGTTCCCTTGCGCGGGGATTGGATGTGTAGATGTATGTATAGATGTGAGTGGAAGTGGTTGGATGTATGAGAGCGATAGTGTACGGCTGTATGAGAGCGGCAGTGTGCGGATGTATGAGAGCGGCAGTGTGCGGATGTAGAGAGCGGCAGTGTGCAGATGTATGAGAGCGGCAGTGTGCGGATGTATGAGAGCGGCAATGTACGGCTGTATAACTGCGTCGGTGTGCGGCTGTATGAGTGCGATGATGTGCGGCTGTATGCGTGTGGTGGTGTGCGGCGGTGTGTGGATGTATGAGAGCGGCAGTGTGCGGCTGTAAGAGTGCGGCAGTGTGCGGATGTATGAAAGCGGCAGTGTACGGCTGTATAACTGCGTCGGTGTGCGGCTGTATGAGAGCAGTAGTGTGCGGATGTATGAGAGCGGGGTTGTACGGCTGTATGAGAGCGACAGTGTACGGCTGTATGAGAGCGGCAGTGTACGGCTGTATGAGAGCGGCAGTGTGCGGCTGTATGAGAGCGACAGTGTGCGGCTGTATGAGTGCGGCAGTGTGCGGATGTATGAGAGCGGCAGTGTACGGCTGTATGAGAGCGGCAGTGTACGGCTGTATAACTGCGTCGGTGTGTGGATGTATGAGTGCGGTGGTGTGTGGATGTATGAGTACGGTGGTGTGTGGATGTATGAGTGCGGTGGTGTGTGGATGTATGAGTGCGGTGGTGTGTGGATGCATGAGTGCGGTGGTGTGTGGATGCATGAGTGCGGTGGTGTGTGGATGCATGAGTGCGGTGGTGTGTGGATGCATGAGTGCGGTGGTGTGTGGATGTATGAGTGCGGTGGTGTGTGGATGTATGAGTGCGGTGGTGTGCAGCTGTATGAGAGCGGCGGTGTGCGGCTGTATGAGAGCGGCGGTGTGCGGCTGTATGAGAGCGGCAGTGTGCGGCTGTATGAGAGCGGCAGTGTGCGGCTGTATGAGAGCGGCAGTGTGCGGATGTATGAGAGCGGCAGTGTGCGGATGTATGAGAGCGGGGTTGTACGGATGTATGAGAGCGGCAGTGTGCGGATGTATGAGAGCGGGGTTGTACGGATGTATGAGAGCGGGGTTGTACGGATGTATGAGAGCGGCAGTGTATGGATGTATGAGAGCAGCAGTGTACAGTTGTGTGAGAGCGGCAGTGTGCGGATGTATGAGAGTGGCGGTGTACGGATGTATGAGAGCGGCAGTGTATGGATGGCAGCGTCATAGGGAGGGATGTCGGAATGCTGTTATAGGATTCCTAATACAAAATGGAATCCGTATAGTGGGCGGGGCTGGCACCATGGCACCACGTTGGGCTTGATGGGCAGGTAGTGCAGCAAGCACACCCAAATTGGCGTCTGACGTCGCCCGCAGTCCACACTGTTGTGAGGAGTCAGTTAATTTTGCTGTGTAGTGCACTCACAGAGGACCTACCGCCCGTCCCCTCCTCGCATCTGAGCAGCAGGTCAGGCTCTTATTTTATTTTTAATCAGGAGAGGCCGAGTGAACTGTGAGCAGGGGGGCAGAGCTACATGGGACCCAGAGGGGCTGCTGTGCTGTCAGAGAGGGAGAGGAAGAGAGAGATGAAGCTACTGCAGATCCCCAGCTGATTGTGAGGTGCCGGGTTGAAGGGTGATGTGATCACCCTTCTCCCTCGCTGCAGCTGGGGACCGCATCTAGGCTTCCTCCATCGAGGGCATGCGGCGCAGCAGTGGGCAGCGTGTAATGAGTTTGTCTGACTCATTATACTGCTGCCTGTTGTGGACACCTCCATCCGTACGGACTGGTGTACATGCCCAGCACAGAGGTGACAGTGTTGGTGGAAGTGCTGCCCAGCTCTGACCCTGCAGGCCTCCCTGATCTGGCTGCGGCCGCTGCTGCTGCGGCCCGAAACCCCTGCCGGTCCCCTCCATAGACTTCTGCCTGGCCAGCGCTGAGGTACTAGGGGTAGCCTAGCTGCAGGAAGGGTATGTCTCTGGCTTTCTCTCCGGCAGGGGAAGGTGACAGCGGCGGAGGAAGTGCTGCCCACCTCAGACACTGCAGGCCTCCCCAATCCAGCTGCGGCCACAGCTGATGCTGCCAGGACCCCCTGCTGGTCTCCTTTGTTGACTGCCGCATGGCCAGTGCTGAAGTACTGGGGGTAGGCCAGCTACGAGAAGAGTGTCTCTGCCTCGGGCTCTCTATCTCTGGCAGGGGAAGGAAGGGCTGATTCTCTGGCACAACAGGGAGGGCTGGGCTGCAGGAACACAGCACTGGAAGAAACAGGAGGCCGAACTCATGACCAAAAAGTGAGCAGTGCAATGATCAGCCCCCTGGTCTTTCCCTCTCTCTGGGTGCAGAGCTGTATTCTACAGAGAGAGCTGGGATGGGAAGAAGGGGAACGGCACCTGACATACACATACACGCGCTACACCTGACACACACACACACATACACGTGCAGCACCTGACACACACACACACACACACGTAGCATCAGACACAATAAAATAAACATGCAGCACCTGACACACACATACACGCGCAACACCTGACACACACACATATACACATGCGGCACCTGACACACACGTAGCATCAGACACAATAAAATAAACATGCAGCACCTGACACATGCATGTACACGCAGCACCTGACACATACATATACACGCAGCACCTGACACATACATATACACGCACACCATCAGACACTAATATATACATGCAGCACCTGACACACACATACACACGCAGCACCTTACTCACACACACAGACACGCGCAGCACCTGACGCACACACATGTACACGCGTAGCACCTGACGCACACTCATGTACACGCGCAGCACCTAATGCACACTCATGTACACACGCAGAACCTGACGCACACTCATGTACACGCACAGTACCTAATGCACACTCATGTACACGCGCAGCACCTGACGCACACTCATGTACACGCGCAGCACCTGACGCACACTCATGTACACGCGCAGCACCTGACACAGACATACGTATTCATGCGCAGCACCAGACATACACTTGTACACACGCGGAGCACCTGATACTCACACACATATACACCCGCAACACCTGACACACACCCACGTGCGGCAGCTGACGCATACACACGCACCATCAGACACACTCATATATACACGCAGCACCTGACACACACACACACACAGGACCTGACACACATACACAGGCAGCACCTGACACACACACATATACACGCGCAGCACCTGACACCACGCACTCACACGTACAAGCAATGCATTTCACGCCTACCTCCAGCCTCAGTTACAGGCTGCTGCCGCCTACCCCCCTCCCTGCATCAGCTGCAAAGGCAGCAAAATATTTTGACCAAAGTCTAAAGCCCCATACACATTAAACGATGTCGCTCTGTGAGCGACATCGTCTAATGTTTCCCCCTCCCGGGCCGGCCGGCCGGCGGCCGACTGTACACACTGAGCGATATGACCGCTCATATCACTCAGTGACGTCACGCCCCCGCCAGCCCTGCATGAAGGTCGTGGACGACAGTCCACATCCTTCATGCATGCCCTACCGACAGCGACGATTGTTGCCGACCCGCGGGGCAGCGCATCGTTCGTCGCTGGTGGCATATACACTTAACGATAAAACGAGCGACGTCGCTTAAGGAGGGGGAAAATGAGCGACGTCGCTCATCAAATCGTTAAGTGTGTACGGACCTTAAACAATTCGGTTTGGTAAATAAAATTATTTTGCACAGAACAGTGATGTTATACGAAAATTTTCATTAAACATTTAAAAAATCAAATGTTTATTTTTACAGTGAAATTTTACATTTCTGAATAAAAAAAATAAATTTAAAAAAAGCGATGAAATTCCATAGACAAAAAACCTTACGGTTTCACATGTCCCATTAAGGCTTC
Organism: Pseudophryne corroboree; assembly: GCF_028390025.1. Lineage (NCBI taxonomy): Eukaryota > Metazoa > Chordata > Amphibia > Anura > Myobatrachidae > Pseudophryne > Pseudophryne corroboree. Next base: position 144,054,015 of record NC_086446.1, read on the forward strand.
TTAGACATGATCGAAATTTCAGAAACCTGTTGTAACTCTTCCACTCAAACTCCAAAAAGCAATGAAATTCCGATCATTAAGGCTGACGCCTTAATGGACGTGTTCCTTGCGCAATACAGATATGGTATGCCATCACAGCCTGTGGGTAAGTGCAGATTCAGCACTCTCACAGAGTGAGATTGCTGTCACTCACACAATGGTGGAGCTGCTAATTCACAGATTTGTGTGCTCATTGGAATATACACATGCAGTCTATGCAACTGAAGGTCTGAGCGGAAGACAAAGCTGCTCAGATGAGGTATGAGTGTTGTTGATTAAAGGGAGGAGAGCGGTGTGGATGGGGGAACAGAAGTGTGTGGATAGAGGGAACACTAAGCAGCACTGATGGGGGGGGCAAAGAAACACGGGGTAATTCAGACCGCAGCAGCAGCGATCGCAGTCTGAATTAGTTTGTGAGGTGCGCACGTGCAATGGCTGCACTGCGCGTACGTACCCCAGGAGCCCAGTGAGATGCTATCAGCATCTCACTGGCTGCGATCACCCTGTCTGATTGATAGGCAGAGTGGGTTGCGGGGAAGGAGGGGGTGTGCAAACAGCGTTAGAATGCCATTGGCAGGGCATGGTCTGCACAACAGAGGTGTTTCCGGACCACTGGGGGGTGGGCTGTGGCGGTTATTTCCCTGCCAAGAGCGCAGGACCCACGAAATTTACCTTCAGGATGTCGGCTACATGAATGGGGTAAGAGTGGTGTGGATAGGGGGTAGATTAAGCACAAAGTATGGGAAGGGAGACAGAGCGGTGCAGATGGGGGAAATGGTGCAGATGGGTTGAAAACACTGGCTTGGATGGGTGGAAAACTGGTGCAGATGGGAGAGAAGACAGTGTGCCCTGTACTGGAGGAGACAGAGTGACGTTGAAGAGGGAAACACTGAGCAGTACAGAGAGAAGGAAACGGTGATACAGACAAGGCACAGGTGCGGAAAGACAGATGGTGCAGATAAGTTAGTACAGACTAGCACAGATGGGAGAACACAGCAGTAGGGATAGGGGTAGACAGCAGCATGGAGGTGTATAGGGGAAGCAAGTGTAGATGCATAGACAGTAGATGTGGTATTATAGTTTTAGCAATTAACCAAGATATTTTGAGGGAGCTAAATGTGTATACTAAGTGAGATGGATGTATGGAGTGAGAAGCTGTTGTAACACGGTGGGATTGTTGTGGTGACCGAATGGGATGGTTGTGGGCACTGTGTGGGATGGGAGCACCACAAAACTGCTCAGACCTTCAGTTGCATAGACTGCATGTGTGTATTCCAATGAGCAAACAAATCTGTGAATTAGCAGCTCCACCATTGTGTGAGTGACAGGAATCTCACTCTGTGAGAGTGCTGAATCTGCACTTACCCACAGGCTGTGATGGCATACCATATCTGTATTGCGCAAGGAACACGTCCATTAAGGCGTCAGCCTTAATGATCGGAATTTCATTGCTTTTTGGAGTTTGAGTGGAAGAGTTACAACAGGTTTCTGAAATTTCGATCATGTCTAAGAAGCCTTAATGGGACATGTGAAACCGTAAGGTTTTTTGTCTATGGAATATATATATATATCTGTATATATCTGTATATCTGTAGCTGTCACAGTGGTGAAAATGAGCAGTAGTTTGAATGAGCTGCAGGGGTTAACACCAGTCACAGTGAATATGTGTGTGTGTTTTACCTCCGTCTCTCGCTGTCCTGCTTCCATCCATCACTGTGCTGTTGGGCTGAATGCAATGCTGTGTGGGGCCAGAAAAAGGTCAGTAGCTGACCACATTCGTAGCTCGTGCGGGCGGGCAGTATACTTTTTTGGGCTTGCCGCCGCTGCTTAGGAAGGGAAACTAGACGTTACCCTGACTCCCTAGCTCCAGCAGCCGTGGCCAGCTTTCTGCAATGCCTCATGGGATTTGTAGTCTCTATGCTACTGCATAAAGTCTAAGCAGTAGCACACATCACTACAAATCCCATTTTTCTTCAATAGATTCTCTGCTGTTTCAGACCCAGCTGATCCCAGCGCCCTATCAAATCCCGTGCCCGGGTCACATGCCCCCCTAGCCCCTCCCTAGTTTCGGCTCTGCCCTCCTCCAGACTCCAGTTTTAGAATTGTGCCCAGTGAGACTGGATGCACTACAGGGGAGCTCTACTGAGTTTCTCTGAAAAGACTTATGTTAGTTTTTCTTATTTTCAGGGAGGCTGCTGGCAACAGTCTCCCTGCTTCGTGGAACTTAGGGGAGAGAAGTATGACCAAATTCTAGTGAGTTCAATGGCTCTGCTTCTGGCTGACAGGACACCATTAGCTCCTGAGGGTGCTGATCGCTAGGTACGCCTAGATGCCCACTCCCGTAGCCTGCCATCACCCCCTTACAGAGCCAGAAGTCAGAAGACAGGCGAGTAGCAGAAGAACAGAAGACTTCTTCTCCAGTGACGGCATTCTGAGGTACCACGCAGCGAGCGGAATGCTGTGCGCCATGCTCCCACACAAACACAGGCACTGCAGGGTGCAGGGCGTGTGGGTGGGGAAGGGGGGCACCCTGGGCAGCATAAATTCCTCACAAAAGGCTGGCAAAAGTGGACATTAGTGCCTGGGCACTGTACTTACCCCGCCAGCGTAATTAATTATTTGTTTCTGAGCGGGACAGAAGCGTGCCATTACAGCGGCGGGGCTTCTTCCTCACCTCACCAGCACATCTATAGAGCGTAACAAGTCTATCACTATAGAGTTTATTATTTCCCAGACTGTGTACTTTTGGCGCTGGATTGTGAGCTGAAAAATCCTCTCTGTCCCTCTGACAGATTTACTGTAGGTCAATCCCCCATAAGCCGATGTGTCTGTGGGTACTTGGTACATGTGTGTCAACATGTCGGTGGCTGAATGTTTTTCCCAAGAGGAAACTATATTAGGAATGCAGACATATGATGGTGGCCCTGTTGGCACCACCAATAACTGACTGGGTGAAAGTTTCAGTAATATCAGAGTGAGGTTGGATAAATCTGTGTCCCAGACACAGACGTAGAGAAAAGATGTGATGTTCATGGCTATGCTTCTTTTCACTCAGGCCCGCAAAAATGTTACTACACATCGATACTGACTCGGATACTGATTCCTATGTCGGCCATAATATTTCCTGATTAGATCCAATATTGGCAAGGAGCATTCAGTACATGATTGTGGATATTAAGGACATATTAACATCACTGAGGACCCTGCTGTTCCTGACAAAGGGGTATATATGTATGTATATATAGATATATAATGAAAGCTGATGTAACGTTCCTCCATCTCTGTTTGAGAAAGTCTGGGCCAGCTCGACAAGATGGTTTTAAATCCCCAAAAGGTTTCCGGTTGTTTATTCATTTCCTGCTGCGGACAGAATAAAGTGGGAGTCACCCCCTCTTCTGCACGGGGCCCTGTCACAAATCCAGCGGATCGTATGCAGGAAGCTACATTATTTCTAGTTATGTAACCACGGGTACATTACTTAGACCTGCCATTACATGCGCATGGGTGAGTAGTAGTATTCAAGAATTGGTCGAATACCTCGTCATCCGATATAGATATCTTGGAGAGATGGGATTACTCCTTACGTTGGATCATATCAAGGACACTGCAGCATACTTACGACTGCAAGGGATATAGGACTCTTGAGTTCACGGGCCAATTTCATGGCAGTCTCGGATAGGAGGGCATTGTGGATTCACCAAGGGAATGCTGATGCTGACTCCAAGAAGAAAGGGAGTCTCTTCCCTATGAAGGTTAAGCCTTGTTTGGTGACGGCCTAGTTAATTTGATCTCGGCAGCTCCCGCAGGTAAGTCAGCCTTCTTGCCCTATGTTCCCTCTCAACGGATGAAGACGCATCATTGTCTAACGCAGTCATTTTGGCCCAATAGATATGCAAGAAGTTAAGATTCCCCTTTCTTTGCAGGTAGAGGAAGGAAAAGAGGGAAGAGGTCTGTAGCCTCTTCAAGATCGCAGGAGCAGAGATCGTCCTCTGCTTCTGCCAAATCCACTGCATGACGCTAGGGCTTTCTTGCAGGAGCCCGCACCAGTGGGGGCACGTCTAAAACACTTCAGTCAGTTCTGGATTAATTTAGACCTGGACTCGTGGGTTTTACAAATAGTGTCACAAGGGTACAAACTGGGGTTTCAAGACGTTCCCCCTCACCGATTGTTCAAATCGGCCTTAGTCAGCAGGGAGAAGGTTTTTATTCAAGCCTCTTCGTGGTCCCGATGCCGGACGGCTCAGTCAGACCAATCTTAAATCTGAAATCCCTCAATTTCTACCTAAAGAAATTCAATTTCAAGATGGAATCTCTCAGGGTAGGGATCTCCAGTCCAGAGGAAGGAGATTTCATGGTTTTGGTAGACATAAGGATGCCTAATTACATGTTCCCGTTTAGCCACTGCATAAAGCTACCTGAGGTTTGCAATTCAGGATTGTCATTACCAATTTCAGACGTTGCCGTTTGGTCTGTCCACGGCTCCGAGGATTTTCACCAGGGTGATGGCGGAAATGATGGTTCTCCTTCGCAAGTAAGGAGTCACAATTATCCAGTACTTGGATGATCTCCTGATAAAGGCGAGATCCAGGGACCAGTTGGTGCAAAACATCTACTCTCCCTGACAGTTCTTCAACAACATGGTTGGCTCCTAAACTTGCCAAAATCGCAGTTGGTCCCAATGACGCGGTTGTTGTTTTTGGGAGTCATACTGGACACAGAAGAGGCTTTCTTCCAGTGGAAAGGCTATGGAGATCCAGAGTCTGGTCAAACAAATTCTAAAACCAGCAAGAGTGTTAATCCATCAATGCATTCTGTTGCTGGGGAAGATGGTTGCGGCCTACGAGGCCATTCAGTTTGGCAGGTTCCATGCCAGAGTGTTCCAGTGGGACCTGTTGGACAAGTGGTCCGGATCCCACCTACACATGCACCGGAGGATAATCCTGTCTTCCAAGACCAGAATCTCACTCCATTGGTGGCTGCACAGTTCTCACCTCCTAGAGGGGCGATGGTTCGGGATCCAGGACTGGATCCTAGGGACCACGGATGCAACCCTCCGAGGCTGGGGAGCAGTCACACAGGGGGAAAACATCCAAGGAAGATGGTCAAGTCAGGAAAGTTGTCTCCACTAGAGATGAGCGGGTTCGGTTTCTCTGAAACCGAACCCGCACGAACTTCATGTTTTTTTTCACAGGTCCGAGCAGACTCGGATCCTCCCGCCTTGCTCGGTTAACCCGAGCGCGCCCGAACGTCATCATGACGCTGTCGGATTCTCGCGAGACTCGGATTCTATATAAGGAGCCGCGCGTCGCCACCATTTTCACACGTGCATTGAGATTGATAGGGAGAGGACGTGGCTGGCGTCCTCTCCATTAGAAATTAGATTAGAAGAGAGAGAGAGATTGTGCAGAGTCAGACAGAGTTTACCACAGTGACCAGTGCAGTTGTTGTTAGTTAACTTTTATTTATTTTAATATAATATATCCGTTCTCTGCTATATCCGTTCTCTGCCTGAAAAAAAAACGATACACAGCAGCAGCCAGTCACACAGTGTGACTCAGTCTGTGTGCACTCAGCTCAGCCCAGTGTGCTGCACATCAATGTATAAAAGGCAAAGCTTATAATAATTGTGGGGGAGACTGGGGAGCACTGCAGGTTGTTATAGCAGGAGCCCCCAGGAGTACATAATATTATATTAATTTAAAATTAAACAGTGCACACTTTTGCTGCAGGAGTGCCACTGCCAGTGTGACAAGTGGTGACCAGTGCCTGACCACCAGTATAGTAGTATATTGTTGTATGTATTGTATACTATCTCTTTATCAACCAGTCTATATTAGCAGCAGACACAGTACAGTGCGGTAGTTCACGGCTGTGGCTACCTCTGTGTCGGCAGTCGGAACTCGGCAGGCAGTCCGTCCATCCATAATTGTATTACAATATATACCACCTAACCGTGGTATTTTTTTTTCTTTCTTTATACCGTCGTCATAGTGTCATACTAGTTGTTACGAGTATACTACTATCTCTTTATCAACCAGTGTACAGTGCGGTAGTTCACGGCTGTGGCTACCTCTGTGTCGGCAGTCGGCAGGCAGTCCGTCCATCCATAATTGTATTATTATTATAATATATACCACCTAACCGTGGTTTTTTTTTCATTCTTTATACCGTCATAGTGTCATACTAGTTGTTACGAGTATACTACTATCTCTTTATCAACCAGTGTACAGTGCGGTAGTTCACGGCTGTGGCTACCTCTGTGTCGGCAGTCGGCAGGCAGTCCGTCCATCCATAATTGTATTATTATTATAATATATACCACCTAACCGTGGTTTTTTTTTCATTCTTTATACCGTCGTCATAGTGTCATACTAGTTGTTACGAGTATACTACTATCTCTTTATCAACCAGTGTACAGTGCGGTAGTTCACGGCTGTGGCTACCTCTGTGTCGGCAGTCGGCAGGCAGTCCGTCCATCCATAATTGTATTATTATTATAATATATACCACCTAACCGTGGTTTTTTTTTCATTCTTTATACCGTCGTCATAGTGTCATACTAGTTGTTACGAGTATACTACTATCTCTTTATCAACCAGTGTACAGTGCGGTAGTTCACGGCTGTGGCTACCTCTGTGTCGGCAGTCGGCAGGCAGTCCGTCCATCCATAATTGTATTATTATTATAATATATACCACCTAACCGTGGTTTTTTTTTCATTCTTTATACCGTCGTCATAGTGTCATACTAGTTGTTACGAGTATACTACTATCTCTTTATCAACCAGTGTACAGTGCGGTAGTTCACGGCTGTGGCTACCTCTGTGTCGGCAGTCGGCAGGCAGTCCGTCCATCCATAATTGTATTATTATTATAATATATACCACCTAACTGTGGTATTTTTTTTTCTTTCTTTATACCGTCGTCATAGTGTCATACTAGTTGTTACGAGTATACTACTATCTCTTTATCAACCAGTGTACAGTGCGGTAGTTCACGGCTGTGGCTACCTCTGTGTCGGCAGTCGGCAGGCAGTCCGTCCATCCATAATTGTATTATTATTATAATATATACCACCTAACCGTGGTTTTTTTTTCATTCTTTATACCGTCGTCATAGTGTCATACTAGTTGTTACGAGTATACTACTATCTCTTTATCAACCAGTGTACAGTGCGGTAGTTCACGGCTGTGGCTACCTCTGTGTCGGCAGTCGGCAGGCAGTCCGTCCATCCATAATTGTATTATTATTATAATATATACCACCTAACCGTGGTTTTTTTTTCATTCTTTATACCGTCATAGTGTCATACTAGTTGTTACGAGTATACTACTATCTCTTTATCAACCAGTGTACAGTGCGGTAGTTCACGGCTGTGGCTACCTCTGTGTCGGCAGTCGGCAGGCAGTCCGTCCATCCATAATTGTATTATTATTATAATATATACCACCTAACCGTGGTTTTTTTTTCATTCTTTATACCGTCGTCATAGTGTCATACTAGTTGTTACGAGTATACTACTATCTCTTTATCAACCAGTGTACAGTGCGGTAGTTCACGGCTGTGGCTACCTCTGTGTCGGCAGTCGGCAGGCAGTCCGTCCATCCATAATTGTATTATTATTATAATATATACCACCTAACCGTGGTTTTTTTTTCATTCTTTATACCGTCGTCATAGTGTCATACTAGTTGTTACGAGTATACTACTATCTCTTTATCAACCAGTGTACAGTGCGGTAGTTCACGGCTGTGGCTACCTCTGTGTCGGCAGTCGGCAGGCAGTCCGTCCATCCATAATTGTATTATTATTATAATATATACCACCTAACCGTGGTTTTTTTTTCATTCTTTATACCGTCGTCATAGTGTCATACTAGTTGTTACGAGTATACTACTATCTCTTTATCAACCAGTGTACAGTGCGGTAGTTCACGGCTGTGGCTACCTCTGTGTCGGCAGTCGGCAGGCAGTCCGTCCATCCATAATTGTATTATTATTATAATATATACCACCTAACCGTGGTTTTTTTTTCATTCTTTATACCGTCGTCATAGTGTCATACTAGTTGTTACGAGTATACTACTATCTCTTTATCAACCAGTGTACAGTGCGGTAGTTCACGGCTGTGGCTACCTCTGTGTCGGCAGTCGGCAGGCAGTCCGTCCATCCATAATTGTATTATTATTATAATATATACCACCTAACCGTGGTTTTTTTTTCATTCTTTATACCGTCGTCATAGTGTCATACTAGTTGTTATGAGTATACTACTATCTCTTTATCAACCAGTGTACAGTGCGGTAGTTCACGGCTGTGGCTACCTCTGTGTCGGCAGTCGGCAGGCAGTCCGTCCATCCATAATTGTATTATTATTATAATATATACCACCTAACTGTGGTATTTTTTTTTCTTTCTTTATACCGTCGTCATAGTGTCATACTAGTTGTTACGAGTATACTACTATCTCTTTATCAACCAGTGTACAGTGCGGTAGTTCACGGCTGTGGCTACCTCTGTGTCGGCAGTCGGCAGGCAGTCCGTCCATCCATAATTGTATTATTATTATAATATATACCACCTAACCGTGGTTTTTTTTTCATTCTTTATACCGTCGTCATAGTGTCATACTAGTTGTTACGAGTATACTACTATCTCTTTATCAACCAGTGTACAGTGCGGTAGTTCACGGCTGTGGCTACCTCTGTGTCGGCAGTCGGCAGGCAGTCCGTCCATCCATAATTGTATTATTATTATAATATATACCACCTAACCGTGGTTTTTTTTTCATTCTTTATACCGTCGTCATAGTGTCATACTAGTTGTTACGAGTATACTACTATCTCTTTATCAACCAGTGTACAGTGCGGTAGTTCACGGCTGTGGCTACCTCTGTGTCGGCAGTCGGCAGGCAGTCCGTCCATCCATAATTGTATTATTATTATAATATATACCACCTAACTGTGGTATTTTTTTTTCTTTCTTTATACCGTCGTCATAGTGTCATACTAGTTGTTACGAGTATACTACTGTCTCTTTATCAACCAGTGTACAGTGCGGTAGTTCACGGCTGTGGCTACCTCTGTGTCGGCAGTCGGCAGGCAGTCCGTCCATCCATAATTGTATTATTATTATAATATATACCACCTAACCGTGGTTTTTTTATACCACCTAACCGTGGCAGTCCGTCCATAATTGTATACTAGTATCCAATCCATCCATCTCCATTGTTTACCTGAGGTGCCTTTTAGTTCTGCCTATAAAATATGGAGAACAAAAAAGTTGAGGTTCCAAAATTAGGGAAAGATCAAGATCCACTTCCACCTCGTGCTGAAGCTGCTGCCACTAGTCATGGCCGAGACGATGAAATGCCAGCAACGTCGTCTGCCAAGGCCGATGCCCAATGTCATAGTACAGAGCATGTCAAATCCAAAACACCAAATATCAGAAAAAAAAGGACTCCAAAACCTAAACTAAAATTGTCGGAGGAGAAGCGTAAACTTGCCAATATGCCATTTACCACACGGAGTGGCAAGGAACGGCTGAGGCCCTGGCCTATGTTCATGGCTAGTGGTTCAGCTTCACATGAGGATGGAAGCACTCAGCCTCTCGCTAGAAAAATGAAACGACTCAAGCTGGCAAAAGCACAGCAAAGAACTGTGCGTTCTTCGAAATCCCAAATCCACAAGGAGAGTCCAATTGTGTCGGTTGCGATGCCTGACCTTCCCAACACTGGATGTGAAGAGCATGCGCCTTCCACCATTTGCACGCCCCCTGCAAGTGCTGGAAGGAGCACCCGCAGTCCAGTTCCTGATAGTGAGATTGAAGATGTCAGTGTTGAAGTCCACCAGGATGAGGAGGATATGGGTGTTGCTGGCGCTGGGGAGGAAATTGACAAGGAGGATTCTGATGGTGAGGTGGTTTGTTTAAGTCAGGCACCCGGGGAGACACCTGTTGTCCGTGGGACGAATATGGCCGTTGACATGCCAGGTGAAAATACCAAAAAAATCAGCTCTTCGGTGTGGAGGTATTTCACCAGAAATGCGGACAACAGGTGTCAAGCCGTGTGTTCCCTTTGTCAAGCTGTAATAAGTAGGGGTAAGGACGTTAACCACCTCGGAACATCCTCCCTTATACGTCACCTGCAGCGCATTCATAATAAGTCAGTGACAAGTTCAAAAACTTTGGGTGACAGCGGAAGCACTCCACTGACCAGTAAATCCCTTCCTCTTGTAACCAAGCTCACGCAAACCACCCCACCAACTCCCTCAGTGTCAATTTCCTCCTTCCCCAGGAATGCCAATAGTCCTGCAGGCCATGTCACTGGCAATTCTGACGATTCCTCTCCTGCCTGGGATTCCTCCGATGCATCCTTGCGTGTAACGCCTACTGCTGCTGGCGCTGCTGTTGTTGCTGCTGGGAGTCGATGGTCATCCCAGAGAGGAAGTCGTAAGACCACTTTTACTACTTCCACCAAGCAATTGACTGTCCAACAGTCATTTGCGAGGAAGATTAAATATCACAGCAGTCATCCTACTGCAAAGCGGATAACTGAGGCCTTGACATCCTGGGTGGTGAGAAACGTGGTTCCGGTATCCATCATTACTGCAGAGCCAACTAAAGACTTGTTGGAGGTACTGTGTCCCCGGTACCAAATACCATCTAGGTTCCATTTCTCTAGGGTTGCGATACCGAAAATGTACACAGACCTCAGAAAAAGAGTCACCAGTGTCCTAAAAAATGCAGCTGTACCCAATGTCCACTTAACCACGGACATGTGGACAAGTGGAGCAGGGCAGGGTCAGGACTATATGACTGTGACAGCCCACTGGGTAGATGTATGGACTCCCGCCGCAAGAACAGCAGCGGCGGCACCAGTAGCAGCATCTCGCAAACGCCAACTCGTTCCTAGGCAGGCTACGCTTTGTATCACCGGTTTCCAGAATACGCACACAGCTGAAAACCTCTTACGGCAACTGAGGAAGATCATCGCGGAATGGCTTACCCCAATTGGACTCTCCTGTGGATTTGTGGCATCGGACAACGCCAGCAATATTGTGCGTGCATTACATCTGGGCAAATTCCAGCACGTCCCATGTTTTGCACATACCTTGAATTTGGTGGTGCAGAATTTTTTAAAAAACGACAGGGGCGTGCAAGAGATGCTGTCGGTGGCCAGAAAAATTGCGGGACACTTTCGGCGTACAGGCAGCACGTACAGAAGACTGGAGCACCACCAAAAACGCCTGAACCTGCCCTGCCATCATCTGAAGCAGGAGGTGGTAACGAGGTGGAATTCAACCCTCTATATGCTTCAGAGGTTGGAGGAGCAGCAAAAGGCCATTCAAGCCTATACAACTGACCACGATATAGGAGGTGGAATGCACCTGTCTCAAGCGCAGTGGAGAATGATTTCAACGTTGTGCAAGGTTCTGCAACCTTTTGAACTTGCCACACGTGAAGTCAGTTCAGACACTGCCAGCCTGAGTCAGGTCATTCCCCTCATCAGGCTTTTGCAGAAGAAGCTGGAGACATTGAAGGAGGAGCTAAGACAGAGCGATTCCGCTAGGCATGTGGGACTTGTGGATGGAGCCCTTAATTCGCTTAACAAGGATTCACGGGTGGTCAATCTGTTGAAATCAGAGCACTACATTTTGGCCACCGTGCTCGATCCTAGATTTAAAACCTACCTTGGATCTCTCTTTCCGGCGCACACAAGTCTGCTGGGTTTCAAAGACCTGCTGGTGAGAAAATTGTCAAGTCAAGCGGAACGCGACCTGTCAACATCTCCTCCTTCACATTCTCCCGCAACTGGGGGTGCGAGGAAAAGGCTCAGAATTCCGAGCCCACCCGCTGGCGGTGATGCAGGGCAGTCTGGAGCGACTGCTGATGCTGACATCTGGTCCGGACTGAAGGACCTGACAACCATTACGGACATGTCGTCTACTGTCACTGCATATGATTCTATCACCATTGATAGAATGGTGGAGGATTATATGAGTGACCGCATCCAAGTAGGCACGTCACACAGTCCGTACTTATACTGGCAGGAAAAAGAGGCAATTTGGAGGCCCTTGCACAAACTGGCTTTATTCTACCTAAGTTGCCCTCCCACAAGTGTGTACTCCGAAAGAGTGTTTAGTGCCGCCGCTCACCTTGTCAGCAATCGGCGTACGAGGTTACATCCAGAAAATGTGGAGAAGATGATGTTCATTAAAATGAATTATAATCAATTCCTCCGCGGAGACATTGACCAGCAGCAATTGCCTCCACAAAGTACACAGGGAGCTGACATGGTGGATTCCAGTGGGGACGAATTGATAATCTGTGAGGAGGGGGATGTACACGGTGATATATCGGAGGATGATGATGAGGTGGACATCTTGCCTCTGTAGAGCCAGTTTGTGCAAGGAGAGATTAATTGCTTCTTTTTTGGTGGGGGTCCAAACCAACCCGTCATTTCAGTCACAGTCGTGTGGCAGACCCTGTCACTGAAATGATGGGTTGGTTAAAGTGTGCATGTCCTGTTTTGTTTATACAACATAAGGGTGGGTGGGAAGGGCCCAAGGACAATTCCATCTTGCACCTCTTTTTTCTTTTATTTTTCTTTGCGTCATGTGCTGTTTGGGGAGGGTTTTTTGGAAGGGACATCCTGCGTGACACTGCAGTGCCACTCCTAGATGGGCCCGGTGTTTGTGTCGGCCACTAGGGTCGCTTATCTTTCTCACACAGCTACCTCATTGCGCCTCTTTTTTTCTTTGCGTCATGTGCTGTTTGGGGAGGGTTTTTTGGAAGGGACATCCTGCGTGACACTGCAGTGCCACTCCTAGATGGGCCCGGTGTTTGTGTCGGCCACTAGGGTCGCTTATCTTTCTCACACAGTCAGCTACCTCATTGCGCCTCTTTTTTTCTTTGCGTCATGTGCTGTTTGGGGAGGGTTTTTTGGAAGGGACATCCTGCGTGACACTGCAGTGCCACTCCTAGATGGGCCCGGTGTTTGTGTCGGCCACTAGGGTCGCTAATCTTACTCACACAGCTACCTCATTGCGCCTCTTTTTTTCTTTGCGTCATGTGCTGTTTGGGGAGGGTTTTTTGGAAGGGACATCCTGCGTGACACTGCAGTGCCACTCCTAGATGGGCCCGGTGTTTGTGTCGGCCACTAGGGTCGCTTATCTTTCTCACACAGTCAGCTACCTCATTGCGCCTCTTTTTTTCTTTGCGTCATGTGCTGTTTGGGGAGGGTTTTTTGGAAGGGACATCCTGCGTGACACTGCAGTGCCACTCCTAGATGGGCCCGGTGTTTGTGTCGGCCACTAGGGTCGCTAATCTTACTCACACAGCTACCTCATTGCGCCTCTTTTTTTCTTTGCGTCATGTGCTGTTTGGGGAGGGTTTTTTGGAAGGGACATCCTGCGTGACACTGCAGTGCCACTCCTAGATGGGCCCGGTGTTTGTGTCGGCCACTAGGGTCGCTTATCTTACTCACACAGCGACCTCGGTGCAAATTTTAGGACTAAAAATAATATTGTGAGGTGTGATGTGTTCAGAATAGGCTGAAAATGAGTGTAAATTATGTTTTTTGAGGTTAATAATACTTTGGGATCAAAATTACCCCCAAATTCTATGATTTAAGCTGTTTTTTAGGGTTTTTTGAAAAAAACACCCGAATCCAAAACACACCCGAATCCGACAAAAAAAATTCGGTGAGGTTTTGCCAAAACGCGGTCGAACCCAAAACACGGCCGCGGAACCGAACCCAAAACCAAAACACAAAACCCGAAAAATTTCCGGCGCTCATCTCTAGTCTCCACATAAATATTCTGGAGTTAAGGGCCATTTAATAACTGCAGACACAGTACGCACTGGGACGGGTGCCCAGCATCCTCTATGGACTAAGAGAAAAGGATTTACCGGTAGGTATTAAAATCCTATTTTCTCTAACGTCCTAGAGGATGCTGGGGACTCCGTAAGGACCATGGGGATAGACAGGCTCCGCAGGAGACATGGGTACTTTAAGAAAGACTTTAGTTCTGGGTGTACACTGGCTCCTCCCTCTATGCCCCTCCTCCAGACCTCAGTTTGATACTGTGCCCAGTGGAGACTGGGTGCTTTTCAGGAGCTCTCCTGAGCTTTCTGACAGAAAGTATTTTGTTAGGTTTTTAATTTTCAGGGAGCACTGCTGGCAACAGACTCCCTCATCGAGGGACTGAGGGGAGAGAAGCAGCCCTACTCTCCGAGTTGCAAGGTCCTGCTTCTTAGGCTTATGGACACCATTAGCTCCAGAGGGATTGGTACGCAGGATCTCACCATCGCCGTCCGTCCCAGAGCCGCGCCTCCGTCCCCCTTGCAGAGCCGGAAGATAGAAGCCGGGTGAGTATGAGAAGAAAAGAAGACTTCAGAGGTGGCAGAAGACTTCATGATCTTCACTGAAGTAACGCACAGCACTGCAGCTGTGCGCCATTGCTCCCATACACCTCACACACTCCAGTCACTGTAAGGGTGCAGGGCGCGGGGGGGGGGGGGGGGGGGGGCACCTGGGCAGCAATATAAACCTCTTTTTGGCAAAACTATAACACATATACAGCTGGGCACTGTATATATGTATGAGCCCCCACCAATTTTACAGTTTAAGCGGGACAGAAGCCCGCCGCCGAGGGTGCGGGGCTTCTCCCTCAGCACTCACCAGCGCCATTTTTTCTTCACAGCACCGCTGAGAGGAAGCTCCCCGGACTCTCCCCTGCTTATACCATAGTAGACAAGAGAGTTGAAAAGAGGGGGGGGGCACATAATTCGGCGCAAATTACATACAGCAGTACTGGGCAAACATTAAGTTACTGTGTATTCCTGGGTTATATAGCGCTGGGGTGTGTGCTGGCATACTCTCTCTCTGTCTCTCCAAAGGGCCTTGTGGGGAAACTGTCTTCAGAAAAAGCATTCCCTGTGTTTGTGGTGTGTCGGTACACGTGTGTCGACATGTCTGAGGAAGAAGGCTATATTAGAGAGGAGCAGGAGCAAATGAATGTGGTGTCTCCACCGACAGCTGATTGGATGGATATGTGGAATGTTTTAAATGCTAGTGTAAACTCATTGCACAAAAGATTAGACAAGGCTGAAGCTTTGGGACAGTCAGGGTCTCAACCCATGCCTGATCCTATGTTGCAGGGACTGTCAGGGTCTCATAAGCGCCCACTATCCCAGATTGTTGACACAGATACCGACATGGATTCTGACTCCAGTGTCGATTACGATGATGCAAAGTTACAGCCAAAATTGGCAAAATCCATTCGATATATGATTATGGCAATAAAAGATGTTTTGCACATCAGAGAGGAACCCCCTGTCCCTGACAAGAGGGTACATATGTACAAGGGAAAAAAGCCTGAGGTAACCTTTGAGGGGGTCACACGAGCTGAACGAGTTATGTGAAAAAGCTTGGGAATCTCCAGATAAAAGACTGCAGATTTCCAAAAGGATTCTTAAGGCGTATCCTTTCCCATCAATGGATAGGTTACGATGGGAATCCTCCCCTAGGGTGGACAAAGCATTAACACGCTTATCCAAGAAGGTAGCCCTCCCGTCCCAGTATACGGCTACCCTCAAAGAGTCTGCTGACCGCAAACAGGAGATTACCCTGAAGTCCATTTATACACATTCAGGTACCTTACTCAGACCGGCAATTGCGTCGGCCTGGGTGTGTAGTGCTGTAGCGGCATGGACGGTTACCTTATCTGAGGGGATGGATACCATAGATAAGGATACTATTTTATTGACCCTGGGGCATATAAGAGATGCTGTCCTATATATGTGTGTATGCAAACTAGAGATGAGCGGGTTCGGTTTCTCTGAATCCGAACCCGCACGAACTTCATGTTTTTTTCACGGGTCCGAGCAGACTCGGATCCTCCCGCCTTGCTCGGTTAACCCGAGCGCGCCCGAACGTCATCATGACGCTGTCGGATTCTCGCGAGACTCGGATTCTATATAAGGAGCCGCGCGTCGCCGCCATTTTCACACGTGCATTGAGATTGATAGGGAGAGGACGTGGCTGGCGTCCTCTCCATTTAGATTAGGGTTGAGAGAGAGAGAGAGAGATTGACCTGAGGCTGTGATACTGTAGAAGAGAGTGCAGAGTAGTGACTGACGACCACAGTGACCACCAGACAGTGCAGTTGTTTGTTTTATTTAATATATCCGTTCTCTGCCTGAAAAAAACGATACACACAGTGACTCAGTCACATACCATATCTGTGTGCACTGCTCAGCCCAGTGTGCTGCATCAATGTATATATATATCTGACTGTGCTCAGCTCACACAGCTTATAATTGTGGGGGAGACTGGGGAGCACTGCAGTGCCAGTTATAGGTTATAGCAGGAGCCAGGAGTACATAATATTATATTAAAATTAAACAGTGCACACTTTTGCTGCAGGAGTGCCACTGCCAGTGTGACTAGTGACCAGTGACCTGACCACCAGTATATATAATATTAGTAGTATACTATCTCTTTATCAACCAGTCTATATTAGCAGCAGACACAGTACAGTGCGGTAGTTCACGGCTGTGGCTACCTCTGTGTCGGCACTCGGCAGCCCGTCCATAATTGTATATACCACCTAACCGTGTTTTTTTTTTTCTTTCTTTATACATACATACTAGTTACGAGTATACTATCTCTTTATCAACCAGTCTATATTAGCAGCAGACACAGTACAGTGCGGTAGTTCACGGCTGTGGCTACCTCTGTGTCGGCACTCGGCAGCCCGTCCATAATTGTATATACCACCTAACCGTGGTTTTTTTTTCTTTCTTTATACATACATACTAGTTACGAGTATACTATCTCTTTATCAACCAGTCTATATTAGCAGCAGACACAGTACAGTGCGGTAGTTCACGGCTGTGGCTACCTCTGTGTCGGCACTCGGCAGCCCGTCCATAATTGTATATACCACCTAACCGTGGTTTTTTTTTCTTTCTTTATACATACATACTAGTTACGAGTATACTATCTCTTTATCAACCAGTCTATATATTAGCAGCAGACACAGTACAGTGCGGTAGTTCACGGCTGTGGCTACCTCTGTGTCGGCACTCGGCAGCCCGTCCATAATTGTATATACCACCTAACCGTGGTTTTTTTTTCTTTCTTTATACATACATACTAGTTACGAGTATACTATCTCTTTATCAACCAGTCTATATATTAGCAGCAGACACAGTACAGTGCGGTAGTTCACGGCTGTGGCTACCTCTGTGTCGGCACTCGGCAGCCCGTCCATAATTGTATATACCACCTAACCGTGGTTTTTTTTTCTTTCTTTATACATACATACTAGTTACGAGTATACTATCTCTTTATCAACCAGTCTATATATTAGCAGCAGACACAGTACAGTGCGGTAGTTCACGGCTGTGGCTACCTCTGTGTCGGCACTCGGCAGCCCGTCCATAATTGTATATACCACCTAACCGTGGTTTTTTTTTCTTTCTTTATACATACATACTAGTTACGAGTATACTATCTCTTTATCAACCAGTCTATATATTAGCAGCAGACACAGTACAGTGCGGTAGTTCACGGCTGTGGCTACCTCTGTGTCGGCACTCGGCAGCCCGTCCATAATTGTATATACCACCTAACAGTGGTTTTTTTTTCTTTCTTTATACATACATACTAGTTACGAGTATACTATCTCTTTATCAACCAGTCTATATATTAGCAGCAGACACAGTACAGTGCGGTAGTTCACGGCTGTGGCTACCTCTGTGTCGGCACTCGGCAGCCCGTCCATAATTGTATATACCACCTAACCGTGGTTTTTTTTTCTTTCTTTATACATACATACTAGTTACGAGTATACTATCTCTTTATCAACCAGTCTATATATTAGCAGCAGACACAGTACAGTGCGGTAGTTCACGGCTGTGGCTACCTCTGTGTCGGCACTCGGCAGCCCGTCCATAATTGTATATACCACCTAACCGTGGTTTTTTTTTCTTTCTTTATACATACATACTAGTTACGAGTATACTATCTCTTTATCAACCAGTCTATATATTAGCAGCAGACACAGTACAGTGCGGTAGTTCACGGCTGTGGCTACCTCTGTGTCGGCACTCGGCAGCCCGTCCATAATTGTATATACCACCTAACCGTGGTTTTTTTTTCTTTCTTTATACATACATACTAGTTACGAGTATACTATCTCTTTATCAACCAGTCTATATATTAGCAGCAGACACAGTACAGTGCGGTAGTTCACGGCTGTGGCTACCTCTGTGTCGGCACTCGGCAGCCCGTCCATAATTGTATATACCACCTAACCGTGGTTTTTTTTTCTTTCTTTATACATACATACTAGTTACGAGTATACTATCTCTTTATCAACCAGTCTATATATTAGCAGCAGACACAGTACAGTGCGGTAGTTCACGGCTGTGGCTACCTCTGTGTCGGCACTCGGCAGCCCGTCCATAATTGTATATACCACCTAACCGTGGTTTTTTTTTCTTTCTTTATACATACATACTAGTTACGAGTATACTATCTCTTTATCAACCAGTCTATATATTAGCAGCAGACACAGTACAGTGCGGTAGTTCACGGCTGTGGCTACCTCTGTGTCGGCACTCGGCAGCCCGTCCATAATTGTATATACCACCTAACCGTGGTTTTTTTTTCTTTCTTTATACATACATACTAGTTACGAGTATACTATCTCTTTATCAACCAGTCTATATATTAGCAGCAGACACAGTACAGTGCGGTAGTTCACGGCTGTGGCTACCTCTGTGTCGGCACTCGGCAGCCCGTCCATAATTGTATATACCACCTAACCGTGGTTTTTTTTTCTTTCTTTATACATACATACTAGTTACGAGTATACTATCTCTTTATCAACCAGTCTATATATTAGCAGCAGACACAGTACAGTGCGGTAGTTCACGGCTGTGGCTACCTCTGTGTCGGCACTCGGCAGCCCGTCCATAATTGTATATACCACCTAACCGTGGTTTTTTTTTCTTTCTTTATACATACATACTAGTTACGAGTATACTATCTCTTTATCAACCAGTCTATATATTAGCAGCAGACACAGTACAGTGCGGTAGTTCACGGCTGTGGCTACCTCTGTGTCGGCACTCGGCAGCCCGTCCATAATTGTATATACCACCTAACCGTGTTTTTTTTTTCTTTCTTTATACATACATACTAGTTACGAGTATACTATCTCTTTATCAACCAGTCTATATATTAGCAGCAGACACAGTACAGTGCGGTAGTTCACGGCTGTGGCTACCTCTGTGTCGGCACTCGGCAGCCCGTCCATAATTGTATATACCACCTAACCGTGGTTTTTTTTTCTTTCTTTATACATACATACTAGTTACGAGTATACTATCTCTTTATCAACCAGTCTATATATTAGCAGCAGACACAGTACAGTGCGGTAGTTCACGGCTGTGGCTACCTCTGTGTCGGCACTCGGCAGCCCGTCCATAATTGTATATACCACCTAACCGTGGTTTTTTTTTCTTTCTTTATACATACATACTAGTTACGAGTATACTATCTCTTTATCAACCAGTCTATATATTAGCAGCAGACACAGTACAGTGCGGTAGTTCACGGCTGTGGCTACCTCTGTGTCGGCACTCGGCAGCCCGTCCATAATTGTATACTAGTATCCAATCCATCCATCTCCATTGTTTACCTGAGGTGCCTTTTAGTTGTGCCTAGTAAAATATGGAGAACAAAAATGTTGAGGTTCCAAAATTAGGGAAAGATCAAGATCCACTTCCACCTCGTGCTGAAGCTGCTGCCACTAGTCATGGCCGAGACGATGAAATGCCAGCAACGTCGTCTGCCAAGGCCGATGCCCAATGTCATAGTACAGAGCATGTCAAATCCAAAACACCAAATATCAGTAAAAAAAGGACTCCAAAACCTAAAATAAAATTGTCGGAGGAGAAGCGTAAACTTGCCAATATGCCATTTACCACACGGAGTGGCAAGGAACGGCTGAGGCCCTGGCCTATGTTCATGGCTAGTGGTTCAGCTTCACATGAGGATGGAAGCACTCAGCCTCTCGCTAGAAAAATGAAAAGACTAAAGCTGGCAAAAGCAGTAGCACCGCAAAGAACTGTGCGTTCTTCGAAATCCCAAATCCACAAGGAGAGTCCGACTCCAATTGTGTCGGTTGCGATGCCTGACCTTCCCAACACTGGACGTGAAGAGCATGCGCCTTCCACCATTTGCACGCCCCCTGCAAGTGATGGAAGGAGCACCCGCAGTCCAGTTCCTGATAGTCAGATTGAAGATGTCAGTGTTGAAGTACACCAGGATGAGGAGGATATGGGTGTTGCTGGCGCTGGGGAGGAAATTGACCAGGAGGATTCTGATGGTGAGGTGGTTTGTTTAAGTCAGGCACCCGGGGAGACACCTGTTGTCCGTGGTAGGAATATGGCCGTTGACATGCCTGGTGAAAATACCAAAAAAATCAGCTCTTCGGTGTGGAAGTATTTCACCAGAAATGCGGACAACAGGTGTCAAGCCGTGTGTTCCCTTTGTCAAGCTGTAATAAGTAGGGGTAAGGACGTTAACCACCTCGGAACATCCTCCCTTATACGTCACCTGCAGCGCATTCATAATAAGTCAGTGACAAGTTCAAAAACTTGGGCCGACAGCGGAAGCAGTCCACTGACCAGTAAATCCCTTCCTCTTGTAACCAAGCTCACGCAAACCACCCCACCAACTCCCTCAGTGTCAATTTCCTCCTTCCCCAGGAATGCCAATAGTCCTGCAGGCCATGTCACTGGCAATTCTGACGAGTCCTCTCCTGCCTGGGATTCCTCCGATGCATCCTTGCGTGTAACGCCTACTGCTGCTGGCGCTGCTGTTGTTGCTGCTGGGAGTCGATGGTCATCCCAGAGGGGAAGTCGTAAGACCACTTTTACTACTTCCACCAAGCAATTGACTGTCCAACAGTCCTTTGCGAGGAAGATGAAATATCACAGCAGTCATCCTACTGCAAAGCGGATAACTGAGGCCTTGACATCCTGGGTGGTGAGAAACGTGGTTCCGGTATCCATCATTACTGCAGAGCCAACTAGAGACTTGTTGGAGGTACTGTGTCCCCGGTACCAAATACCATCTAGGTTCCATTTCTCTAGGCAGGCGATACCGAAAATGTACACAGACCTCAGAAAAAGAGTCACCAGTGTCCTAAAAAATGCAGCTGTACCCAATGTCCACTTAACCACAGACATGTGGACAAGTGGAGCAGGGCAGGGTCAGGACTATATGACTGTGACAGCCCACTGGGTAGATGTATGGACTCCCGCCGCAAGAACAGCAGCGGCGGCACCAGTAGCAGCATCTCGCAAACGCCAACTCTTTCCTAGGCAGGCTACGCTTTGTATCACCGCTTTCCAGAATACGCACACAGCTGAAAACCTCTTACGGCAACTGAGGAAGATCATCGCAGAATGGCTTACCCCAATTGGACTCTCCTGTGGATTTGTGGCATCGGACAACGCCAGCAATATTGTGTGTGCATTAAATATGGGCCAATTCCAGCACGTCCCATGTTTTGCACATACCTTGAATTTGGTGGTGCAGAATTTTTTAAAAAACGACAGGGGCGTGCAAGAGATGCTGTCGGTGGCCAGAAGAATTGCGGGACACTTTCGGCGTACAGGCACCACGTACAGAAAACTGGAGCACCACCAAAAACTACTGAACCTGCCCTGCCATCATCTGAAGCAAGAAGTGGTAACGAGGTGGAATTCAACCCTGTATATGCTTCAGAGGTTGGAGGAGCAGCAAAAGGCCATTCAAGCCTATACAATTGAGCACGATATAGGAGGTGGGATGCACCTGTCTCAAGCGCAGTGGAGAATGATTTCAACGTTGTGCAAGGTTCTGATGCCCTTTGAACTTGCCACACGTGAAGTCAGTTCAGACACTGCCAGCCTGAGTCAGGTCATTCCCCTCATCAGGCTTTTGCAGAAGAAGCTGGAGACATTGAAGGAGGAGCTAACACGGAGCGATTCCGCTAGGCATGTGGGACTTGTGGATGGAGCCCTTAATTCGCTTAGCAAGGATTCACGGGTGGTCAATCTGTTGAAATCAGAGCACTACATTTTGGCCACCGTGCTCGATCCTAGATTTAAAGCCTACCTTGGATCTCTCTTTCCGGCAGACACAAGTCTGCTGGGGTTCAAACACCTGCTGGTGAGTAAATTGTCAAGTCAAGCGGAACGCGACCTGTCAACAACATCTCCTCCTTCACATTCTCCCGCAACTGGGGGTGCGAGGAAAAGGCTCAGAATTCCGAGCCCACCCGCTGGCGGTGATGCAGGGCAGTCTGGAGCGACTGCTGATGCTGACATCTGGTCCGGACTGAAGGACCTGACAACGATTACGGACATGTCGTCTACTGTCACTGCATATGATTCTCTCCCCATTGAAAGAATGGTGGAGGATTATATGAGTGACCGCATCCAAGTAGGCACGTCACACAGTCCGTACTTATACTGGCAGGAAAAAGAGGCAATTTGGAGGCCCTTGCACAAACTGGCTTTATTCTACCTAAGTTGCCCTCCCACAAGTGTGTACTCCGAAAGAGTGTTTAGTGCCGCCGCTCACCTTGTCAGCAATCGGCGTACGAGGTTACATCCAGAAAATGTGGAGAAGATGATGTTCATTAAAATGAATTATAATCAATTCCTCCGTGGAGACATTGACCAGCAGCAATTGCCTCCACAAAGTACACAGGGAGCTGAGATGGTGGATTCCAGTGGGGACGAATTGATAATCTGTGAGGAGGGGGATGTACACGGTGATATATCGGAGGATGATGATGAGGTGGACATCTTGCCTCTGTAGAGCCAGTTTGTGCAAGGAGAGATTAATTGCTTCTTTTTTGGTGGGGGTCCAAACCAACCCGTCATATCAGTCACAGTCGTGTGGCAGACCCTGTCACTGAAATGATGGGTTGGTTAAAGTGTGCATGTCCTGTTTATACAACATAAGGGTGGGTGGGAGGGCCCAAGGACAATTCCATCTTGCACCTCTTTTTTCTTTTCTTTTTCTTTGCGTCATGTGCTGTTTGGGGAGGGTTTTTTGGAAGGGACATCCTGCGTGACACTGCAGTGCCACTCCTAGATGGGCCCGGTGTTTGTGTCGGACACTAGGGTCGCTTATCTTACTCACACAGCTACCTCATTGCGCCTCTTTTTTTCTTTGCGTCATGTGCTGTTTGGGGAGGGTTTTTTGGAAGGGACATCCTGCGTGACACTGCAGTGACACTCCTAGATGGGCCCGGTGTTTGTGTCGGCCACTAGGGTCGCTTATCTTACTCACACAGCTACCTCATTGCGCCTCTTTTTTTCTTTGCGTCATGTGCTGTTTGGGGAGGGTTTTTTGGAAGGGACATCCTGCGTGACACTGCAGTGCCACTCCTAGATGGGCCCGGTGTTTGTGTCGGCCACTAGGGTCGCTAATCTTACTCACACAGCTACCTCATTGCGCCTCTTTTTTTCTTTGCGTCATGTGCTGTTTGGGGAGGGTTTTTTGGAAGGGCCATCCTGCGTGACACTGCAGTGCCACTCCTAGATGGGCCCGGTGTTTGTGTCGGCCACTAGGGTCGCTTATCTTACTCACACAGCGACCTCGGTGCAAATTTTAGGACTAAAAATAATATTGTGAGGTGTGAGGTATTCAGAATAGACTGAAAATGAGTGGAAATTATGGTTTTTGAGGTTAATAATACTTTGGGATCAAAATGACCGCCAAATTCTATGATTTAAGCTGTTTTTTAGGTTTTTTGGAAAAAAACACCCGAATCCAAAACACACCCGAATCCGACAAAAAAAATTCGGTGAGGTTTTGCCAAAACGCGGTCGAACCCAAAACACGGCCGCGGAACCGAACCCAAAACCAAAACCCAAAACCCGAAAAATTTCCGGCGCTCATCTCTAATGCAAACTACAGGTGGTGCTGCAGGGCTCACACCCTTTTACTTGTCTTGTAGAGCAACTCTGGAGCTGTTACTGGGTCCAGCTGCTGCAAGAAATCAGCTTGAATGCTTCAGGGGCTGGGGCATGGCCAACATGAGCCCACACTGATGGGGGGTGGGGGTGTATAAAGCGATTTAGGTGTCATCCAAGCGCAACCCCACAAAGGCCGCCATGCCCTGCGTGACCCTTTTCTATTTTCATATGCAGACGAGGGTTGCAGCCAACTATGCCCACTGCTTGGATGACATCACCATATGCAAATCCATCTGCTGCAGGCCTTCCCCCAGGAATGCTTGCACTAGTTGTTGCATTTGGTTTGTTGTTTGGGGGTGCTTCAGTATTAGGCAGCCTTCTGCCCTCCCACATTCGTCTGAAAATGTGTTCTCCCTGCAGTTGTTGTCCCCAGATGAGAGTTCCCTTGTGCTGCCTCAGTTGAATCTCCTTAACTTGACAGGGGTGTGCTGTGCCCGAGCAGCCGCCCTCCACAGCCCTATCCCAACACATACTTATCTTGCATATGAGATCTCTTGATCATGAAGATAGTTCTCACAGGGTGAGGTTCATCCATTACATTTTAAAGTAGGAAGGTACAAATTACATATTCAAATTACATATATGTGCTGGATTCAAATGTTTTCCCCCCTTCCTTTCTCAATTGTGCCCATCAGCAGCTATTCTAATGTTACTGCCAATGGGTGTGACACATTAATTTCTTCTGTGGGGTACACTGGACTCCACAAGGATTCACATTGGGGTGTAGAGTAGGATCTTGATCTGAGGCACCAACAGGCTCAAAGCTTTTGACTGTTCCCAAGATGCTCAGCGCCCCCTCCTCTATAACCTCGCTTCCATGAACAGGGAGCTCAGTTTGTAGTTGGTGCCTTCAGTAACAGGCCACTTAACAGGGGGCTGCCTCAGGCAGCCTATTCTTAGCTATTAATTTTGGCAAGAAAAGAAGAACTTTTTTTATAAGAATCTACAAGGGCTGCAGCAGGCTAGGTCTAATAGACTTCTTTACTGCAGCTCCATCACTCCCAGTGGCGCAGTATACTCCCGTGCCCCGGTTGCTGGGTCACTGCAGCGGAGGCTCCGGTTTCTTCCTAAGGTCAGTCACACACACACCACCCTCCGGGATCACGAGGCCGCTGATGGGGGCGGGCCGTGTGCGCACTGGCGTGGACACTGATTACTGGGCAGCCGCTCCACTAGCCACCAGGGACAGTTAAGGAGCACAGCTCTGGGGGTTTTTCTCCTGTATTAACCCCATTTTGTACTACCCGCAGTGCATTGTGATAGGTAATGGGGCCTGATTCAGGTTGGATCGCAATCCAACTGCAAAAACTGCTAAGAGCATACGCATCCGCCTGCATTTTCTGCGGCACCCCGGTGAATCGGTGAAGGGGGGGGTCAACAACACTCCATTTCCAAGTCGGAGATGGAGCGGTGCGGGGGCACGGTTTCAAAATGGGGTCGGCAACGGAGAAACAGGAGGTGTGGTCAGAGCAGCTGCATGACATCACATGGGCCGGACTCTGCCAGTGGAGCCCCAGCGTCATGAGGTAGATTTTGTAGAGGCCGGGGAGGACTTCTGTTCCTGGGAACTAGCTGTGTTGTGCAGCTTTATTCCTCTGCCCCTACCTCTGGCAAGAAAGGACGCATCTCGCACTTTCTTGTTTCTTTGTGACCGAAAGGACTGCATTTGATAATGCGGAGCTTTCTTATGCTGTGAGGGAACATAAGGTAAAAATTTGATTTTCCAACTGTAGCTGTGCGTGTTAATGCTTTGTCCATCCTAGGGGAGGATTTCCATCGTAACCTATCCGTTGATGGAAAAGGATACGCCATAAGAATCCTTTTGGAAATCTGCAGTCTTTTATCTGGAGATTCCCAAGCTTTTTCACATAACTCGTTCAGCTCGTGTGACCCCCTCAAAGGTTACCTCAGGCTTCTTTCCCTTGTACATATGTACCCTCTTGTCAGGGACAGGGGGTTCCTCTGTGATGTGCAAAACATCTTTTATTGCCATAATCATATATCGAATGGATTTTGCCAATTTTGGCTGTAACTTTGCATCATCGTAATCGACACTGGAGTCAGAATACATGTCGGTATCTGTGTCAACAATCTGGGATAGTGGGCGCTTATGAGACCCTGACAGTCCCTGCAACATAGGATCAGGCATGGGTTGAGACCCTGACTGTCCCAAAGCTTCAGCCTTGACTAATCTTTTGTACAATGAGTTTACACTAGCATTTAAAGCATTCCACATATCCATCCAATCAGGTGTCAGCGAGGACACCACATTCATTTGCTCCCGCTCCTCTCTAATATAGCCTTCTTCCTCAGACATGTCGACACACGTGTACCGACACACCACACACACAGGGAATGCTTTTTCTGAAGACAGTTTCCCCACAAGGCCCTTTGGAGAGACAGAGAGAGAGTATGCCAGCACACACCCCAGCGCTATATAACCCAGGAATAACACAGTAACTTAATGTTTGTCCAGTAGCGCTGCTGTATGTAATTTGCGCCGAATTTTGTGCCCCCCCCCCCTCTTTTCAACCATGTTCTCTACCGTGGTATAAGCAGGGGAGAGTCCGGGGAGCTTCCTCTCAGCGGTGCTGTGGAGAAAAAATGGCGCTGGTGAGTGCTGAGGGAGAAGCCCCGCCCCCTCGGCGGCGGGCTTCTGTCCCGCTTAAACTGTAAAATTGGCGGGGGCTCATACATATATACAGTGCCCAGCTGTATATATGTTATATTTTTGCCAAAAAGAGGTTTATATTGCTGCCCAGGGTGCCCCCCCTGCGCCCTGCACCCTTACAGTGACCGGAGTATGTGAGGTGTATGGGAGCAATGGCGCACAGCTGCAGTGCTGTGCGTTACCTCAGTGAAGATCATGAACTCTGCGGAGCCCGTCTATCCCCATGGTCCTTACGGAGTCCCCAGCATCCTCTAGGACGTTAGAGAAACTAGGATTTTAATACCTACCGGTAAATCCTTTTCTCTTAGTCTGTAGAGGATGCTGGGCACCCGTCCCAGTGTGTACTGTGTCTGCAGTTATTAAATGGCCCTAAACTCCAGAACATTTATGTGGAGACAACTTTCCTGACTTGACCATCTTCCTTGGACGTTTTCCCCCTGTGTGACTGCTCCCCAGCCTCGGAGGGTTGCATCTGTGGTCCCTAGGATCCAGTGCTGGATCCCGAACCATCGCCCCTCTAGGAGGTGAGAACTGTGCAGCCACCAATGGAGTGAGATTCTGGTCTTGGAAGACAGGATTATCCTCCGGTGCATGTGTAGGTGGTATCCGGACCACTTGTCCTACAGGTCCCACTGGAACACTCTGGCATGGAACCTGCCAAACTGAATGGGCTCGTAGGCCACAACCATCTTCCCCAGCAACCAAATGCATTGATGGATTAACACTCTTGCTGGTTTCAGAATTTGTTTGACCAGACTCTGGATCTCCATAGCCTTTCCCCTGGAAGAAAACCTCTTCTGTGTCTAGTATGACTCCCAAAAACAACTACCGCGTCATTGGGACCAACTGCGATTTTGGCAAGTGTAGGAGCCAACCATGTTGTTGAAGAACTGTCAGGGAGACTGCAATGTTTTGCACCAACTGGTCCCTGGATCTCGCCTTTATCAGGAGATCATCCAAGTACGGGATAATTGTGACTCCTTGCTTGCGAAGGAGAACCATCATTTCCGCCATCACCCTGGTGAAAATCCTCGGAGCCGTGGACAGACCAAACGGCAATGTCTGAAATTGGTAATGACAATCCTGAATTGCAAACCTTAGGTAGCTTGATGCAGTGGCTAAATGGGAACATGTAAGTAGGCATCCTTTATGTCTACCAAAACCATGAAATCTCTTTCCTCCGGACTGGAGATCACTACCCTGAGAGATTCCATCTTGAAATTGAATTTCTTTAGGAAGAAATTGAGGGATTTCAGATTTTAGATTGGTCTGACTGAGCCGTCCGGCTTCGGGACCACGAAGAGGCTTGAATAAAAACCTTCTCCCTGCTGACTAAGGCCAATTTGAACAATCGGTGAGGGGGAACGTCTTGAAACCCCAGTTTGTACCCTTGGGACACTATTTGTAAAACCCACGAGTCCAGGTCCGAATGAATCCAGAACTGACTGAAGAGTTTTAGACGTGCCCCCACTGGTGTTGGCTCCTGCAAGAAAGTCCCAGCGTCATGCAGTGGATTTGGCAGAAGCAGAGGACAATCTCTGCTCCTGCGATCTTGAAGAGGCTACAGACCTCTTCCTTCTCCTTCCTCTACCTGCAAAGAAAGGGGAATCTTAACTTCTTGCATATCTATTGGGCCAAAATGACTGCGGTAGATAATGATGCGTCTTCATCCGTTGAGAGGGAACATAGGGCAAGAAGGTTGACTTACCTGCGGGAGCTGCCGAGATCAAATTAACTAGGCCGTCGCCAAACAAGGCTTCACCTTCATAGGGAAGAGACTCCCTTTCTTCTTGGAGTCAGCATCAGCATTCCCTTGGTGAATCCACAATGCCCTCCTATCCGAGACTGCCATGAAATTGGCCCGTGAACTCAAGAGTCCTATATCCCTTGCAGTCGTAAGTATGCTGCAGTGTCAACAGGCCAACTAAACCCTCCCCCCTCCTTTTACCCCATCACTTTGTCCAGTCCCTGTGGTCCATACTGTATTGCCATTATTATGCATGTTGCTGTGCTGGCCCTTTTCTGAATGTCCCTGCCACCGCCACCGAAGAGCTGGATAGCCCAGTATGAAAACCACCTGCCGGCCTCACTGACGGTCCGAGTCAAAGGCTCCATTTTTTTTTTAAAGATCCCTCTGCCAAGTTAAGGGGGGCTTAAGGGGGCCCCAGAGATATCAGTGTACTGGGGCCCAAGATTTCTGTTGCTGGCCCTGACCCTCAGGGGCGTATCTACCCCTTGGCCAGGATGTCACTTGCCAGGAGCACCATCCAGGTTTCAGTTGGGGGATTAGAGTTCATACAGTAATTAAATGTTTTCATATTGATAACTACATCTCCCAGCATATACAGTGTGCTGGGGATGCTAACAAGCTTTATTTAAAAGTTTAAAAAACATTGCTTTTATAATTGCAATGGTTAAAAAGGGAGAGCTATAAATCAATTTATCAGTGAATGATCGCAGTTTGAGCCGTTACATTTTACTGAACCACCTATCCCTCCACACTCACTACCTGTCCTCAGGATACATTTACCATCCTGGCAGACGGTATACCGGCGGTCATTTGACCGATGTTGGAATCCTGACACCACTTGGGAGACTGGTGCCGGCACACAGACAGCCAACATCCCGAAGGTGAGTATTGGAGGGAGGGTTAGGAGTCGGACCAGGGGAGGTGGTGTAAGGGAAGGCACTAGGAGGGGGGGGTAGCCCTAGCTGCCACCCCCTGAGGGTTAGCCCTATCCGCCACCCCCCCAGAGGGTTAGTATTAGGATTGGGGATCATGTGACCTCTGGAATCCCGAGCGCCGGATGCCATACCCAACCCCCTTTACTTTTTCAGGCATTTCTATCTCTCCTCTCTCTATGGTGTTCCAATTGCCCACTTTCCCTTGTGCTTTACTCTCTCTCTCTCTCTCTCTCTCTCCTTTGTTTAGAGCATCAGTTTCTGTAGTCCACTTATACCCTTATTTTTTCCAGTGTTTCACTAACTCTCTGATGTAATGAGGATGTATGGTCTAGAGGGATCAGTAATGCATTGTACTGTATAGAGGCGTCAGGGATGTAGCGTAGGGAATAGAGGCGTCAGGGATGTAGCGTAGGGAATAGAGGCGTCAGGGATGTGGCGTAGGGAATAGAGGCGTCAGGGATGTGGCGTAGGGAATAGAGGCGTCATGGATGTGGCGTAGGGAATAGAGGCGTCATGGATGTGGCGTAGGAAATAGAGGCGTCAGGGATGTGGCGTAGGAAATAGAGGCGTCAGGGATGTGGCGTAGGAAATAGAGGCGTCAGGGATGTGGCGTAGGGAATAGAGGCGTCAGGGATGTGGCGTAGGGAATAGAGGCATCAGGGATGTGGCGTAGGGAATAGAGGTGTCAGGGATGTAGCGTAGGGAATATAGGCATCAGGGATGTACTAGCAGGTATATAGAGGTCAGTGTACTGTAAAGAGTGGTCAGTAATGCAGTGATGGTTATAGAAAGGTCAGTGATGTAGTGTAGGGTATAGAGGGGTCAGTTATGTAGTGTGGGGTAAAGAGGGGTCAGTAAAGATACTAAGCTGAAGTACTTAGAACACTTCTTGAATTAAGACACAACCTGCAAGAAAAAGTATGCAATATGGGTGAAAAGGCAAATGTCAGAGGTCTGATACAAGTGACCAGCTCCATACCTTGCACCACATAGCGTTATGTTAAACTGGGATATGTTCTTTTTTGGTGTGTGTGTGTGTGTGTGTGTGTGTGTGTGTGTGGGGGTGTGTGGGTGTGTGGGTGCCAAAGGCTGCATGCCTTATTGCTCCTCCCCCATCCGGCTCCCAAGCACCTCTGCTGCCCAGTGATCCAGGAGCCTGCTGCTAGGAAGAAGTGGCCGAGCTTCAGCAAGCGAGTCTGGAAACTGGCGGAGGAAGTCATGATAACCAGATAATGGGGAGTGGAGAGCCAGTTCCAAGGTAATACTTTATACAGCTGGTTGAGATCCTGGTCGGTGGATATGGATTCCAAGAAAACCCTGGAGGTGCTTCCTTTCAAGGGAGACACTCTCTTTGGAGAAGACCTCAATAAGATTGTAGCTGATCTGGCTACTGCTAAAACAACTTGCCTACCTAGTATGACTCCTACCACGCAGTAGGCTAAAAGTACTTTTCCTTGGCCCTTTCATCCTCCAGGTAAAGCGTACCCATGGTCAGGCATACCCAAAGCAAGCTCATGCTTCCAGACCTGCCAAGCCCAGACTGAAGCAAGCCTGGGCTGCCCGTCAGCCTGCTTCCAAAACGGACAAGCCTGCCGCATGACGGGGCGGGCCTCCCTCTGGGGGATCCCAGGGTGGGGGGCCCGACTTCTAGGTTTGGCATAGAAAGGTATAATTCTAAGATAGAGAATTCTATTTGGAGCTCACCTTGTACTTTGTGAAGAAATAATCAGCATTGTGGCTGAGCAGATACATGTAGTGTGTGGCTGCAAACTGCATGGATCTGCTGCGTTGCAATGCTGGTACTTTTTTTTTTCAAAGTACCAATAGCTTCATATAATGTTCACAATTTTTATGCAGGATCAAATAGCTCAATGGGTAGGGTGTTTGATTAGAATTCAACAGGTTATAGGTTTGAAACCTGGGTATTGTAGTTTGAGATGTGTTATTTAATAAAGCATGTTATTCTGACTGCCGGCATCCTATCACCTGGGATATCATACTAAATAAATGGAGTTGATCAAATTTTTTTTTTTTTTTTTTATTAAACTAGGGACAATTTCCAGATACTTTTATTTATAACTGAGATTGCCCCCTGGAACTTCACATCAGTTGACAACTATGCATGAGTGGGCAGTGCTTGCCCTGGATCTGCCCACCCATTTGTGTGCCATCATAAAAGAAAGCATAACTGACAGTTATCCTGGGCGTACACTACACAATTATCTGTCAGGCTATCTATCCAGTCTGGATGGATGGAATAAAAATCTGGTAATGTATAGGAGCAAATGTCGATTAACCATTTGCTCCCAAACACTAGAAAAGTGGTCAAAAATGGTCATTACACAAATTGGTTAAACCCAAAATTTAACCAATTTGTTTAGGGGACCATTTTTGTCCATTTTCTAGTGTTTGAGAGTAAATCGTTGATGGTCATTTGCTCACATAGATAACCGGATTTCTATTCCAATCAGCCAGTGTTGGAGAGATGGTCTGCCAGATTACATAATGCATACCAGAGCCATAACTAGACTTTTTAGTGCCCTGTGACAGAGAATTATATGACCCCCCCCCCCCCCCCACACACTATTTTTGCAATATGGACAAAAGGCGCATGCCTCGTAGGGAAGGGGCATAACAAGATTGGTCTCAGAGAAAGCACATGAGATATGAAGATATATCTAGTATACTTGACACTCAATGGTTTGTGGTATTGCCGGGGGGCCCTCCTTAAATGCATATACAGTCACACATGGCTTGCTTGTGCAAATGGCATATCAGCAGTCAGCACTAACTGGTGACATGCCATTTGTACAAGTAAGCCATGTGTGACTAATATATAAACACACTTTATTAAATAACACCTCAAACTACCATACCCAGGATTCAAACCTATAACCTGTTGAATTCTAATCAAACACCCTACCCATTGAGCTACTTGATCCTGCATAAAAATTGTGAACATTATATGAAGCTATTGGTACTTTGCAAAAAAATATTATTAGCATTGCAACTCAGCAGATCAATGCAGTGTGCAGCCACACACTCCATATATCTGCTCAGCCACAATGCTGATTATTTCTTCACAAAGTACAAGGTGAGCTCCAAATAGAATTCTCTAGCTTAGATTATACCTTTCTATGCAAGGGTAAATAGCTCAATTGTTTGACTGCAATGCCACAGGAAATGGTTTGGATCCAAGACAGTGTGACTGAATAATAAAGAAACCTTAAGATGAGTTCATGAATGTTGTATAAGTATTAGTGAGAGAAGGGGTCAGGAGCATGCTAGGCTGCAAAAAATAAGGTAGGCTGCAAGTGAAAGTAATGATCTCCTATATATTTTCCCAGATCTGTCACTCTGTGTGGCTAACTCTGGGGGAAGTCACAGCAATGGGCGGAGACGGCATCTGCAGGACGATACACCAGTGCCAGCAGCAGACCGTAACAAAGTGACAGATTAGGGAGAATATATAGGAGGTAGGGAGGTGGCCATGGTACATGGCTGACCAAGGGACACTAGCTCATGTACCCCTTTACCACTGAGGCTAGCCACCAAGGATGGACCTGTCACCAGTGCACATGCAATAACCTCTTCTGCTGCCCTCTTTGCAACTCAGATTGCCCAGTGCTCCCCTTCGCTAACAGTCCACAAAGTTTCCCCATCTCACGATCTGCCTCCTCACCGCCACTTTCATCTCTACAGCACACGCGCATATCATACAAGATTCCATCATGCGTACGTAGGTCTGAAATGCCAGAGGGAGGTTGGGGGGAGATTGGCATGCGCCAGCAACACCACACAGCTCACTGTGACCACAGTGGAGAGGCGCTGCAACAGGACAATACACCAACCTCGGAGCAAGGAACTGCGTCGGTCAGGAGGAGAACTATTTCAATAGCATAAAAAGGTTAGTGCGTCCCACCCTATGGACACCAGACTCATCAAGTCACTGTTGCCAGAGTCTCATACAATGACTCTGAACCTCTAAGCACACTATTTGACTGTCCACACCCTGCTGTGCCTATTACCCATCTCCTCCACCACCCTCAACACTGACCCACACATCATTCACCCACAAAGATACAATAAAGGTAGTTTGGATAAATTAGCTAAATGAAATGGATTTAACCAATTTTTCTCTAACGTCCTAAGTGGATGCTGGGGACTCCGTCAGGACCATGGGGAATAGCGGCTCCGCAGGAGACAGGGCACAAAAATAAAGCTTTAGGATTAGGTGGTGTGCACTGGCTCCTCCCCCTATGACCCTCCTCCAAGCCTCAGTTAGGTTTTTGTGCCCGTCCGAGCAGGGTGCAATCTAGGTGGCTCTCCTAAAGAGCTGCTTAGAAAAAGTTTTTAGGTTTTTTATTTTCAGTGAGTCCTGCTGGCAACAGGCTCACTGCATCGAGGGACTTAGGGGAGAGAATTTCAACTCACTTGCGTGCAGGATGGATTGGATTCTTAGGCTACTGGACACCATTAGCTCCAGAGGGAGTCGGAACACAGGTCTCACCCTGGGGTTCGTCCCGGAGCCGCGCCGCCGACCCCCCTTACAGATGCTGAAGATTGAAGGTCCGGAAACAGGCGGCAGAAGGCTCTTCAGTCTTCATGGAGGTAGCGCACAACACTGCAGCTGTGCGCCATTGTTGTCACACACTTCACACCAAGCGGTCACGGAGGGTGCAGGGCGCTGCTGGGGGCGCCCTGGGCAGCAATATTTAATACCTTTATGGCAAAAGAATACATCACATATAGCCATTGAGGCTATATGTATGTATTTAACCCATGCCAGATATCTAAAACTCCGGGAGAAAAGCCCGCCGAAATAGGGGGCGGGGCTTATTCTCCTCAGCACACAGCGCCATTTTCCTGCTCAGCTCCGCTGTGAGGAAGGCTCTGATAGGGTATGTTAACCTATTCAGGTCTGATTATGAATTCTCTTCAGTCATCAGTCAGAATGCTGTTTCCCTTAGCAACCGGTTGGAGATCAGTGAATGAATAAGTGACACCGGATCATTGTGTAACCTAAGCAGTTCATAGTTGATCTGTTAGGGGGCCATCATGGCTTTATTTTTATAGCAAAAGAACAAAGGATTCATGTGTGCCAATACAATTAGCCAATCAGCATACACCATGTATGTCTTGAAAACTGAAACACGTCATCTGTCAAACAATATTATAAATTGCAATTAAAACATATTTATTGCTTTGCGATTATCAGCTTTCCCGGAACATCCCTTCTGGAGGTCAGGACAGGTCAAAATCCTCCCCAATGTTCAGAACTTTTGGCGATATGCTTGACTGGCCTTGGAATACATCTGGCGTTATAACAATGAGTAATTCATGCTTTGAAATACAATGTTGCTTATAATATATCTGTGAAGCTTCTTAAGGAAACACTAACCTAAAGAAGTGAGGAGCAGTAAATATCTTTGTTAAATGTGAAAAAGCTTGAATCAATATATATTTGCCATTTAAAGGAAGCTCATACACTATCATTTCCCCTCTTTTTGATTCCACTTTTTCTCCCTAATATCTACCTACACTATCTAGGCCTGAACTATTTTCTTTCAGTAAACCAGTCCCCTGGACTTATAGTCCAAACCTTGGGGATTACCCCTAACAACAATCAAAGGATAAGCAACTTCATTCTTCTGGCTGGAGAGTCACTGTCAACTTCTTCAAGTGGGATGCATGTAATCAAGTATCACGACCTTTCACCTTAATTTAAGGTAGACATGGTTAGCAGCACTTGATATGGACCATCATATCTTGGTTTAAAGGTCTTTCTCACATGTCTCTTTAAATAGACCCAATCTCCTGGATTTAGCTTATGCGTAGCTGATCCTTCTGGGTCTGGAATGGAAGAAAACACTCGGCCATGGAGGTTAGTCAATGTTTTACAGACCTCCTGTACATAACCTGTTAAATCACCATGATTATGTTGTAACTGTTGTGGATAATAACAACCTGTTCTTAGAGCTGACCCAAACAATATCTCATATGGAGTCAGCTTACTAGGTTTCATGGGTGTGGTCCTAATATTAAACAAGACTATAGGTAGGCATTCTGGACAAGTTCTTTTGGTTTCTGTCATTTTCTGTAGTTTTAGCTTAAGGTCAAAGTTCAGATGTCCCCCCTCCCACTCGCCTGGGGCTGGTAAGGCACATGGAAGGCCTGCTGTACCCCCAAATCTTTCATTATATGCTGCATGACTTCTCTTGTGAAATGTGTACCTCTATCTGATTCTATAACCTCAGGTATCCCAAATCTACATACTACTTCTGCTATCAGTTTCATTTTCTGTAGTTTTAGCTTACTGGCCAGGCTTCGGCCCAGTGACTAAACATGTCCGTTGCTACTAGTACATATTCATATGGACTGCTTCGTCACCACTGTATATAGTCAATTTGTAGTCTTTCAAATGGGTAAGAGGCTTTGGGTATAGTTCCTAGAGGTGTCTTGGTTCTTTTTCCTGGATTGCTGATTCCACAGATCCAGCATCCTGCTACAAAGTTTGTTGCAGCTTTATTGAAGCCTGGAGCTATCCAATGCTCTTGTAATATAGGTGGAAATAGAGCTGCTGGTAGACAGTACTTCAATTCTCTTGACTTCCAAAGTCCATGTTCATCTTCTTCTGCCCCCAATCGTCTCCATTTCTCCTTTTCTCCTTGTGATGCTTGTTGTTGAATTTTGATCAGCTCCTGTTCACTAGGCATTTGCTTCACGTCTTGAGCTACTAAGACTTGCTCAAGTTCTTTTGATTGTAAGGCAATTCTCTTGGCTTCTGCATCTGCAAATGCATTTCCTTTAGCTTCCATGGTTTGGCTCTTAGTATGTGCTTGTACCTTGATTATTCCAATTCTTTTAGGTAGTTCCAATGCTCTGAAGAGTTCCATAATCAAACTGGCATGTTTGATGGGTTTTCCGTTTGCACTTTTGAAGTCCCTACTTTTCCATATAACAGCGTAATCTTGGGACACCTCCCCCAAGCATAGCGTGAATCCGTATAGATGTTGGCTGTCATATTCTCAGCATGTATGCAGGCTTTGGTCATTGCTATGAGT